>NW_027271172.1:2445000-2950000 GCF_040938485.1 Diadema antillarum
GAAAATCATGAATTGGGCCCTTTCCCAAACGTTAATTGACAAATCATTCTGGTCATCTAGACTACTCCAATTCATTCCTCATTTGAATGAAATCTTATAGATATCATCACTAAGGCTTATTTCACTCTGAAAACAAGTCAGATACCCCTCACCAAATAAGAAGATCGGCCATTCGTACCATGTGCTTTAGTGGATAATTGAGTTATAATGCTGTTATCATGATATATATAGCACATTGAAGTATCCGGTGTTGCTTCTAGTATTCTAACCAATGTTTTTTAACATAATAGCGGTTTTCAAATAGCCCGGTTGTGGATACATTAATTGGCATCAATGAAGACATGATGATGTCAGACGCCATTATTTTGAATGACTGCTATAGCGTCCATTAGGCCTACTTAGTACTTCTTGAAAGTAAATACAAAGAACAGATCTTACTCGTTATATTTTTGTTACTTATTATTGAGGAACGCTTCGATTTTTTTTTCTCAATGAATTCCAGGGAATTTTAGTCTCAATATGGTTCTCGTTTCTGCTGTGGCAGCCGTCTGGTAAGTAATGCCTTGTTGTTGTTGTTGTTGTTGTGGTGTTGTTGTTGTTGCTGTTGTTTTTGTTCTCTCGTCAAATAACTGTTCCGTGTAATAAGTAACCAACTGTGTTTGAACAAATCGGTGTGTTTGTTTGTTTGTTTCTTTAATTGTTTTCAAACCTGTTTTTTCTTTTTATACATTGCTTGTGAATCATTAGTTGTCCCAAGCAACAGTTTAACGTCTTTTGTCATGAAACTTACATCACTTATTTTTCCATGATCTTGGGATGGACTCAATATTTTCCTCCTTGCGATCACCCAACCGTGACATCTGCAAGACGTCATATTTATTCTCCAAAAGCATCGTTGTCTGTATCTCCAGCGCTAGACATTATTTTTATATGAAACCTGATAGCAACATATTTTACGTGATGATCCAGCTATTATATTTATAGACAAATTTCCCAATGTTTGTATATTAGATGCGGAATATGATTATGTTGGGTGGATCTACTGAAATGTATTATTATCATTTTGGTATAATTCAATGAATGATCAGAGTAGTTTGTTTGTTTGTTTGTTTGTTTTTTAGGTGATGTCAGGTTAATTGTTTTTGGAAATAATTTCATTTATATTTTTTACCTCTAACAGCTGATCAAATGTATTACATGTATGCTGTAAAAGTGGATATTTTCGCGCGACTGATTTTTCGCGCTGGGCTGGGTCAGAAGAGAGTGTTTGGTAGTTAATGTGTGAATATATTTGTGTCCTTGTCAATTGTCAGTGGTGTAATGGCAAATTGCATTTTTCTTGACTCCACCACGAAGTGTCGCCGGTTGCATAAACTTGCGTTTGCTCTTATTTATTTTCTCACTTTTCTTGTACACCCATATGCGCATAAGTGAAGAAAAGAGGACACGTCTTTGAATTCGATTGAATTCTTGTGAAATACACAATGAAAATGTGTGAAAAATGTCTACTTTAAATCCGTACCAGCTTGTTAGGGCGAACTATAACTGTCCCAACCACCACCCCCCCCCCCTTGTTTTTAACAAATTCCACATGCTGATGAGTTGTAGACATTGTGATTTGTGCGACTTGATGGTTCATCGATTCTGAAAGATCAATTTGAATTTATTTAATTAATATTGCATGTAATACAAGAAGAAAAATACTCTCACCTTAGCATATTTCATGTATTCTAGACCAATTTTTACCCAAATTTCCATATGCAGTACCATACGTAACAAATAAAAATCCTTGCACTCATCAACACGATTATTTGATTTGATGACGCTCTTACAATTGAACAGTCAATTGAGTTTACCTTTAAAAAAAGTACTGCTTTGCGTGTTATCTCCACGTCAGTCGGTCCCTTTCAAAATGCCATTACATCTGTCTTTGTTACTTGAGCAATGGATAATATCATTCTCTTCATCTTAAAGGGGAAGGCTAGTATGATAACTGATCAGTGGGAATCAGTGGAAATGCTGGGAGATGATTGTTCCAATCCTTGTGGGATTCATTCAAGAGTTCATTGTATATCTATTGTTGTGTGAAAATGATTTGCTTCAGAACGGTCTCATATTCAAGTAATGTGCAGATTAATGCTCCGTCACTGACCAGGGACGCTAACCTGGAAGCAGTAAACTGCACATTACTTGATATCCAATAAGGACTGCAAGATTGAGGCCCCGCCAACCCCTGCCTCCCCCCCCCCCCCCAGAAAAATAAGGGGAAAAAAAGATGTAGAGGAACAGTCAAAGCCGTCTATAGCGGCAAACCAAGGGAAACAAGAAAAGAGGCCGCTATGGACAGGTGGCTTCTATAGAAAGGTCCGTGACCATTTTGAGTTTCAACACTTGCATTGTATTATGATATAAAATACCGCATGTTATTCTTGAAAAATAAAAGAACCAAGCAAGTAAGTTTGCATGGGCAGCTAGTATATGTTGATTTTCTTTTTGGTGAGTTGTTGTTGTTGTTGGTGGTGGTGGTGGTGGTGGGTTTTTTTTTTTGTTTTTTGTTTTTCTTTTGTTTTTCTTTTGTTTTGTTTTGTTTTGTTTTTCTTTTTTTTTGGGGGGGGGGGCTATTTCTATCCTTTTTTTAAATTTTTGATAGCATATCTGGCCTGAGCAACTGCATTGGTTCGTACCGGTTGACATGGATGGTGTTCACGTATGAGTGTGAGGGGATTAATATTGTGTGAAGCTGACGTAGGCAACAAATAATGCCCAGACATGAACCCTATTACCCTTAATCAAAAGTATTTTAATCACTAATTGTTTGCATTTTGGTCAAATTCTACCATATTATTAGCAGCTTTCTTTGCCTTTGTAACATCTATTTAGAGCGGCATTACGTTATACTTGAGTCTAGATCTGGTCAGGTTTGAGGTAAGACGGCTTTTCATGGCAAAGAGCATGACTGTGATTGTGACTGAGGTAGGACTCGGTACAATGCACACAGTGAACGTGAAAGTCAACGTATTCATGGCTGATTTAATGGTTCAGTTAAATTTCTGTGGCTGCTAAACGCATGTAGGTATTCACCACGGGACACCAAAATGAGTGGCCGTTGACCGAGTGAGGCTGGTGACTGCTATATAAAGGGTCCATAATACAGGAATTTCGTGAGGGAGATTTGTCAGTGGCCGCTATAAGCAGGTGGCCGCTAAGATAGGTTTGACTGAACACTATTGGAGGGACACCCCTGAATCCCCGAGAACAACATGGATACTGCACTCTCACCGCATAGATGGAGGAAAACGAAATTGTGACCGTGCATAACAATAAAGAAGAAAAACAAGTAGCTCCCCTTGATTTCACGTGATAACACAAGAGAAACTCAATATTAGGTTTTTCATATTTTCTGATAGAGCTACCCTACTATACTGTATTATTCTTCAGTTTGGGATCTTAAAATAAATGGAAAAGTGCATTTTCATTTGTTTTTTCTACAACGCTTTCTTATATAGAGTAGTAAGATCAGGTATGCCTTAGAGGCCCCTTTTCATTTCTTGATAACCCCTTGCACACTCTTCACTTTGAAGTCTAGTAACTTTTGAAGGCCTGGGATAACGCTACTGCATTGAAAGTTGGCGTTGATCATGGACAGAATGTTTTAATAGAGCATGTTTACGTTCAGCCTGATCTGATGATTTCTTCATTGTTGTTGCTCCGGTAGTTTACACCCTGTTTTCATTTTTTATTTTTGTTTGTCCCATTCATCGTATAGCTAGCACGGTTTGTTGAAGATTAAGCGCTTGAATAGACTTTGTACTTCATAGCCTCTTTTCTCGGTTCACTCTTTTACACAGTGTGTTCTTTCTTTCCAATATTTATATATGTTTAATAGGAGATTTAATTTGAATTGAGCTTTACATCCTTTCAAAGCTTGGAGTCTGCGCTTTCAGAATCTGCGCACATTTAAAAATTCTTGTCAAGCGACTCTTGTTGGTTGTGGGATGCAGGGTCACAATTAAACAAATTGAATCGTCGGCAGCCGAATCACCGACCTTCGCTGTAAAAGAGGACTAATTACGCTTTTCTTTTTTTTTTATCAGGGCAAATAAATTTGGAGGCGCTACCCATGATCGGCTGCCGGTATTCTGTAATTTACTAAAAGAAAAAGAAAAAGAAGAAGGAAAAAAAAAAGACTATATCAGATGTCCGATCGCCCCGAATCGATGATTAAACGGATCATATTATTTTACCCTCTTGACAAATTTCCCTATAGCAACCTCGTGTTTTCTCTTCTACTTGATATTCTAATCCATACCAAAACAAAATATAAGAGTCATCTGAAAAAAAGATGAGAAAAACTGGGGTGTAGCCTCTTATAAGCAAAGAAAATAATTCGGTTCTGATCTCTCTTAGCAGGAAGGAGTTCATGACAAGGAAAAATGATCATATCGCTAATTTTGGTATCGAGACCAGGAAGCTGCCTATAACATGAATAAACAAAACGTTTATTCTCTAAATAATTATGAATTGTTAATGGCATCTAAAATACATGCACACACATACATACACACACACACACAAACGTAGCGCATATAGGAGATTTGTGCGAACGAGACTAGTGAATGTAAATGTACACTAGTATTATTTTTTATCCAAAAGTTGATGCAGATTATTCATCACCAGACATTTGCCAGCTTATGCCTTGGTATAAAAGAATGAAAATTACCATATGTGACTGTGCATTACAAAACAAACAAAAAGTCGCACCCCTTGATTTTACGTGAGGACTCAAAAAAGGTTAAATGGGTCAACCAAGTCAATTTTGAGTTTTCCATACTTTCTGAAAGAACTTTTCTTCTTCTACATCATTCTTGAGTTTAAGATCATAAATTGAATGGGAAAGTGGGTTTTCAGCAGTTTTTCCACAACCCCTTTTTTGGTAAAGTATTGTGATTAGGTTTTTCTTAAGAGGCCCCTTTCATTTCCTGAAAATGCTTTGCACCCTAATCACTTTTAACTCTTATAATATTTGTAAGGATAATGCTACTGCTCTGAAAGTTAATATTTATCATTACCAGAATGTGGTAATAGACCATGCTCAATTTCAGCGTAATCTGGTAATCCCTTAATTGTTGGTGCTACAGTGGTTATCATCATGTTTTTGTCCTATTCCTGGCACGGGTAGCACGGCTTAGTAAAGATTAAGCGCTTGAATAGAAGCTGTACTTCAGAGCCTCTTTTCTCAGTTCACACTTTTCAGAGTATGTGCTTTCTTTCCAATATTTATATAGGTTAGGAGAATCCATTTGAATTGACTTATACATCATTTTCAAGCTTACAGTCTGATCTTTCAGAATCTGCCCTCAACTAAAAATCCATGTCTGGCGACTTTTTGTATGGTTTGTGGTGCAGGGTCGTATATGACGTACCCGACAACGCGCGCAATAGTGACATTCGAAAGTCGTATCGAACACAAATATTAATAACTTTAATGAAACCATTCATTCCACTAATGGAATTTGTCCAGGTCTCTCGTTCATATAGTTGATTAGTAAGTGATCTCCATAGGCCCTATTTCCCAGACATTTTTTTTTTATCGTATGTCGAGAAGCCATGAAACTCTCACCAGTTTTGTGTCATCCAATATATATACTTTTTCTAGCACCTCCTCGTTACCATTGTTAAAGCGCCGTTACCAAAAAAAAAAAATAAATAAATAAATAAAATCATCTGTCACGTTTATAACATTGTTAGGGCGAATGTGATCGTGATGTTTCACGGTAACGGTGATGCAATGATCAAAATTGCTGCTTTAGCCTGCAAGGAAAAAAAAAGTAAGGGGGAGGGAGGTGTCAGATATAAATTACATAGCCTGACAGTTACCAATTGTAAGCTTTCGAAGGGAAAAAAAATAAGTACAACAAAATGGAGGGTGGGTAATGGCAATTTCTACACGATAGTGCAAATACTCCTCGGGGTAGGCGGAGACTTTTGTTTTTAATTCAAAGGTGCACTCTGTAGCTACATAACACAAAAATAGTCCTCACTCTTGTACTGTGTAGTACTTTTGAGTGCCTAGATTGAAAGAGACACATTGAATATTGACATTCGAAAGTCGTATTGAACACACATATTAATAACTTGATTACTGAACCATGCAGTCATTTCACTAATGGAACTTGTCCAGGGCTCTCGTTCATAATAGATAGTTGAATAGTAAGTGATCTCCATAGGCCCTATTTCCCAAACAGTTTTTTTTTTTTCTGTAATCGTATGTCGAGAAACCATGCAACTCTCACCAGATTTTGTGTCATTCAAATATATACATATATTACCGTGCATCACAAAACGAACAAAATAGTCGCACCCCTTGAATGTACGTGAGGACTCGAAAAAGGTGAAACGGGTCAACCCAGTCAACGTAGAATTTTTTGATATTTTTCTGAAAGAGCTACCCTTCTTCTACAATATTCTTAAGTTAGGGATCATAAAATGAATGGGAAAGTGCATTTTCAGCAGTTTTTCTATATCAACTATTTTTTTTTATACAGTAGTGAGATCAGATATGCCTTAGAGGCCCCTTTTTATTTCATGATAATCTTTTGCACACTCTTCATTTCTAAGTTTGATAACTTTTGAACGGATAACGCTACCGCTTTAAAAGCTAGCATTAATCATGGACACAATGTATTAATGAAGCATTTCATTTTCAACTTAATTTGATTGTCCCTTCATTGTTGTTGCTCCAGTAGTTTACATCCTGTTTGTTTTTGGGGTTTTTTTTTGTCACATTCATCGCACAGCTAGCACGGTTTGGAAAAGATTAAGCGTTTGAATAGACAGATAGACGCTGTACTTCAAAGCCTTTTTTCTTGCTTCACATTTTCCCAGAGTGTGTGCTTTATTTCGTTTAGATAAAACAGAGTCCATTTCAATTGAGGTATACATCATTCTAAAGCTAAGAGACTGCTCTTTCAGAATCTGCCCACAACCAAAAATACATGTCTGGGGACTGTTGGTTTTGTGATGCAAGGTCACATATTACTCATATATCAATGAGTAATTAATAGTATATAGAAGAATTTAAAATGAATATGTTTTATTGGTATAACAACTTGGTGCTGTTGTTGTTTTGTCCCAGTGTTCCACGTCTTACAAGCTTGGCTTTCTGATAATAGTGGAACACTATTTTCCATCATTGTGATTATTTACTATTTTTGTTGCCATGGCAAAGTCCATTGTTTCTTTTTTATGATATCAATCGTGCATATACTTTATATTGTATTTGAAAAAAAAAATCCTTTATCAGACGAGTGTAAGAAAAATGAAAAAATTGTATCACTTTGAATTATGTCAACTTTTTCTTTTCTTTTTGATGATGGAAATAAATACACTATTGAATTGAATTGAATTACTTTCCTATTACCGTCTCCTTGTCTTTTTAAAAGCGCCGTTACAAAATCACCTGTCACGTTAAAACACTGTGAGCGTAAATGTGATCATGACGTATCACAACAGTGATACAATGATCAAAAGCGCTGCGTTAAAGTGCAAAGGGAAAAAAAATCAAGGGGGGATCACAGATAAATGACATAGCCTGACAGGGACCAATCGTAAACTTGCCAAGGGCAATCAAGGGCAGAAAAAAGAAAGGAGAAAACAGGGTTGGTGGGTGATGGAAATGTCTAAACGATAGTGCAAATTTTCATTGGGGCAAGCGAACACTTTCTTATACTGTGTAGTACATTTGAGTGCCTAGCTTAAAGTGAGGACAAGGCCTGTACTGAGGAAGAAGACCTATCTTCTCCCGGGAAGGGGGGTGCTGTTCGTTATTCCGAAGGTTCGCTATTCCGAAGGTTCGTTATTCCGAAGATTCGTTAATCCGAAACACACAAATTCCCTATACCTAGAGGGTCGTTAATCCGAAAAAGAAAAAGGGTTTATTAATCCGAACATTAATGTGGCGTTATTCCGAAGGTTCGTTATTCCGGAGATTCGTTAATCCGAAAATGAAATTCCGAATAACGAACCTTCGGAATAACGAACCTTCGGAACAACGAGCTGTAACCGGGAAGGGAAGGGGGTAGAATAAGAATATATGACAATGTGATGATTTTTTTTTTTTATTTAGACGTGCTCTGCCTCGAAGCCATCAATCCCCATGGTGCCCGGGCCCAACACTTACTACTCTATCGAAGAACTTAAGTTTGACGACACAAACCGACACAAACTTTTTTACATTCATAATGATAATTGTAAAACAAAAGCTATCAATTACCAACCTTCTTAATATTAAAAAAGAATTGAATTACAGAAGCACTGATTTATTGAAGTAAAAATGATTCTAATCTCCACCATCATAGCCAGACTTTAGGGCTGGATTAGAGGCAATGTGTACTGCCGACTGCTCCCCTCCTCCGGTTTACACCATATTCTACAATACCTCGAGATATGACAGGTTGCAGTGCTTGTTAAAAATGCTGGTTTACCAAATCTCGCTGGAAGACCCTAAATACCATAACGTTATCATGACAAATTTATAACAATAATGTCAGGGCACATATTATTTCAGTACCCAATAGTCCTCTGCATGCGTGCAGAGTGTGTGTAATGTGTGGGTTAACTGCCTGGGTTTGACTTTTTTCTGTTGACCTACTCTTACAAGCATCTGCTTCTATGTAGGTTCTCATCGCACAATTTTATTCATCCGTCATGATTGTAATGTACTTGAGATTGATTTCATTTGATTTTTTGTCATGTAAATTATACTGAACTAATGCGTTAACTTACATTGTTATGGACGGATGTTGCAAAATACAACACTCTATATACTTTGTGTGGAAACTGCATAATACTTAATCAATGAAATGAAATGAAATTTGACGTTGGCGGCACAGGTTCTGCTTTAATAATTATTATGTGGAAACAAAGTTGAGTTGTATTTTGAAACTGTTTTGCTAGTTTGGTTAAAATAGTTCCATCTGTATGATAATGGGACAGTTCTAAACCAATAAGTCCTACCTCTATATGTTTATATCTAAAAAAAAAAAAAAAAATAGCTCAGTAGCCCTGATATGAAATCGTAAGATTATATTTTGTATGTTGCACTATTGATCTTATGTAAACTGTGCTTTACATGTCGACAGGGTTGCATGTTCGAATTCATTACGAGTTGAATTGAGACAATTGGAAATGCATTTTTTTTCGTATCTTACAAACTTTTCATTTATCAAATTTGGTAATATTTTCATTCCAAAGTCAAGTGGCCAGACTATGCAATTACCTAATATTAAGACTAGAGCATAAGTATAAAGTTTAACTCTTATCAACCATTTCTAAATCCATGTAATCTTAATCATAAGAGATGACGAAACACCGTTTATGAAAATAAGCCAGCAAATAGTAGTTTTGCCTCCCCAAGCACAATTGCTGTTTTAATATCTCCTCTCACAAATAAGCGGCCCTATGTATATAGAAGAACCTGTTTGCACAGGGATAGTATTATGCAGTCCAGGAGGTTCGAGAGATGGAGTTACAACTGACTATAATTATTCAATCAGCTGTCAGTTTTCTATGGATGGACAAAAGAATTCCACAGGTGCATTTGTGCCTTTGATGTTCGATGCTTGAAGCCGCCATCTTTCTGAGCAATTTGAAGATTCTTTTTTAACGCTCACATAAAAAAATATTGGGTATATGCTGCTCGTTAATGTATCAAATGCAATGAAATTTCACCTAATGATAAAGCATATAATACAAAAGTCAATTCCGTTCGAAAATATGAGCAAAAGTGTAAATCTGAGCTGTATTTTGTGAAAGTGTTTGAAATTGTACCCTCATGGAAAGCCGGTTTTATCACTTTTCTCCTTATTTTCTCCCTAGTGATCTATCACTTGGTGTACTCCAACTTCGTTTAATCGCCATTTAATTTCAACCCACATAGTCAAATCATGTTTCGTGTACAGCCAGTTCGCCTAATGATTATTTAGTCCAACTGCCACTTAACCTAATTACCAGTTGGCTTACTACTTCCATATGGGCTATACGGCTTACAGCAATACGTTAAAACAAGGACATTTGTTTAGGCTTAAAATATACTTAATTTGAATAACTGCCACTCTGTTCAATTAACACTGAAAGCCGTGTTCGGCAGAAATCCTTGGGTCTGAATGAGCGCATTGGTATCTGTGTAATTTCGCACACAGAAATCCTCTGTTGAATAGTCACCTCTACAAACTATGAATTATTTTGTAATCTTCTTTCATCTCCTAAAGTATTAAGACCGCCTTGTATCTGAGTAAAGCTTATCTGCATTATTTTGATATACATGTTATATTATATATACATGTATATACATGTTTATTATTATACCATGTACGATCACTTTTGTATACCTTCGAAATATTCAAATACTAAATTTCAAATTCAAATTAATCCTTTACAATATTGAGATCACTGTGGAGACACTGTGACATAAACGTTTTACTTTTAGCATTCAATCAAAGGACCCGAGTTCGATCCCAGTCTAGTGTTTTCATATTTGGGCAAGGTTTAATCACAACGGCAATGGCCCTTTCGGTGATCTATCACTTGGTGTACTCCCACTTCGTTTAATCGCCATTTAATTTCAACCCACATAGTCAAATCATGTTTCGTGTACAGCCAGTTCGCCTAATGATTATTTAGTCCAACTGCCACTTAACCTAATTACCAGTTGGCTTACTACTTCCATATGGGCTATGCCCATATCGTGTAATACCCACTGTTTATTAGACAAAGTGGGAAAAATCCAAGGAGACAAAGGTGCAAGTAGACCATCTGGTCAGCAGACGAAACGATAATTAGCCAAACTGGGCATTAGACCGTACGGACACTAGATGAATTTGATAGTAGATTAAATGAGATTAACCCTGTAGTATTAGACGAGCTGGGAAGTAGACTCTCTGAAAGTAGACCAAGTGGCAATAATTAAACCTCCCTCTCGACCCAGTTGTAAAAACGGGTCTACGTACCCAAGAATGCAGGGGTGATATTACTAGCAAGGCCATCTGTTACAGCATGATCCATCCGAAATAGGCTACCTTCGACAAAGAAAACCATATCATCTTGATTTTATTAATATTTTTGTTACTACTACTATTACTACTACGACTATTATTACTAGTGTTATTATTATTATTATTATTATTACTACTACTACTACTACTACTACTACTATCATCTTCATCATCGTCATCGTCATCATTTTCTAAAAGGTTTATCTTACTTCCTCCGCCACGTCAAACAGCATTGAACAATGTGTCCAGTCAGTTATTCTGCGCACCACTCCATCGTTTGTTTCTCTTTTCATCATGAGTATTAAACTGTTTGATCCCATTGGGACTTGAAGGCATTTGTGGTAATCAAGTTTTGAATGACACTTTTCAATAGTTGGGTATGAAAGTAATGCACCATGCCAAAGTTTCCATGTTAACATGACAATATTTGCTGGGTTTACAAGGGTGTTGATATCTTGTGATTCTGTCTTTTCTTTTTCTTAAGAAGGTAGTGACAATGTTTTCCTATTCCATTTCTTTTGCAGCATCATGCGATACTGCAGTGTGCCCCCAGCTCACCCAAGCCCCATGCCCTTCAGTGCTGTCAGATAATGGGGCCGTTATTCAGTACATACCTAAACCCGTGAAGTCGCACGCATACACTTTACCGCAGCTGCCGCCAGGAATGAAACTTCCCGAAAACCCGACAAGATACATCTGCACGAGACCAGGTACGTCCTAAATCTTAAATAGGATTTACGTAATACAACATGGTATACTGGAGCACTGTTCCGTTGTGCGGCTTGGTACAACTTAATAAACAAGCTGTTTATCTGTACATTTTTATCAAGTTCAAGTTCAAATTTATTTTTATTTTCATCAAAAAGTGAAATTATATACAATTTATAAGCAGAACGTTATAGAGGCAAAAACGTAATTAAAAAAAAAACATGTGAAGATGGGCAACAACATGAAGAAAGCATAATTGTATCGTTTAATATGATAATTATAAGTATGCATAGTACAAATTAAATAAAGATGGGACCCTCAGAAAATACATAAGCAAACTCTCTTTCCAATAGATTAATATGAAGACACAATTATTTGTTTCCTTTCAACTCATGGCACAGAGGTTGCTGAAGTTGGTGATGTGGAAAAAGTCATAGAAGATGAAAATAATCTCACTGAAAATACTAATATACATTTGTCCTGTATACGTATATGATGTATATTGAGTCTACTTTAGATGTACAGTTTTGCGAGTCTGAAATCCTCGGGGTTTTTTTTCTTCACATATTCTATATACGATTTATGAACTGGTTGTAGGGAACACCCGGACAACCGAGACAAGCATTCGTCATCATTATTGTTGAGGAAAGAATATATTTACTTTTAATAGCTAACTTTGCATTCAACTTTTCTGATGTTAAATGAAAGAAAGAAAGATATTATTCAGAGGGGTGAAGGTGCAGGTGCAAGTTTCTTCACTTTGTCTCCCTCTACCTTATCTTCCTTTCTTTCATTTAATATGCTTTGTCCGCCTTGGACTACTTAACATAACAATGTCGGAATTTCGGAGCTTGGGTATTTGTTCCATGTTCATCGTGTCACTGCCGGCAACCAGGGACAGCCTGGTGGTAGTGTCGCTGCCTGGAAAGCAGTAAATGACAGGTTCGAGTCAGATTGGTTCCGATTCCGACATATTTGTTAATTTTCTGATGTTCTTGGTGGGTTTAATCTATCTTTTGGTTCTCCTTTCCTGTAATCCCCGCTTCATTCTTTCAACATTTTCGTTATCATGTTGTTTAATAAGACACTAACGTTATCATCTTGGCATATATACAATGCAAGCTCTGCTTTTTAGTAGGTTCCCAACATTCCATGATGGTTAAATTATCTGTTCTCTTGATTACGACGTTGTGTCTTGTCTTATGTTCTATAGATTGTGTTGTTATATTGTATTACATCTTTATATTGTATTATTATATTTGTGCTTGAGAATTCGAACAATAAAATCAAATCATAACTCAAATTAATTGCAAGAACATTGCAAGATTTTTAAGTAAAGAAGCTTCAAAAATACTTTTAAGTTACCACGGTAAAAATAATCAAAGGAATAACATAGTGTTTACACATTTACCATCTATTATACACTCTTGTAAAAACAGCCTGTCTGTCTGACCCGTGTCTTCATCAGTCCCAGTGTACTGAGACGGACGACGGTTTCAACTGCACGTGTCTCGACGGTTGGCAGGGCACTCGGTGTGAAAAAGGTTGGAAACAGAATATCTGTTGCATAAATGTGACCCTGCACCTCAAAACAAACAAAAAGTCGCCAGACATGAATTTTTAGTTAAGACCATATTCTGAAAGAGCAGACTTTAAGCTTTAAAATGATGTATAACTCAAATCAAATGGACTCTCCTAACCTATCTAAATATTGGAAAGAAAGCACAAACTCAGGAAAAGTGTGAACTGAGAAAAGAGGCTCTGAAGTACAGTGTCTATTCAAGCGCTTAATCTTTATCAAACCGTGCTGGCTGTGCGATGAATGGGACAAAAACAGGAAGTAAACCACCAGAGTAACAACAATGAAGGGATTATCAAATTAAACTAAAATTAAGCATGCCTCATTAACACATTCTGTCCATAATTAATGCCAACTTTCAAAGCAGTAGAACAATCCTTTCAAAAGTTATTAGAGTTGAAAGTGAAGAGTGTGGACAAGGTTTTTCAAAAATGAAAAAGGGATTCTAAAGACACACCTAATCACACTATTCTATCAAAAATGTTCGAGATAAACTGCTAAAAAACACACTTTCCTGCCCGTTTTATGATCCCAAATTTTATCATAATGTAAAAGAAGACCCGCTCTTTTAGAACATATGAAAAAGTCAAGTTCGGCTAGGTTGACCCATTTCACTTATTTTCAGTCCTCACGCAAAATCATTGTGTGCGACTTTACGTTCGTTTTGAGGTGCACTGTCACAAATGATGTCTTAGTAGTAAATTTAGCTTCCTCTTCTTGAATACCTTTATGCAGAAGATTACCTCATGCGGTAGAGTCCATTGTCTTGATTCTTTTTTTGGTGTTGAATTCTTTTCAATTATAAAACGTGTGTTCAAAAGAGATCGCCAAAGTGTATAATTCTCATCAGTGTTTTCCGTTGGTTTTACTATAATAATCACAAACTAGTTTTAAATTGTAACTTATATACATGGGTGAGGATTTTTCTTTTATTTGTTTTCGTGTTTATGCATAATTTCATTTGAGATATTCTTTTTTGGGACTTCTGATCACTCCTCTCAGCTGTTTTCATCGAAACTGTCAGAATCCTTGGAGGAAACAGGAATGAAGGGAGAATCGTCTTTGCACCTCGTTACAGCCCAGACAAATTTAGACTCGTACGCCAAAATGAATGGACGGTAAATGCATCTCGTCTGGTCTGCCAGTACCTCGGATTCCAGGGATTTTACGGAACAGTTAATGGGAACTTCTACGGCGAATCGTCACAGGATGTATACGCCAAAGTGGGTGTGGTCAGTTGCCCAACAAATTCCACGAATATCACCGACTGTTGGATGGACGAAGAGACAGATGATGGTGTAGACGCTACCATCGGCATTGTGTGTTGTTCAGGTGATATGTTTCATATTTACGTATGAGTGTTATGTTTGCGTGTTTGTTTGTCTGTTCTCATTTTCCATTTGCAGATATGGCTGGATAGCACGTATGCAGCTGTCATATTTGGGTTTCCATGGTGTCCATGCAATTGTATATACTTGTGGCGGACCGTACACGTCCTATGAAGTTATATATCCACAAACGCACACATACCAATTGCATATAGAATTTCTTTCTCTCTCTCTCTCTCTCTCTCTCTCTCCATATATATATATATATATATATATTTGCGTTCATATGCATAACACTCGTATTTTCATGCATGTATATTCACTGTTTATATATATATATATATATATATGTGACCGTGCACCTCAAAACGAACATAAAGTCGCACACACTGATTTTGCGTGAGGACTGAAAACAAGTGAAATGGGTCAACCTAGCCGAACTTGACTTTTTCATATTTTCTGAAAGAGCGGGTCTTCTTTTACATTATGCTAAAATTTGGTATCATAAAACGGGCAGGAAAGTGTGTTTTTTAGCAGTTTATCTCGAACATTTTTGATAGAATAGTGTGATTAGGTGTGTCTTCAGAATCCCTTTTTCATTTCTGAAAAAACCTTGTCCACACTCTTCACTTTCAACTCTAATAACTTTTGAAAGGATAGCGCTACTGCTTTGAAAGTTAGCATTAATTATGGACAGAATGTGTTAATGAGGCATGCTTAATTTCAGTTTAATCTAATAATCCCTTCATTGTTGTTACTCTGGTGGTTTACCTCCTGTTTTTTTTTTGTCCCATCCATCGCACAGCCAGCACGGTTTGGTAAAGATTAAGCGCTTGAATAGACACTGTACTTCAGAGCCTCTTTTCTCAGTTCACACTTTTCCTGAGTTTGTGCTTTCTTTCCAATATTTAGATAGGTTAGGAGAGTCCATTTGATTTGAGTTATACATCATTTTAAAGCTTAAAGTCTGCTCTTTCAGAATATGGTCATAACTAAAAATGCATGTCTGGCGACTTTTTGTTTGTTTTGAGGTGCAGTGTCACCTATACAATGTATATATATATATATATATATATATATATATATGACCGTGCACCTCAAAACGAACATAAAGTCGCACACACTGATTTTGCGTGAGTACTGAAAACAAGTGAAATGGGTCAACCTAGCCGAACTTGACTTTTTCATATTTTCTGAAAGAGCGGGTCTTCTTTTACATTATGCTAAAATTTGGTATCATAAAACGGGCAGGAAAGTGTGGTTTTTTTAGCAGTTTATCTCGAACATTTCTGGTAGAATAGTGTGATTCGGTGTGTCTTTAGAATCCCTTTTTCATTTCTGAAAAACCTTGTCCACACTCTTCACTTTCAACTCTAATAACTTTTGAAAAGATAGTGCTACTGCTTTGAAAGTTGGCATTAATTATGGACAGAATGTGTTAATGAGGCATGCTTAATTTCAGTTTAATCTGATAATCCCTTCATTGTTGTTACTCTGGTGGTTTACTTCCTGTTTTTTGTCCCATTCATCGCACAGCCAGCACGGTTTGGTAAAGATTAAGCGCTTGAATAGACACTGTACTTCAGAGCCTCTTTTCTCAGTTCACACTTTTCCTGAGTTTTTGCTTTCTTTCCAATATTTAGATAGGTTAGGAGAGTCCATTTTATTTGAGTGATACATCATTTTAAAGCTTAAAGTCTGCTCTTTTCAGTATATGGTCTTAACTAAAAGTTCATGTCTGGCGACTTTGTGTTTGTTTTGAGGTGCAGAGTCACATATATTATGAACTGAAATAACGGGTAAGAATTTTCATATCTTATTTGTCCGTGTCACAATATCTCTCAGAGAGTCCCAGCATGTTTCCTGGTACTCCTCTTGGTCTCGAAAGTGGCGCCATTCCAGACTCCAGCATCACCGCTTCATCGTGTTACGATGGCCAGTGTACCCAAGACGCTCGTCTCAACGGACCTGAATCGTGGAGTACCAGCGTCCTAAACACATTTCAGTGGTTGCAGGTTCAGTTCGGATCGAACTACCTGGTGTCTGGTATCATCACACAGGGAAGGGCCTCACTTGACCAGTATGTCACGTCATATAAACTGTCATACAGCTTAGACAGTATAGTTTGGACAGATTATATGGATTCTTTCACGAGCAGCGTAAAGGTGAGTTTCATGCCTCTTAAAGCAGATTGTTCATGCTGGCGAAGGTAGGGTTGTGACACGCACAAAATTGACAGCAAATATACCCACCATGCAGATGATGATTAAAGGATTCTCTAAATAAAACCAAATTAATATCATCGTTTTCAAAGATTATCTACATGTCAACTTTACCAAGAGCCGCGTCAAGGCTACACGTAAAGAAATGAGAATGTTAAGGTAATAGCTTTTAAACCCGATTTATTGTAATACCGTTTACCTATCATACATTCGAAGTTATTAATGTATAATAAAAAAATGAAGATAAGTCCATATTTGCCAAATGGAGATATTTGCGATTAAAGGTCAAGAAACAAAGAGAATAATAAGAACATTTTTGTTTCTTATGACCATAACTTCAAAAATATACCTTTATATGTAGTGACCAATATATCATTTGAAAGGTATTTGTACTTTATGACAGAGACCGTACTTCAAAATCTTCAAAAATGGACTTATCGGTTTTTGCGAACAAACTCTTCAAGTATTCATGGTTTAACAGTTACTTTCGTGTGAACAGTAAGTTAGTTTGTGTGCACTTCACAGAAACCCTTTTTTTAATAATTCATAAATTGTTGCCGTTTGTTCACTAGTGTTTTTCATAACGTTCTTGCCATCGAAGGTATTTCCCGCTAATTATGATAGGACGAGTCAAGTGAGACACTACTTCAGGCGAGCTATGTTTGCGCGATATATTCGACTCCATCCACAAACTTACTACCAGTACATGAGTCTCCGACTGGAGCTGATTGGCTATGGACCTGTGCAATATAATATCGGTAGATATTCTTGATTTTTAGACATGTAAGCACACACTCATATCAGTATGTGCACGGTCCCAACTTTGTATCAGGCTATGTCGACACCACGAACAGGGCAACAATTTAAACACGCATTATGTGTTTATAAAGAGTGTGTATATTGATTTTAACAGAACCTCTTCCTCCAGCTGGGCCGTCTGTCAAAATGCGTGTAAATTGAAATGAAAAAGTCCAACAATTTAGAGTGATTGACCGGAGTGGCATAAACAATGTATTATAGATGTTAATTGTTGGCATGATTGTAATGGGAAAGATCCTAAAAGGTTTGCAAGAAGTGGTTCACTTTACCTGTAGGGCAAAGACTTATTAGTAGTGAAAATGAAGGTAAACAGTAAGTTACGATTTGACTCACATTCACAAACAAGCATACTACATGTAGTTCCATATTTTCTAAACTATTTGTTTTGATTGAGGACAGATATCTGAAATATAGCTTATTTCGATTTTTATTTTTGCAGCATTTCCATGTAATTACTCTTTCACTTTTTTTCACAATGTATTCACTACGTGACCGTGTTTGTATAAGTGAGTCTCTATGCGATGGTCTCTGTGTTGTGCTGGTTTACTCTATTTTGTTTGTTAATTATTATTTACTCCGTCTTCCAAGTTAAAAAGAATAGATAACATTGTTTGATTATTTTGTTTGTCGTTATTTTCTTTTCTTCATAGCTGTACACATAAATGAAATTTCCTTTTGGCAATGTTACAGGATATGTCGATATACAGATAAGAGGCGTGATTTGAAGATAAAATGAATTATGTATCAATTACATTTCCATAATTTACACCATAGGTATAAAATATTTCACACTACATTGTATTGTATGTTCGTTTTTGTGTGAGGTTATTCGCTATGTTTTTATTACAGATATAAGCACGAATATTGTAAACAAACTTTGACATGATATTGGAGCTCACAGTTTTATTTCGCACATGATTATCAAAAGGTCGGTTATATAATCAGGCATGTTGGCTTTTAACTTCACTGAGATAACCATCCTTTATAATGTAACAACAATATCCATAATCGCGATATATGGTGCTGGCGAGCCTATCCGCTTGGCAAGCGTGCATGTATTTGGTGATATCAATAGAAAAGGTGGTTAACGTTATCTATACAAAAATGAAGGCATGGGTGTCTAATGAAGTGGTTGCTGACCCAATTCTGGTCAACTAGTATAGACGCAAGCTTATTCTCTTCTTTGAACATGAATTCCACGAATTGTTACGTCGGACAAGCTTGTGCATTATGCTATTTTAAAAGAAGTAAAATACCTACCAACTGAGAAAAAGAGAAAAAGTGAATTGTATCATTGCTCACATAAGCTAACAGTAAACTGGCTATTTAATGGTTATTGATTCTAGCCGCAATTGATAACGAGAGTGAGCTCTGTCCACTCGATCAAGGCGTCCCTCTCGGGGTCGAAGATGGTCGGATTCCTGATTCAAGTATGTCGTCGTCTTCTACATACAACCACGTTACCCTGCCGCAGCATGGCCGGCTGAACATGAATCCTGCTTCGCATGGTATTTCGGCAGTATGGAAACCACATCCTTCTGATCAAGACGGATGGCTGAAAGTAAGAATTGTTTACTACCTTTACTTTCACGAGACAAAAACTGATATCGGGTTCTCCGTGCATACCATTTTGCATTTAAAGGGGATGTTTAGTAAAACTGATCAGTGGGAATCAGTGGAATGCTGGGGGATGATTGTTCCAATCCTTCTGGGATTCATTTAAGAGTACATTGTATATCTATTGTGGGAAATTTATTTGCTTCAGAATTGTGTCATATTCAAGTAATATGCAATTCAATGTTTCTAGGTTAGCATGCCTATACAGCGCCGGGACGATTATTAACGATCGCCCCGACAATCTAAATACATTTGAGACGCAGATAGATACAAATGCATGTATTCAAATACATGAAGGAGTTGAAGGCATGTTTTTAACTGATAAAATACGTAATCGACAGAATTTATGAATAAGTAAGTACTCGACAGGAAGGCAGAACATAATCATAATTTAATGACGTCAAGTTCTGAAAACGTGTACAGAAAGGGCAAAATAATAAGAGTCTAAATGTGCTGGGGGAAACAACAACGATAAAGTATACTAAGCATGTTTACAAACACACACACGTACAAACATGCACACAACGGACATTTACTCATTGACGAAAAATATCAGTCTTAGATCTAACATTTTCTAACAGACTTGACAATATCACTGCAGTATGCCCAAATCTGTATACAGTATTTCAAAGAGGGCAAAATGAGACAATTGGATATCGGTGAAATCTGTACGAAGAACCAGACAGTGTTCTGGTTCAAAGAAATAAAAAGAGTGTGACTGACTGCAAATTACTACAATGTACAATTGTTTAGATATTCAATCATTCATTCTCTATTCATCCTGTGTCAGGAACTGCTATTTTCCTGATCGGGAAGTATGAGAACATAAAATGAGGTATACATTCTTAAAACTATAATATGGTTTTATACACTCTGACATAGGAATTATGTACCATAATATTCACTGTGGACAGGTAGAGGGGAATGTTAGTGTGTATTCCTTGTGATTTTTCCATGATCAGCGGTGAACATTGTAGAATATCTTAGAAATTTGTGCCATGTCAATCTAAACCTCTTGACATTTTCCTTCTTTTCAGTCATTTGTGTCTCGCCGCATTCCAAAGGAAGTTCATTATTCTGAGACGGAAAACGTTCATAAACAAGATTACTATTTTTTTTTTCAAGTTGATTGGCGATTCGATCAATTTCATAATTGGCAAAATGTTTGTCCATACGTACATACCCAACAGTCACATTGTTTGCAGTTTCGAATATCAATATCGTAAATTACACTGACATCATTTTCATTGATTCACGTTAGAAATGATATTCATCAGATCTACACACTACAAACATATGTCTGTCTTCATTATAACAATTGAATCCTACCTGAATTCGGAAAAAAATACTGATCCTCTTGATATCATGGAGAAAAACACGGTTTGTCGATGAATAAGACCTAACATTTACTTTTAGTCAATGTCCTGTTTGTTCACTTGAGTGTTTTTATATCATTTCATTTCATCTTATTGTTTCTGCACGGTACGTATAATCAACTATGATCACTTTCGGAATATGCACATCTTACACGTGGTTCATTATTATTCATGGATATTTTGCATATGTGGGTAAGCAAATCATTGTGACAGAGAACAGGGATATAATTAAAGGAAAAAAAATCAAAGTTCAATACAGGAGGATACTCAGTATGCCGACCTTAATATTGGGGCCTCATTGAGTGCACAAAGAACTAAACAGTTTTAATCAACTGTCGATGTCTCTTAGCTACAACAAAAACAAACTATTTGGCCCAATAAAACATACATGGTCAAGTACACAGGTGATGCTAAGAAAGAAACATGAATACGAAGGAAAAAGGAATAGCCATAATGGAATGTAGTGAGAAGGAAACAGAAGAGAAAGAAATAGGCTAGAAGGACTCCTCGTTCTATTTAGGGGACAAAACCCAATCACTGTACAATGTACTTTGTTATATTTCTATTTTGCAATAGATTGACCTCGGAGAGGAGTACATCGTCACAGGTGTTGTTACTCAAGGTAGATCAAATGCTGAACAATGGGCAACGTCCATGTACATCTCCACCTCCCTGGATGATACCGATTGGGTTTTTACAACCGACCCGCTATCCCGTGGACCCAAGGTAGAGTTAAAGTGCAACGAACGAGATATTTATATTAGGAATATCTTATGAAAGAAAAAGTATCACAGAAGAGGGAAATACTCCTGAAACAGATTATCATTTTGTCTTATCAAAATATATTCGCGCCATTGAGAAATTGTGAGTTAAAACTAATCAATTCACTGAACAACAATTTACAGCCGCGTCCTTTTCGAGCCCTGAACTGTGACGTCACAAAAGACTCAAGACCTTTTACGAGTGCAGCGGGACATTGTGTGATTTCAAGTTCGGTGCTAGTACCTATAGTGCTAGCCCGAGAAGAGTCTTAAATCGAGCCGTTCCAACACGTCAGATTAACGAGGCGATACCGATCAAAATTATCGATCATTAGCACTGGTGTTGGAATCACAGGACCGCGAAATCCGCGGGAATAGCGCGACGAAGTGATGGCGCATATTAAAAGTCAAATATATATATGAAGAGTTTGTTTGCAAAAACCGATAAGTCCATATTTGCCAAATGGAGATATTTGCGATTAAAGGTCAAGAAAAATAAAGAGAATAATAAGAAAAATTGTGCTTCTTTTGACCATAACTTCAAAAATATTCCTTTATATGTAGTGACCAATATATCATTTAAAAGGTATTATTTTGTACATTATGACAGAGATCGTACATCAAAATCTTCAAAAATGGACTTATCGGTTTTTGCAAACAAACCCTTCATATATATATATATATATATATATACCATATATATTTTCTGAGGATCACCCCCCTTGTTTGTTTTTTTTAATTTAGCTTTCTTATTTCTTTTAGCACTCTTTATAGACCTTGTCACGATGATCTGCAATGGGAACATGTTGAAGATTACAATGTATTAATATTTGATTGAACATTCTCAAATATTTCACCAAAGGTGTGCATCACATGGTTTGACTTTGATTCTGAAAATGCATTCGGTCCACCTCTCACACAATGAAGACGCGCATATTATGTCGATCTTGGATAAAGAGGTTGCGAATAATAACAAATTCAGCCAAATTTTCCGTACATTTCCTCTCTTTAGCCCGTTAAGGACGGACTGAATTTGCTACAAAACGCATTTCCCACAGACACTTGCCCGAGAATACTCGGGACTCGTCCTCAACGGGTTAAAAAAAGCAATTATTCCGTCAAATACGCATCAAATCATATCAATTTTGAAAATAAAAAAAAAACTCCCTCGTGTGGGACGGAGACATCCTCTAAAGTCTCCGCCCCCCCCCCCCCCCCACACCCTCCCCCGAGCCCCACTGTCAACTTCCAACACACATGTCAGAGCGAACCACGAAGACCGACAACATATGGATCAAGAGTTGATAGATACCATGATTCAGGCAATCCTACTGTCCCAGAATCTATTTAATTAAAAAGATTTTAAATATCATTCCACCGAAATGGGCACCGGCCAAAGATTGTTGAATTCTTCTTGAGAAATTCAAAAGCTCCGACGGTATAGAGGGGGCAGTGGCGTAGACAAGTCCTCAGATTAGACCTGGTATGATTTGTAACCGAGAGCGATCTCAATGTATTACGGCCAAGAAAGGCGATTAATGTCCGTTCAACCCCCCCCCCCCTCCTCCCCCACCACACACACACACACACAGGTGCTGTTCGTTATTCCGAAGGTTCGTTAATCCGAAAATGAAATAAGTTCGTTATTCCGAAAGCTCGTTTATCCCAAAATGATAGGGTTCATTATTCCGAAGGTTCGTTTATACGAAAATGAAATAGGGTTCGTTATTCCGAAGGTTCTTTGATCTGAAACTGAAATAGGGTTTGATACGAACCTTCGGAATAACGAGCTTTGTGTCATTTTTCGGATTAACGAACCTTCGGAATAACGAATCTCCGGATTAACGTACCTTTGCACTAAGAAACCTTCGGAATAACGAATCTTCGGAATAACGCACTGTACCCCCCCCCCCCCCCCCACACACACACACACATACATACTCGTCACTACACTTAAATACATGGCCACTTTACCCAGGAATATTTTTCTCTTAGGGCAAGAGTAATTGACATTTTGTTGCAATAATAAGAGACGTTGTTTTTAGGTATCAGTAATGTGAAAATATATAAGGTGATGGCCACAAAGATCACCAATAAGATAATTCATACTAAGAAGAAGAGTGTCATGGTTGATAAGAATACATTTTTATTAATTTCATAATTGCATTTACTCCAGGACAGCACATGATTCAGCCAAAAGGGCTGTTCCTCATGTCCGTGCATCATAACAATAAAAAATGATAATAATACCATGCACCGCATTCGTTTGGTCCATGTTAATTCTAATTCCAATTCAAATTTAGATTCAGATTTTATTTTCACTTTTCAACAAAATGTACAAAAAATATATGCGAAATTTGACATGCGTGTTGTTGAAAACACAGCGACCCGGTCATATAGGGATACATTATGTTAATGTCTATGATTATGATCAGTACAAAAAAAAGAAACATACAATTCACAAATTTTAAATGTGCAAAACAGCGAAAATGACCAAGATGTCTACACTACCCCATCCACGGTATCCCCCCCCCCATCTACAAGAAAAAAAGAAAGAAAGATAACCCCCAAAGAAAAAAAATAGCATAGTGTTCTGCAGCTTTTCTGAAAACAACTGTTTAGAAAGGAATATTGCATTGACCGCCTACAATGATTTCTATTGGTTGTTCTAGGGAAAATCATTGCATGTTAGCCTGCATCGCTGACCAAGAGAAGAGTTGAGAGGGAGGGAAGAGAGAGAGAGAGAGAGAGAGAGGAGTGGGAGGGAGAGAGGGGAAGGGGGAGGGCTCTGAAATTGTGAGTCACTTATTGACGACATGAACATCTATCAGTGACTAATTGACATGGTTTGTGAACATTTGAAATAAATCACATCATTTAATGCTTACATCATATAAAATGACCTTATGATACCATCATTCTTATCTCTGCATTATATCGATATTTTCAAAACGACCCTAAGACAAATTATGGCAAGGCTTTCTATTTATTGTTCACCCGACCCGTTCCAAGGTTGAATCACCTCATTACTGATATTCAACGTTCTAGAAATACTTCTTATAACAGCACTGTCAGAACTGAATTGGTCCCTCGCTTAGAAAACTATAAAAATTGAAAGTCTCGTCGGGTCAAAATCATGGTGTGGAAATTTAAGATACATGCGTGGTCATGCGCTCCAAGGGTATCATTAGATAAATTACTCAGCGATGTATACAGTGGATCAATATGGAATGATTATTTTAATACAAAAAAGAGATCCCCAAAGAACTCATGTGTGCAAAGTCAGTGTTAGATCTTTTATTATTGATTAATATGGAATGCATTAATGCAACAATAAGTGTATCTAATTGAGTAAACAAAATCCAAGCCAAAATTGAGCTGTCGACCAGAGTGGATTGTAGTTCTTGTTGTTTACGTGGAGTTAATTGCAGCTGCCTGAGCCAGAGCGCATATACATACATCGTGCGCGCGCGCACACACGCACACACACACACACGTAGGTTCCTACTCTGTCATCTACATACAGAGTATTACATGTATATTGACCGATTCGGGTTCGTTGAGGGCAGCAGACATTTTACGGCACAGGGCGCAGCCATAGCCGGTGTATCAGCCGACCCCCCCCCCCCCCCCTGCTCTCCCCCACCTCGGGCAACATGTTTATCACGCACTTGTAACAAGGTTCGCGCACTAGCAAGTATTCGCGTACTCAGTACGAGACGCCCATTGGCTAAAGCAGTTTTTCATTCTGCGCGCGTGCTAATGTAGGGAGAGGGGTGGGGGAGTGCGGAGTGGGGGGGGGGGGGGGGGGGGGTCGGCCGATACACCCACTATGGCTGCGCCCATGCCAAAAATACACATACCGCGTCACAGAATCGGTCAATAAAGTTCACGTTTACTGTCCTTCCGCGAAAGTTCGTTCAACTCTCCACTCCGAGAGAATTAACAAATCAGGTACGCGCATTCGCGGCAAACTGAAATCTTGTCAAAAATGAATGGTACAACGCAATGATTTATTCGACAACCAATATTTTCATAGAATAATTATTTCCTCTTTCATTTTATACCTCTTCCATTTTGGTCCATGTTTATTGCATTGGTCTAGTGTACCCCCAAAGAAAAATAAAAAATATGCACATTTTATTTTTTATAATTTCCTTCTTCAATATATTTCATATGTCACAACCTATCGAGTGGTAGGATTTCATCAAAGTACAACTCTTCAGCTTTTTATCGATGCATAGAATAATCATGTTGATTGCTAATGTCATTTAGATTTACAGGGACTCTAAAAATGTGGTCTACCAGCTCATTACCTATTCATGTCCGGGAGGTCCATGCATATGCGTTATTATAAATGCGAAGGCTTTTCAGGGTTTCGCGGTCTGACTGCTAACGCGTAGTGAAAACTCAAGTGCGCAAGCTATATTATATGCATCGACTTTGATATGCGATTCTGCGCATGCTCAAAGCATGTTTTTTTTTTCCTCTGAACCTCTCAGTCGCGAAAATCTAAACCTCCCTAATATCGCTATTAAGTAAACTTTTACTGGTGACTGATTGCTGCCGTTGATTAAAACATAAGAACCATATTTTTTGGTGATTTTCTGTCGAAATACTGTCTTTTTTTTTCTTAAGAGAACCAGAAATGATTCTCTTTTTCGCACCATAGCCTACACCCCCCACCCCCCCCCCCCCAAAAAAAAAAAAAATCATGATGGTTGGCGTTAACGTGCTCGGTGTAAACGCGCTCTCACTACCATTTGTTTGAATACTGATACACGAGTAGCTAGGGTTATGGGCACCGTAGCTTATAAAGCGTGTTTAGTGGACGCATTCTAGCTGCCAGCCGGTCGCCAGCAGCAATTAAGCTAGCAGCAGAAGCCGTTAGGACAAAAGGACACTGTTTTATAAAGAGTCAAAATTGATTATAAAGTTAATTTCAACTGTAAGTCTATGGCAACTTGTGTGGTAAGGAAATTAATATCGATTTCATCTTTTGATAAAATGGGGCGGTGTGTTTTAGAGGCAGGGCATAGTTACGTCTCACAAAAGTATAGGGACTGTTTACTGTAGAACTCTGCAGTAGCTTGTAGACCTCTAAAGTCTAATTTAAACCTACATACTATATCTAGCTCTGCTTCCCTATAAACAAACTACGGACTAAAGCCAAACCCTTAGTTAGTTATCCATATCTGGGATACGAATCTGATATATATATGGGTCAGAATTTTGAACGATGTACAATTGAGCCAAAACAAGGCAAAATTTGAAAAGTAGGAAATTTTCCAAATCATTTATCTTACCTGAAAGAGTATAACTCAAGCTTTAATATGAACCCAATTATACCAGGATTTTCCCAGAGGAACAAGTTTTTATTCACCGCTGAAGTTTACCATGTCCAGAGCAGCGAACGTCCGTGAGGAATAGTACTGCACATACATTTGAATACCATTTAACATAGTTTCCAAAGATCTGATTCAGTTCAAAATCCTAACGAAATATCTTAAGGGACATGTGTACGTGATTGCAGAATATTAAGTTTGTACTCTTAACCTGTACGTAATGGTAGACAACTGATGATTTAACTAAATTCGTGATTTTGTGGAAATATTGCTCTTCCGCTAAACACTTTCTTAACTTTACGCGCATTTTACAGAAACTCAATATTTTCACCTCTTATTTCACTATCCCACACTTTAATCCTCACTCCCAAATAATAATATACCTTTTTAAGATGTATCTCATCTGGGCAGTCTCTACAACCCAACAAACATAGCATAGTTTTCATCACGGAGGTTCGCATGTAGCTCACGGACGTTCGGAACAAACAAGATATTGAACAAT
Source organism: Diadema antillarum (assembly GCF_040938485.1). Classification (NCBI taxonomy): domain Eukaryota; kingdom Metazoa; phylum Echinodermata; class Echinoidea; order Diadematoida; family Diadematidae; genus Diadema; species Diadema antillarum. The sequence continues at coordinate 2,472,309 of NW_027271172.1, forward strand.
GCAGCTCTCTTGAGTTGGAAACGCATTCTATTCACAACAAACAGCAATTTCATGTCGAGAACAAACTCCTCTGCAAAATCCTGAATAGATATTACCAATTCTCAATTATATAAGCTTGTTTATCTTCTCATACTGAGGAATCAAAGAAAACAATTTTTCCATCTCTCGTAAATGAACGTACAAACGTACGTGTAATCTCAGTGACGTAGTCCATCCTTGAGAACGAATATATTTATCAAAATTTCGTTATCATGAAGTAAATATTCAGGTCCTTACCTTGTTATATAAAGTCTACAATGCAAAATTTGCTTTTTATATAACGAACATGATCACAGCTAAAATTATGACAAAGATTTAATATAGAAAAAACAACAGAAATGTGCTCCGTTATAGAAATACGAAGTTTAGCTGGGGAGGGCAAACGAACACGTTAGGAAGAAATCCCTCTGTGTTTGCTCCTTGTGTTACACACTGTTACCGAGGATAATTTGTGTTATTATATTAGTCAGAAATGATAATAGGTTCGATACTGCGAAGTTTCGTCATAACAAGACACAATAAGTCCATATAACTTGGATGGATGTTTGTGACTTCGATATCATACAGTATGGTTTGTTATCCCGTTCCACACTGAATTTTGAAACCCCCATAGACTTAATACAGAGGCCACCAGGTTCCCGTATGGAACAGGTTATAACAAACCTTTTGTAGCGCGTCATTTCGGAGGCTCGTTATTCATACAGTTTGTCAATACGAAAATTGATAGAGTTCGTATAATTATGACGCTTTTTTATTCGGTAAATGATAGGAATCTCCGAAGGTTAACTGAAAGGCTTATTAATTGGAACATGACAAATTATTTCCGCTTATCCAAATGTGGAGAAACAAGTTAACAACTAAAATCCTCCAATTTCAAAACCTCATAATAACCGTTTCCACCTAAACGAATATCAGGCCCATTCCACTTTTAGAAGAACGGACCTAAAAATAATGATCCTTGATATCTATTTTTCGAAGAACATTTCTAATAACAAACCTCCTGAATTAACTACAATTTTTTTTTTCCATTCTGGAATAACAAACCTTTGGACATCGGAGTAACGAATCTTTGGAAGAGCGAACGTATCAAAGTGCAACCTGAAACCTATTCTTAATCATTACTTTTTTTAACATGTGTTTTCAAAGTAAGCACAAAAGCACAAACAAATTGACGATCTCTCTGTCTCTTAAATTTAAAATGAAAAAAAAAATCTTGGAGAAAATTACAAATGAATATTGCTTTTCATTGATGAGTATTAAACAACACCATGTGATGATAAGCGGAGGAATTGTGTGTTTTCATCAGACAATAATTGTATACTGCATTATTTTTGTTCGCTTGTGACGGCATTTCGATGAATAAAAAACATAAACAAACAAACAAAAACTTCTCCAGAGGAATTTGGTATAACGGGAGTGCACTGGCATTTCTTTTCTCTGTGTGTTGAAGCTCGATCCCTTCTCTGTTTCTCAGTCATTTTCGTTCAACTGCTTCCACGTCCTTTTGAAACTTTTCCGTTTCTTATTCAACACATGCTCATTACAGACTTCTTCCGTCATTATTCTGAATGTGATTGCGTAGCACTTTTCGGATTTGGTTTGTTTTGTTTTGTTTTTGTTTTCTGTTTGGTCGCAGCATGTTCAGGCTATTGAGGGAATGAGAGAAAAATCGTCATGAAGAGAAAAATAAGAATGAATTAAGGCATTTAATATCATGACAATTACAGCGAACGTCCGTTATGGAGACCAAAACTGGATGTGTTCTGTGTGAGACGGCAGCTACCATACTCAAAAGATAAACACTTAGAGCACCTGTCACTAAAAAGTGGCACTGATCCTCTTTCTCCTACTATGTAATCCACTGACTTTAATATTCAACCAACGAACATCCGTGAAAAAAACGTTTTCCGTTTGTTATTACAGGTAAATTGAGTGCTAAACGCTATTCACTTTCGGGTATGAGCGGCTCGGTGATTTGCTAATATTTTAAACTAACATTAATCTTATGTGCAGTGATATATTTGTAATTGTCAGAAATTTCCTTTCTCGGACAGAACGTCCGTGAGCGAAACTTTCAGAACCTGTAACAGTACAAATTGTCTCCAGAACCTCATTAGAAAGAAATTTAAACGCACAGAAATTACAGATTACGCAAAACTCAATTTTCCTATAACTTTGTTTTAAGTGTTTAGCTGTTTTTTTGTATAATTAGAGGGAAAACAAGCGTAAAATTGTGAGTAAATTTTCAATTATTTGTTCATCATGATCATATAACGCCTTAAAAATTCTGAAACTACTGCTCTAAACTCATTTTCTACTTTGTAAAACTTTATTTGTCGCTATTCGAGCCAAAAGTTTTAAAGAATACAGGACACTTTCGGGACAAGTTATCCCTATCGGAGGGATTGCATACGTCACGGACGTTCTCTGGAATTATCACGGACGTTCGTTCTACTACTAGGGTCATGTTCCAGGACGGATAACTAATCGGCAGAGAGTACCTAGCCTTCCTAACTCTTTCAAAAATTTGAAAATGTATTGTCAATGCAAATTATAAGAAATTTGACATCCTTACAACATTATGTATTGCTCAGAGGGGGATCAGGAGGTGAATTTTCAGAGAAAATATTAATTATTTGCTTGGTTTTTGGTGAATTGCATGGTCCAAAAACTGCGGACGAGCCTCAGTCCGCTCCAAAAATGGCATGCAGCTCCTCGGCTAGAGAGCCAAAGGTAAAATGCACCTCCGCCATCAAAGCAAGATGGTGTCCCGCTCGAAAACGTTTTGATCATCACGGAAGTTCTTTTTTTCTTGGAGGTTCGTCTGAAAATATAATTTCGGTTCCTATTTGACAAAGGATGGACAGAAACTCAAAACAAACATATTATCGTGTTGCTAGATCTTAGTTGATTACGACTCGGAACAATATCGCCAATAACGTTTCATGGGCTGCGATCTTTATTAGAAAATAGCGGAGGCACGTCCGTGACGAAAACTGAGTATAATTTTGCATAAAAGAATATTACGTCCCATGTACAGCCAGCAGACGTACAATTTTTGCAGGATATGTTCATTAGGTGGAACACCAAATTTTCGTATACGTTACAGTAGGGACAACAAAGTAGAATTTGCAGCAGCGATAGAAATAAAAGCATCACGGACGTTCGTCTGTTTAGGACTTTGATATTTTAATTGTTCTCTGTAATTTTATAAGTGCTCATACAGTTCTTATAATTTTGTGGTACATACCTATGATATGTCAGATCCAGAACATGGTCAGATATTAGATGCCACGTACCATTATAAATGCACATCATTAGTTTGAAAAACATTTTTTTTTGTGAAAATAGCGTTTTTACCGTATCCTTACGCTTTAAGTCCTTGTGGAATGAAAAATATCAGGCAAAAGTCAACCAAACCATATATTTCCTGAAAGGAAATTTACCAATCTTTGAGATGACATGAAAAAAATCTGGTTTCTTAGATCATCCTGGCGTGTTCTAAGGGAAAGAATGTCATAAGGTACGAAAATTGGCAATTGCACATCGTTCAAAATTCTCACCCATATGTATTTAGCTAGAATCCTGAAATTTCCAGGGTTCAGAGGGTGTCTTGGGAACATTTTTTTTCAGGACTCTAGGAATAGGACTAATTTGCTAGTCTAGATCTTTAACGTTAGCTCTATCTAAAGATATAACATGTTAGATCTATACAGACGAAGATGGATGTGCAAAATTTCAAGGGAATTACTAGCCCGACCAGACTGTTACGAGCTTCTAGTTTTAGCACGAATTAGCAAGTACCGACTGTTCGAGGGTCGATACTATGGCACAAAAGCACTTGAAGTAAAAGTATAGAAGTAGCGCTGTATTCTTCTTAGTTCTAAGCAAGACATACGAAAAAAAAATCGAAAATTATATGTAACAAAGTTCACGTACCTCCTTTCTTAGGAAGATGCCTCGCTGAAATGTTCATACAGATCATGCAGAACTCACGCTTTGAACCACGGCGATGTGTAACAACAGCGCATCAGCGCAGGGCTAGCTGGTTCGTTTCTTGCGTGACGTCATAAGTTTGGTCCGGAAATTTTGCCGTCAGATTGGGTTCTGGTGGTCAGAAAAGAATCTCAAAACACCATCTATCCATCGTTTTCACCTTCTGAAACTTAATTATCCATATTTCTACAGATCTAAGCTTTCCAGAAATCTACAGTTCACCTTATTTATGAAATCGGGCTATTTTTTTTCTCCTTATGAGTACTTTAAATGTTTTCCACTCGCACAATAACGAATGCATGTGGTTACTTTTCACCCACAATCATGCTCATGTAAAAAACAAAAAATACTTGAAAGAGAATTCACTACTAAGCTATGATTAGACGAAGGAAAATGAACAAAACAATCCCTATTGGCGCACATCAAGGTTGTGATGACGGGTCGTCTTGTCTTAGAGTTACTCTCATTTGGTTTACAATTAGCTAATCACAAACCTGAAATGCTGGATCCGTTAGTACATTTTGCTTCTGCCTGTTATTTTCCTGGCGCTTGAACTATTAAAGCACTAAAATGAATTTCTTTAAAATGTTGTACAAACCTTTAAAATGAACCAGATTGATTCAATAATGTAGTTAATGAATAAAAACAGGACATTCAATTTGTTAATGCTTACTTCATCTTTTTGATAGTACTTACTCAGGGGTCAAGTTAACAGAATGATCTAGAGTTAAAAAGCTCAAAATATCTCCTATCAAGTTTCACGCTCATATTTTCAAAGCACATGATGTGATCATGAATTATTGCAATTTCAAAAAGCGGTGTCTGAACTCGTGAAGTATAATGCAAGATGGACAAAGAGGTCTCACGTGTCCTTGTGTACTGCATGCAATCCCAGGTTTTTGCCTCATTATCTCTATAATCATAAACAGTTGCGGTCTGACTGTTGTGCTAAAGTTTGTCTTTCTTTGTGTGTGATATCTTATCAGGTGTACCCAGCTAATTATGACAGAAACTCCCACGTGACTTCGTTACTACCTAAGCCGGTGAGGGCGCGTTACGTCAGGTTCCATCCAATCACGTCCATGAACTTTCCATCGATGAGAGTCGAAGTTCTGGGCCATGTTATTTGAGGGCTTCTTCATATAATGATCCCTCAAGTGAATTAATTGGATTTATTTATTTGTTCGTATCGTCTCCTTTGCTTTTTTATGTCCCTATATGTAATTGTGTTGGCAACTCAATTGGCCAAATATGGAATTCTGTGGATATATATTTTTTATTGTGCAGTAGACTAACAATGATCATGTTTTCTCGCGTAATTATGATCCTTCATTATGAAATCGTATTTGTTTGCAGTTTTCAATTATCATATCATTCTTTCCATGTTTATGAATTTTTGAATTTGTCTAACATTAAACATGAAATTAATTGCATGTCTGTTTTAATTTATCATGTTATCAAATCAATTTCTATATCATGATATCACTTTGATATCATTGATACAATTATTTTTCAGTTGACATAATCTTGAAACTTATGGTGATAAGAGCTTTTGTTTCTCCCACTCCCTCCCCACTCAAAACAATGCAAAATAAACGAACTTAAAACGAAACAAAAATACTTACAACAACGTTTACGAGGTTTATTGAGCTAATAGTTTACAATTTCTTTTGTAGATTTTCACTAACTCCCATCCAATCCTCCACACACAAAAAAAATACTTACTGAAACCTTTAATGCACAATGGTAAGAGATTCATATTTGATATATGCTCTTCATGCTCTTGCCAACTGTTACAATGGAGTTACTACGTGTCTCACTTTCTTACGGTTGTTGATCATTTATCCTTTAGTTCCATAACTTAGATTTTTTTTTCCTCACGTATTTTTCAAATATGTTGGACAAGTGACCAACTACTACTTCAATTCAATTCAAATCCCTTTTCTCGACGTCAAATCACAAAATATAACATTAAACATCCAGTGTTACAAGATAAAACATATAAGCAATGACATATAAAGTACACATCAAGAACATGAAGATTACAGTCATAAATTGTTAAAGATTACAACAGGCAAAAAGTAAAATGGAAAACGGTGTACACATAAAAAACAAAAAAGCCTGTAGGCGCGCGGACACCGTTGTCAAAATTATCTAAAATTGGAATGTAAGTTATTTTCGGAAATCATAAATCAGTTTTATATAGAAGGTACCTAAATCATAAACATACACATACATCAATACAAAAAAAAATGAATAATAAACAGACATAAAAAGATGGTTAATTACGTAGTTTTAATGAAAAGACAAAATAATGCCTCTTATGATGCTTCTTTAATAAATCATTATTTTTGCTTATTATAATTATCCGGGTTTATCCGGGTTCCAAAAAACTGGTCCTGCATGACAAAGAGTTGCTTTAATTTCGTACAAGGACATTTCCATTGATGAACATTATTGTAGCTCCGTGTATGATAAGTATGTATATTTTACTTTAATATGAACATGTGATTATTCATGATGTAAGAAGAGAGTGCATATGTGTGAAAACGTTGCATTGCGGAAGTTATATGAACTTTATTTATATCATACAACTTTAGTGTTTTCAATCGTTAAATAAGTGATTTAGGTGTGAGCTTAATGTGAAGATTTTGTAACATGACGCATGACGCAAGTCTGTAAGTAAAAGTGTTTCCCCATATAATATTTCAGTACAACAAATGAGGTAAAAAAAATGTAAATATGAAATAAGAGAAAGGGGGATAATTCAACTTCTAACGTTTTAAAACGCCAACAAACTGCGCAACTTTTCTATTTTATATATATATATATGTATATATATATATATATATATATATATATTACTATGTGGAGCAAGAATGGTAGTGTCATCAGCATATGAAACGAAAGGTAGAATCAGGCAAGAATTTATAGCAATATCATTCATATAAAGCAAAATAAAAAAGAAAAGAAAAGGACCTAGAATCATCCCATGTGGAACCCCGGTGCAAATCGTTTTAATATCAGAAGAAACAGAATCAAAAACAGTATATTGCATTCTGCCAAAAACTCTCAAATGATTTCAGACAAATACCTCTGATACCAAAATACTATAATTTGTTTAACAGAATAGAATGAGAAATACAATTAAAAGCCTCTGAAAGATCCATATAATATTCCAATTACATTTTCATTGACTTTTATTTCATTATTTTTTCGATCTTGTATTTCAATAATAGGCATTTCAGTTAAAAAGAATTTGTGGAAACCATACAGGCTCGCACATTGCATTTCTTTTCATCTTATTTCATTTTTGACGAAAGTACACAATGTTGCATTGGCATACAAACAAAGTAAAGTACAATGTAATATACAATGCATATATATATAGTTATATATTCTTTTTTTTTAATGAAAACTTCTAAAATCTGTTATGCATTACCCACTCAAACTTTTTTCTTAAAACAAGGTACAGTTGAAATAGTCTATATGTGACCGTGCACCTCAAAACGAACATAAAGTCGCACACATTGATTTTGCGTGAGGACTGAAAATAAGTGAAATGGGTCAACCGTGCCGAACTTGACTTTTTCGTATTTTCTGAAAGAGCGGGCCTTCTTTTACATTATGCCAAAATTTGGTATCATAAAACGGGCAGAAAAGTGTGTTTCTTTAGCAGTTTATCTCGAACATTTTTGGTAGAATAAACATTTTTTGGTAGAAACAAGTGGGACTCGAACCTGTCATCTATTGCTTTCCGGGCAGCGACACTACCACTAGGCTGTCCCAGGTTGCCGGCAGTGACACGATGAACATGGAACAAAGCCCAAGCTCCAAGATAGAAGCAGTTGATGACAGGTTCGAGTCCCACTGGTTCCTTTTTTCCGACATGTTTGTTAATTTACAGATCAGTGCGATCTTAGCAAATTTTCATTTGTAGAGGGAGACAAACTGAAGAAACTCAAACCTGAGCCTTCACCCCTCTGAATAATAATATCTTTCTTTCGTTCATCCTATGCCATGTCCAACATGGACTACTTAACATAACAATGTCGGAATCTCGGAGCTTGGGTATTTTATTCCATGTTCATCGTGTCACTGGCGGCAACCAGGGACAGCCTGGTGGTAGTGTCGCTGCCCGGAAAGCAGTAGATGACAGGTTCGAGTCCCACTGGTTCCCTTTTTGTTAATTTACAGATCAGCAGTTGCGATCTTCACAAATTTTCATTTCTAGAGGGAGACAAACTGAAGAAACTCAAACCTGAGCCTTCACCCCTCTGAATAATATTATCTTTTTTTCATTAAGTATAATTGGTATCACGTGCGTTTTAGAATGACGAAATCTTTATTTTTCTGCGGGCATGAAGGTTGCAGAATCTCTAGTCGTGAAACACTCTAGGGAGATAAAACACATTTTGCTCCACTTTGAACTTCTTGTCAAGCATGTCATCAAAAGTTAATGTAATGCAGCTGTGACACACGCTAGCCGGGCACTGCCATGACAATTCGCTGTCTGAAATTAGTATGCACTCAACGCAGTAATTGAGTGATGCTTATATAATAGCATTTGTTAATTATGATTGCTATTTGCCGACACAATATCTGAGCGACAAGATTGCAATTAAGTTAGATATAGAATTATGTACAAATCGTGTTAGATTCCTTTTGTAAAAAAAAAAATAATAGGTGGTGTCCCATGCATCTTACAACTTTTGAATGTAAAGTATACTGCGCGTGTGTAGTTTGCAAATCTCTGTCTCTAAAACACTGTCGTAGAATGTAAATGACTTTTCTGGCTTTGAACTTTCTGTCAGGTATGTCATGAATTGTAATTATAATGTTGGGAAAGACGCTAATAACGCGGTACTGCAGTGAAAAGTCCTTATCTGTTATTCAGCGTGCAGTGAATGAGTGATGCAGATTTTACAAGCTATATACTACTTGAGCTTTTTATACATAAAACTACATGTATTAAAATGACTTGAGATTTGCCATATCTCTGTAAAATAGTAGACTCTAACGAAAACAAACTCCAAGACTGGAACTGTTTCCTATTGACCATGCTGATTACACTGATTATATTCGTCATAAGTAACTGTTAGAAGTAACGCAGTGGGTTGAATTTTCGTGTTGTTAAAACAAGTTTAATTGGTATCACGTGCGTGTTTATATGGCGAAATCCTTTTTTTTTTTGCGAGCATGAAGGTTGCAAAATCTCTATTCGTCAAACACTCTAGGAAGATAAAACGCACTTTGCTCTGGTTTGAACATCTTGTCAAGTGTGTCACGAAAAGTAAACATAATGCAGCTGTGATACACGCTATAGTGGTATACTGCGATGACAATTCCCTGTCTGAAATCAGCATGCACCCAACGCAGTAAATGAGTGATGCTTATATTATGGGATATGTTATTTTTGCTTGCTGTTTGACAACACAATATCTGAGCAACAAAATTGCGATAAGTTATAAATTATGTAAAATCGCTTTAGATTACTTTTAATAATGATTAAATATATACATATATATATACATATATATATATATATATATATATATATATATATGGTATCGCATGCATCTTACAACTCTTGAATGTTAACTATTCTACCCGTGTGTAGGTTGCAGAATCGCTGTTTGTGAAACACTGTCGAAGAATGTAATGACTTATCAGGTTATGAGCTTTCTGTCAGGCATGTCCTGAAGTAATTATAATGTGACAAATGCTAACGCGGTACTGGAATGACAATTATTTATCCGTTACACAGCGAGCAGTGAATGAGTGATGCACATTGTACAAGCTAAATGTTACTTGCGCTTGCTACTTGACAAAATGTTGTTTGAGCAACAGAATTGGCATATGCAGATATAAAAAAAAAATGTAAGGTTTGTGCTGACTATTGTGTAATACAAGCAGGTTCGGGTGATATCACGTGCATGCTAGATCTAACTGTATATTATAGTTTGCAGGTATTTAGATTGCAGAATCGCCATTTGTGACCCACTCTGTACGAATATCATAACTTTCACATGGCCTTGGCATTTCTGCCAGGCATGTCATGAATAGTAAACACAACATTGTTACACACAATATTTATGGTACTGTTATGACAATGTCCTGTCTATTCATCAATATGTAGTGAATTAAAGGTGCACATCACGAGATCGACACCAGCGAGTTATACAGCCCACGAGTCAAACAGCCCATGGGTTTGACACTAAGCTAACAAGGCCCACGAGACCGACATATAAAACCCCGTGCTGTATCTGTCGAACTCTGGTTTTTTTTCCTATTGTCGAATTCATGGGCTTTATTTGCCTAGTGTCGAAATCGTGGGCTGTATGACTCATGGATGTCGGTCTCGTGGGATGACCCCGTAGAATTAGTGCTGCACATTTTACAAGTTAACATCATGTATGTTAATTCTGCTGTGGCTTCTTGACGACATGCTGTTCTATAGCTACAAAGTTACAAAGGTAGACGTAATAAAAGTTTTGAAAAAAATATAGAGTGGATTTCTTGTAATATAAACAGTTTAAGATGATGTCAAGTGCATTCAAAAATTCTAAATGCATATGTATACTATAACAGCATTCTGCTTATATGTATAGTGGTCTAATCACTATTTGTGACCCTGCATCACAAAACTACCAAAAAGACATCATGAATTGATTTCTGGTAGGGTGGATACGAATTGAGCAGACTCTAAGCTTTAAATGACACATAATTCAATAGAAATGGACTATCCCTACCCATCTAGATAATGGAAAAAATGTACACACTACGGAAAAGTGTGTAACGAGAAAAAAAAAAGTTTAAAGCTAAGGCTTATTGCTCTCTTCAATGAAGGAAACAAAGTACAGGACATAAGAATCTATAATAACCACTGTGAAGGGATTACTAAACTAATTATTCTTTTTAAATATTATCATGTACATTCTATTCATCACTGATACTAATTTCCAAAATCATAGCATCATCATTTTAAAAGTTGTTAGAGATGGGAAAAAATGAAGGGTTATTTGTGCTCCGAATCACTAAATCGACCGTAAAAACACCTTCGTCAGACCGAAACAAAGTGTTCCACAAAAAAAAAAACAATCCTGCCACATAGACAATTTAATACCTGAATATAAAAAACGATCCAGGTCCAAATTTGCCTATCGTCTTTGGAGACGCTTTACGAAATCATGCAAAGATAAGTAATTGGTCAAATGATTGTTTTACATTTAGATTTGTATAAATGACATTCCACTCGCCGAAAAAAATAACAAAATAAGAAAATCATTTCAAGATATCTATTTTTTCTAAATTTTGTGTAATGACTTGGGTCGTTTCTATATTCAGGTATTCTATTTCCTATTTGTTTGATGACCAAAACTTAAGAAATATTCGAAGCAGAATTACTCTTACAGAGAATATAAGAAAAACAAAAGTTTGACTTGTTATTCGCTTTTCACCTGTGTTGAGTCCTCATGAAAAGAAAACAAAAACAAAAACAGGCCGTGCAACATTTGTTGGTTTTGTGATGCACAGTCACATTTGTGAAACACTCGTAAAGAAAATAAAAATTTCTTCTCTGGTTGTGAACTTTATGTCAAGCATGTCATGAGTAGTAAGCATGTTAAAAGTTTAGACACACAATATTAAAGGTTCTGAAATCGCAATTTCCTGTCTATTAATGAGTGTGAAATCTTTGAATGTTTCATTTCATTTCATGTCATTTATTTGTTTCCACATCCAAATAATACAAAAAAAAATCGCAAAGACGCATCATCAACTCGTATTTGAAGGTTAAATGTCCTGAAGTAAATACAAATTCAAACAATATCTACAGCTGTAATACAAACGTATGATACTAGATATTAAAAAAGTTCCCCCTTTTGATTGTTAATAGTTAAAACACTATATATCAGATACCAACGGCATTGATATGTGTAATAGCTAAATAATGTACAATTTTATCAGAGGTAATTAAAGAATGAAAGCATATATCAGTTGCATTAAATTCAACATTTACTCTTATAAAAGGTTAGGCGTCAGATTTTGCTCTTTTTTAAACCGCTGTACAACACTTTAATTTTGCACAGGGGTCAATTGGTGTGTATGGGAGTGTTTAACACCCAGACAATAGTCCTGAACAATGGCAAGAGTTTGAATTCTCTAGATATTCTTCTTTCTTATTCTCTTTCTCCTTGTGTGTGAGTGTGAGGACGCACGCTTGTCCATGTGCACTTGCGTGCGTGCAGAGAGAGAGAGAGAGAGAGAGAGAGAGAGTGTGTGTGTGTGTGTGAGTGTAACTGCCTGTGTTTGACTTTCTTTCGTGGAACCTACTCTTACAAGCATTTGCTTCTATATAGGTTCCTGCCACACAATCTTATTTGTCTGTCATTATCATGTATGTACTTGAGATTGATTTGAATTGATTTGGGGCTATTTGTATATTCTGAACTTATAATCTATGTGTTACTTTACATTGTCATGGATGGATGTTGTAGATACCACACTTAATGATTTGTGTGGAAACTTAATAAATGAAATGAAATGAAATGAAATGAGAAATTCCACTGTCACTGTTAATCTTTATTTGTCCTGAGATGTGTAATGCAAGGACATGAAAACGTGTGCTTATTCTATTCATGTGCATGCATTTTATCCTTAAAAGGGGGTTTACACCGGGGTTTGCGTAGGGTTTGCGCAGCGACTACGCCGACATCAGCTGTGTAGCCTACTCGTGAAAAATAATTACTGTATGATGATACGCGCAGGACTGGCGTTGTTTCGGCGGCGAATATTTTTTTCGTACATGGAAACGCTATGGGACATGAATTATTCATTGGTTGAGCTGAAATACTGAAATGCGCAAGCGCGTGTATAGCTGGGCCAACTTGTACACAATGAACAGACTCAACTCGCATATTTCCACAGGCCTACTCTCTGTGTACACATGAAACGTATTTCTTATTATACGTATTATTATTGTGTGGATCGATCGCGCGTGTGCATGCAGCGCACACCCGATGCAGCGTAGCTACTCGTACCTGTGTATGTATATGTATATGGGTGAGAATTTTGAACGATGTACAATTGCCAATTTTCGCACCTTATGACATTCTTTCCCTTAGGACACGCCAGGATGATCTAAGAAACCAGATTTTTTCATGTCATCTCAAAGATTGGTAAATTTCCTTTCAGGAAATGTATGGTTTGGTTGACTTTAGCCTGATATTTTTCACTTGACAAGGACTTAAAGCGTAAAAATACGGTAAAAACGCTATTTTCACAATATTTTTTGTTTTTCAAACTAACGATGTGCCTTTTTTATGGTACGTGGCATCTAATTTCTGACCATGTTCTGGATCTGACATATCATGGGTATGTATTACAAATTTATAAGAACTTTATGAGCACGTATAAAATTACAGAGAACAATTGAAATATCAAAGCCCTAAACAGACGAACGTCCGTGATGCTCTTAATTCTATCGCTGCTGCAAATTCTACTTTGTTGTCCCAATTGTAATGTATATGAAAATTTGGTGTTCCACCTAATGAACATTTCCTGCAAAAATTGTACGTCTGCTGTCTGTACATGGGACGTTACATTCTTTTATGCAAAATTATACCCAGTTTTCGTCACGGACGTGCTTCCTCTATTTTCTAATAAAGATCGTAGCCCATTAAACGTTATTGGCGATATTGTTCTGAGTCGTAATCAACTAAGATCTAGCCACAAGATAATATGTTTGTTTTGAGTTTCTGTCCATCCTTTGTCGAATAGGAACCGAAATTATATTTTTAGACGAACCTCCGAGAAAAAAAAGAACGTCCGTAATGATTAAAACGTTTTCGAGTGGGACACCATCTTGCTTTGATGGCGAAGGTACATTTTACCTTTGGCTCTCTAGCCGAGGAGCTGCATGTCATTTTTGGAGCGGACTGAGGTTTGTCAGCAGTTTTTTGACCATACAATTCACCGAAAACCAAGCAAATAATTATTTTTTTCTCTGAAAATTCACATTTTCCCCCCCTCTGAGCAATACATATGTTGTAAGGATGTCAAAATTCTTATAATTTGCATTGACAATACCTTCCAAAATTGTGAAAGAGTTAGGAAGGCTAGGTACTCTCTGCCGATTAGTTATCCGTCCTGGAAAATGACCCTAGTTGTAGAACGAACGTCCGTGACAATTCCAGCGAACGTCCGAGACGTAAGCAACCCCACCGATAGGTATAACTTGTCCCGAAAGTGTCCTGTATTCTTTAAAACTTTTGGCTCCAATAGCGACACGGAAAGTTTTAAAAAGTAAACAATGAGTTTACAGCAGTAGTCTCAGAATTTTTAAGGCGTTATGTGATCATGATGAACAAACAGTTGGAAATTTACTTGCAATTTTACGATTGTTTTCCCTCTATTTATACAAAAAACAACTTAACACTGAAAACAAAGTTATAGGAAAATGGGATTTTGTGTAATCTGTAATTTCAGTGCATTAAAATTTCTTTCTAATGAGGTTCTGGAGGCAATTCGTACTGTTACATGTTCTGAAAGTTTCGTTCACGGACGTTCTGTCCGAGAAAGGAAATTTCTGATAATTACAAATATATCACTGCACATTAAGTTAATGTTACTTGAAAATATTACCAAATCACCAAGTCTCTCATACCCAAAAGTGAATAGCATTCAGCTCTCAATTTACCTGTAATAACAAATGGAAAACGTTTTGGTCACGGATGTTCGTTGGTAGAATAAGTCAAGGGATTACATAGTAGGAGACAGAAGAACAGTGCGACTTTTTAGTGACAGATGCTCCAAGTGGTTATCTTTTAAGTATGGTAGCTGCCGTCTTAAACAGAACACATCCAGTTTTGGTCTCCATAACGGACGTTCGCTGTAATTGTCATGATATTAAATGCCTTCATTCATTCCTATTTTTCCGTTCACGACGATTTTTCTCTCATTCCCTGAGTAGCCTGAACATGCTGCGACCAAGCAGAAAACAAAAACAAAACAAAACAAACCAAAACAAATCCGAAAAGTGCTACGCAATCACATTCAGGATAATGACATATGAAGTCTGTAATGGGCATGTGTTGAAGAAGAAACGGAAAAGTTTCAAAGGACGTGGAAGCAGTTGAATGAAAATGAGGAGAAACAGAGAAGAAATCGGGCTCCAACAAACAGGGAAAAGATTTGCCAGTGCACTCCAGTTATACCAAATTCCTCTGGAGAAGTTTTTTTTTTTGTGTTTCTTTGTTTATTTTTTTATTCATCGAAATGCTGTCACAAGCGAACAAAAATAATGCAGTATACAATTATTATCTGATGAAAACACGCAAATCCTCCGCTTATCATGACATTGTGTTTTTTTTTTATACTCATCAATGAAAAGCAATGTTAATCTGTAATTCTTTCAAAGATTATTTTCTTTTCATTTTACATTTAACAGACAGAGGGATCGTCCATTTGTTTTTGCTTTTGTGCTTACTTTGAAAACACATGCCCAAAAAGCAGTGATTAAGAATAGGTTAAAGGTTGCACTTTGATACGTTCGCTCTTCCAAAGATTCGTTAATCCGAATGTCTAAAGGTTTGCTATTCCGAAAATTAAAAAAAAATCGTAGTTAATTCAGAAGGTTTCTTATTAAAAATGTTCCTATTCCGAAAGTTTGTTAGTCCGAAAATTTAATATTAAAGTTCATTACCTTTAGGTCCTTTCTTCTAAAAGTGGAATTGGCCTGACATTCACTTAGGTGAAAACGGTTATCATGAGGTTTTGAAATTTTGAGGATTTGGTTGTTAACTTGTTTCTCCACATTGGGATAAGCGAACCTGAGTGTTCATTTTCCAATCTATAAACCTTTCGATTAACCTTCGGAGATTCTTATCATTTACCGAATAAAAGCTTCGTGATTATACGAACTCTATCAATTTTCGGATTGACAAACTGTATGAATAACAAGACTCCGAAATGACGCGCTATGCCTATACAAAATGTTTGTTATAACAAACCATATTGTACAATATCGAAGTCACAAACATCCGTCCAAGTTACATGGACTTATTGTGTCTTGTTATGACGAAATTTCGCAGTATCGAACCTAATGTCATTTTTGACTAATACAATAACACAAATTCTCCTCGGTAACAGTGTGTAACACAAGAAGCAAACGCAGAGGGATTTCTTCCTAACGTATATTCATTTGCCCTCCCCAGCGAAACTTTCTATTTCTATAACGGAGCACATTTCTTTTGTTTTTCTATGTTAGTTCTATGTCGTAATTAGCTGTGACCATGTTCGTTAAAAGCGAATTTTGCAATGTAGACTTTACATAACAAATTTAGGACCTGAACCTTTTCTTCGTGATGATATTTTGATAAATATATTCGTTCTCAAGGATGGACTACGTCACTGAGATTACACAAACGATTCTACTATCATTTACGAGAGATGGAAAAATTGTTTTCTTTGATTCCTCTGTATGAGAAGATAAACAAGCTTTTAGAAGTTTTTAGAATTCAGAATTGGGAATATCTATTCAGGATTTTGCGGAGGAGTTTGTTCTTGACATGAAATTGCGTTTGGTTGTGAATAGAATGCGTTTCCAACTCAAGAGAGCTGTATTGTTCAATATCTTGTTTGTTCCGAACGTCCGTGAGCTATATGCGAACCTCCGTGATGAAAACTATGCTATGTTTGTTGGGTTATAGAGACTGCCTAGATCAGATACATGATAGAAGGGTATGTTATTATTTGGGAGTGAGGATTAAAGTATGGGATAGTGAAATAAGAGGTCGATATATTGAGTTTCTGTAAAATGCGCGTAAAGTGGAGAAAGTGTTTAGCGGAAGAGCAATATTTCAACAGAAATGACGAATTCGGTTAAATCATCAGCTGTCTACCATTACGTACAGGTTAAGAGTACAAGCTTGATATTCTGCCAACACGTCCACCTGTCCCTTAAGATATTTCGTTACGATTTTGAACTGAATCAGATCGTTGCAAACTATGTTAAATGGTATTCAAATGTAAGTGCAGTACTATTCCCCACGGACGTTCGCTGCTCTGGACATGGTTAACTTCCTCGGTGAATAAAAACTTGTTCCTCTGGGAAAATCCTAGTATAATTGGGTTCATATTCAAGCTTGAGATATACTCTTTCAGGTAAGATAAATGATTTGGAGAATTTCCTATTTTTTAAGATTTGCCTTGTTTTGACTCAATTGTACATCGTTCAAAATTCTGACCCATATGTGTGTGTGTGTGTGTTGTGTGTGTGTGTTGTGCCATAGAGATGTAGTATATATCTCTATGGTGTTGTGCATGTACATACGTTCGTGCGTAAACATGTCACTGCACTCACGAGGTTCGTCCGATCAATGTACAACATGCAGAAAACTTAACTGTCATGTCGCTTACGATAGCTAGCTAGCTAGGCTAGCTAGCACTACAAAACACATTCACATTGCACACACACTTGATAGCATGCACTCTGTACATCGGATACAATCACGCTCACGTATCACGTACGTCTAATTGACTAATCAGTTTGAAAACACAGAACTAGACTCTACTGAAGTTCGGTCTACTATTATTAGTTTACATGTGGATTAGTAATGATTTTATCGTTGTAATTCGAAAGTGCACTCGAGATGCTTGAGTCACTGGCAGCACTTAGAAGTCGATTGTGAATACATGTCCGCTGCCGATCATAGCCAAGTACGGAGTAGGCCAACTACGACCAGCAGCCCCATACGCATAGCGTAATGGTGCTACGCATTGTAGCATTCACGATCATGACAGAATAAAAAAGCGGACAAATATCAACTTAAAATCGAAAACTTTCTTCAATTTGAAGACTTACCAGTGAATTTGAAGTATTGACAACAGGGTTCGTGCAACGTTTAGTTCTGCCAATAGTCCCTTTCTGTTCAAATTGATGACTTAATATGACTCGGTCAAGAGGAACCTGGGAGAACTACACTGAATTGACGGCCAGCGCATGCGCGCACAGACATGTTATCCAGTCAATGGATTTGGGTTTGTGCGCATGTGATGTGTGCGCATGCGCTGGCAGTCAATTCAGTGTAGCTCACTCAGGTTTCTCAGGACCGAGTCATATCAAGTCATCAATTCGAACAGAAAGGGACTATTGGCAGAAGTAAACGTTGCACGAACCCTGTTGTCAACACTTCAAATTCACTGGTAAGTCTCCAAATTGAAGAAAGTTTTCGATTTTAAGTTGATATTTGTCCGCTATACTAATCTGTCATGATCGTGAATGCTACAATGCGTAGCCCCATTACGCTATGCGTATGGGGGCTGCTGGTCGTAGTTAGGAGTAGGCCTACTGTGGCAGCGGTGTATTTACGAATGCTGGTACCCGATCGACAAAAAGGTCGTGCAAAAGATTTCGGAAGAGCTCTTATTTGGCAATTTATGCGTGTACGAATAGTGGTAATGTGGCATCAATTCCAAGCCTATGGCTGTAGAGGTTGTGACTTGTAAAGTTGTACATTTCACGCGAGCCACGCGTATACCTGCTCTCCTCTCCACGCCGCCGGCTGCCCTGGCTGACAATCACGATACTCTCCGCTCTCAAGCTCCCCCCTAATATTTCCAGCGGGGTTACGTAGGGCGCTCATGAACTGCGAATCGAATGTAAACTGGATAGCGAGAACGTACGTACCATAGAGATGTATACTAATAATATACTAGAGCGCGGACTGCGTGTGGCGCGTACGCAGTGCTCGTGTGCCGAGATGAAGAGGCCGCGCGCCATCTTTGTCCGGGCAAAAACAAGCATCGGTCCGGGCAGCGCAGTAGTGGTGGACACGTGAACACGTATACAACAAGCGCTCAAACACGTATTGCCTTTCAGCAAAAAGATGAGGGGGTCGGAGATGAGAGAAGGAAACAACTAAAAAATTTAAGTTGCTAGCAATCTCTTATTATGAGTGGTAAAGAAAATGAAAAAAAAAAAAAATTACTTTATTCTCAACGAGGTAATACTTTCAAGCCGACCAACAAGACCATGGTCCATGCAATACAAAGGGTTCTCTTGGTCTCTAGACTGCCGGATGCCCCTTGTGATACAGTATACTGCGTCAATTTTTGTATTTTTTTTTTTTTTGCAGTTATATATTTTTTTTTCTGTATGAGGGGACTGCATTCTATAGTCCTATCTGTGTATACGAGTGTTTCATTGTATTTCTTTTTTTTTTTTTCTGGTGGTGGTGGAAATGAAATAAATCATTTTTATAAGTACGTGTAGGCATATTGATTACATGACATATTGATGTTCAAGCTCGAAATGCTAATGTTGAAGCTTACATAAACCCTACCCAAATCATAACACCCACGGTGACCCTAATCCTAATCCTCACCCTGCCTTTCTTACAAGAACCAAAAGCCCAATCAGACCCATGATGGTAATTCTATTTTCAGAAAGATATCAATGCCGGAGCATATGTCCTGTCACCAGGCATAATCACCTATTCTGAGCTTTTCTCACACTATCTTAGTGAAATTAACTGCTGGTATAGCAAAGGGTGGAGGAACGATTTTTTTTTTTGGAGGGGGGGGGGGCTCAAGGGCCAAATAGGGCACTTTAAAGAGATGATTCACCCCAAAAATAAATAGACTTCAAAAGAAAGAGACAATTATCACCTACAGAACGACAGAAAAAACAAATCACAAAATATCGGACAGGAAATAAGGAAGACATTTTGACATTTCACAATTTTTTGAAAACATTTCTTGACCAGTCCTTATGAATATTCAGATGAGCGCGTTGATGATGTCATATACTCTCACAATCTTTTTTATGTATATTGATATTCGGTATATTTTTAGCTAATACCAGTAAAAACATATCTTATACCATGTTATATGAGAGTTAACATTTGTTCTTTTTTATTTTGAGTGTTTTTAAGGCAAGTTTTATATTCATACAGCTGAAATATGAGATTTTTGTTTTTGCATGTTCGTATATGAAATGAAAAAGAAATTGTGAGAGTATCATCATTATCGTCAACTTGCTCATTTGAATATTCATAAGGACTGGTCAAGAAATATTTTCCAAAAAAAATAGAAATTTTAAAATGTCTTATTTGTGTTATCAAATGTGTCATTTGCTTTCAGACATTGTCTGTTGCAGAGAGGGAAGCTTGTAATAGATAATTATAAGTGGACCTACTTTTTAGCAACTGTGTGTGTGGTGTTATACAAGTTTGTATGTATATATATATATGAGTGCGAGAAGGGTATGATGTACATATATATACACACACATGTATATTATATTCGTAATGTGGTGTATACAAAAACAAACCTGTGCAACCTGCTGACCTGTGTCTTTGGGAAAAGTACTAGGTCCCTATGAAAAGAAAAAAGAAAGAAAAGAACTAACCTCTTTGAATTCGAGAACAAAACCCATTTCAACTTGTAAACAGGGGGTTAACAACCGTATGCCACCATGCATGCCATGTGTAATATACTATAGACTCAAACTACCCCCGCTCCAAGTTAAATGGATGATATTGTAATCTGGCTGAGATGGGTATAAAAATCTTCTGAGATTTTGCGACATAATTGGAAAGCACTCACACGAAACAATATGGAGTATGCGATTCTAAGAGAGATCAAAATCGTATTTGATGAAAATCGGTTTTTATTACAGGTGAGATATCAAAAAACAATGTAGACTTAATAAAAAGTGGGTACACTTTGATTTGCTTTATTTTTTGATATCTCCGCCATTTCAAAACTGATTTTCATCAAACTTTTTTTTTCCTCATGAAATTGCATGCTCTTTGATATTACCATAAGTGGTTTCTTATTATCTTAAAAAAGTTAAAATCTGAATTCCCATATCATAGGCTATGTACTAAGCGGTATAAGTTGATTAAGTTGGTAACGAGGCTTTTGCCAAAACCGGATTGTCCAGCTAGGTCACTTATTTTAAGCCACACTTTCCAGCCTACTAAGTATATTGTATTTCTCTTTTTATTTACTGTATAAAGATACAGGCCCTACATGCATACATACATACATACCGGTACATGCATACATACATACATTCATACTATGTACAGCACCAAGTAAAGCCTGATTATCGGTACACTGAAAGAAATGTCTATGCACCATATTGCGATGGTTTCAGTCGAAAATTCAGTAAAGAATCAATGAACATCAGTAAACAGTAAACTGTTAATGCAGGTTTATATTTTAGGCAATCTCGTCTTTTGTTATGGCTGATCTCTCGAATGCACCCTTTCATTCCGTGCCAAATGATGATTTTTTTGAATTGTGTAGGCTCACAACATCTGAATCCGACTCAGTTGATGAGGCACCAATTACTCAAACAACTCCTTATGACAACTTAGTTGCCGATAACCTTAATTCAGCGGTAAATGAACTGCCTTATGATTTTACTAAAGATTTAAATTTGAATATGTCATGTAATTACGTAACAGTAAATCAATGTAAAGATATGTACTTTAGTTTCTGTAAAGACACATTTTCTTTGTTGCATTTAAACATAAGAAGTTTGAATAAGCATTTCGATGAGTTAAAGTTTTTATTAGAATCCGATGCTAGCCAATCACTTTCTGTCATTGGACTTAGCGAAACTTGGTTGACTTCCACTACGGAAGATTCCTTTGCAATTGACGGATACAATATGTATGTCAGTAATAGATCGGACAGAAGTGGAGGCGGTGTGGCATTTTACGTATCAAGTATTTACAAATGTATTGTTCATAACAACATTTCTAGAATGGATAACACCGTTGTATCTCTTTTTGTAGAAATGTATATCCCAGGATGTAGGAATGTGTTATTGGGCATAATATACAGACCTCCAAATTCAAATATTTTAGATTTTGTGACTTATCTTTCAGACGTGTTAAAAAACCCAGTCTTTCGAAATAAGAATTGCTTTCTTCTTGGTGATTATAATATTGATTTGCTAAAATCTGGAAATGATCATATCCCCAACGAGTTTCTCGAAACACTTTTGTCTTCATCCTTTCTGCCACTCATTTCCAAACCGACTCGCATCACGGATCACTCTGCTACTTTAATTGACAATTTGTTTTGCAATATCTTACCCCTTCCCGAATCTTTTATAGTTCTTTCAGATGTGACCGACCATTATCCAATTATGACCCACTTTACTTTGAAAACCTTAGTCAATGACGCAAAACCTTCATCTCCTTTATTCAAACGCAAAATTTCATGTGAAAAATTAGCCAGTCTTGATGCTGCTCTTGAAAAGGCTGATTGGTCACGAGTGTATGAAAGCGATGTTGTTAATGAGTCTTTTGATAATTTTATGGAAATGTTTGATTTTCTTTTGGATGTTATTATTCCAAAGCAAAAAAGTAAAATGGATTATAAAAAGATACCTAGGTTACCATGGATTTCCAAATCAATTCTCCGTTCAATAAACAGAAAAAATCGATTGTATTATAAATACAAAATGGAAAAAACTGAACGAACAAAGAACAAATATACATCATATAAAAACACATTAACCAGGATTTTACGTTTGGAAAAGAAAAGGTATTATTCTCAGCAGCTGTTGAGATACAAGTCTGATATTAAGAATACCTGGAAAGTTTTAAAACAGGCTATGAATATTCCGAATAAAAAAGCAGAAATTGGTGAAATAAAGTGGGATGATGAAACAATTGATGACCCTGTTGATATTGCAAATATTTTTAATTCTTATTTTTCAAAAATAGGTGAAACGCTTGCTCATGGTATTCCGGCTACAGAACAGAATTTCACTGAATTTTTAGGCCAGAATAACCCAAATTCTATTTTTTTAACTCCAACAAATAGACATGAGATTATCGACATTGTATCCTCTTTAACAAACAAACGAAGTTCCGGTTATGATGATATAGATAATTGTATCCTTAAAGGTGTTATATCCTCAGTTGCAGATCCCTTGGCCCACATTTTTAATCTGTCAATTTCTAATGGTATTTTTCCTGATAAAATGAAATTGGCTAAAGTAATTCCAATATTTAAGAAAGGTAATAATCTGGATGTCAGCAATTATCGTCCAATCTCTTTATTATCTTCATTGTCGAAAGTTTTAGAAAAAATAATATACATCAGAATTATTAATTTTTGTAATGTGCACAAAATATTCACTAATTGCCAGTTTGGTTTTCGAGAGAGACACAGTACCATCCATGCAGTTCTTCATTTTATTGATAAAGTTGTTAATGCAACCGACAGCCATTCTCATTTAATTAGTATATTCTTGGACTTCTCCAAGGTCTTCGATACGATTAATCATAACATTTTGCTCCATAAGTTATCGCACTATGGAATACGTGGGAAGGCCTTGGAGTGGTTCAAGAGTTATTTAGCTAACAGAAAACAGTTTGTTTCAATTAAAGATAATCATTCAGTTATAAGAGATGTTAAGTGTGGCGTTCCACAGGGAAGTCTCTTAGGGCCGCTGTTATTCATCATTTATATCAATGATTTTTCCTCTGTTTCAGAGATACTTTCTTTTATACACTTTGCTGATGATACCAGTGTTTTTCTTGCCCATAACGATATCGATGTTCTAGTTCAACAAGTAAATACGGAATTGACAAAAGTGACCAACTGGGTCAGAGCTAACAAGTTATCTTTGAATGTTCAAGAAACAAAATATATGCTTTTCAGCAATACTGTTGATTCTTTGAACTCAGAAATAGTTCTGAATGATTGTAATTTAGAAAGTGTGTCATATTTCTTGGTATTTTTGTAGATAATAAACTTTCTTGGAAAATACATATAGATCATATCTGCAAAATCATTTCTCGCAATATAGGTGTTATGAATAGACTGAAATTTTATATTCCTGAAAAGACCCTACTAGTGTTATACTCCTCTTTGATACTCCCTTACCTTAATTATGGAATTTTAGCTTGGGGCAATACTCATCAGACACTGCGGAATAGAGTGTTATGATTGCAAAAGAAAGCCCTCCGTATCATTTCTAATTCTCCTACACGTTCACATACAAATGCATTGTTTGACTGTTATAAGCTATTGAAAATCAACGAATTATTCTTATTTAACTTAGGTCAATTTATGTATATGTGACAGTGCACCTCAAAACGAACATAAAGTCGCACACACTGATTTTGTGTGAGGACTGAAAATAAGTGAAATGGGTCAACCTCACCGAACTTGACTTTTTCATATTTTCTGAAAGAGCGGGTCTTCTTTTACATTATGCTAAAATTTGGTATCATAAAACGGGCAGGAAAGTGTGTGTTTTTTAGCAGTTTATCTCCAACATTTTTGGTAGAATAGTGTGATTAGGTGTGTCTTTAGAATCCCTTTTTCATTTCTGAAAAACCTTGTCCACACTCTTCACTTTCAACTCTAATAACTTTTAAAAGGATAGGGCTACTGCTTTGAAAGTTGGCATTGATTATGGACAGAGTGTGTTAATGAGGCATGCTTAATTTCAATTTAATCTAATAATCCCTTCATTGTTGTTACTCTAGTGGTTAACTTCCTGTTTTTTGTCCCATTCATCGCACAGCCAGCACGGTTTGGTAAAGATTAAGCGCTTGAATAGACACTGTACTTCAGAGCCTCTTTTCTCAGTTCACACTTTTCCTGAGTTTGTGCTTTCTTTCCAATATTTAGATAGGTTAGCAGAGTCCATTTGATTTGAGTTATACATCATTTTAAAGCTTAAAGTCTGCTCTTTCAGAATATGGTCTTCACTAAAAATTCATGTCTGGCGACTTTTTGTTTGTTTTGAGGTGCAGGGTCACATATGTATGATAACAATTTACTCCCACCTATCTTTGATTTTATGTTTCAAAAAAATCAATCATTCCATAATTGCCCCACCCGACGTACTAACGAGTTTCATTTACCACTTCTTCGAACGATTTTAGCAAAGAATACACTTATTTATACTGGACCAAATTATTGGAATTCCCTGAATCATGATTTAAAATCTGCTCCATCTATATACTCATTTAAAAGAAGATTAAAGTCTTTTCTTTTACGATCTCATAATGACGACTCGCAGAATCAGATTAGTTTATAGGCTTACTTTGTTACTCATCCGCAATATCGGCATTGCCGTTCTCTTTATTATTGTTACTATTGCTCAAGCCTTGATTATAAGATTTTCTTCTTCTCTTTCTTCCTCAAACCTCCAAGGATCGTCATCTGTGTTGCATATTACTGTCTATTTTGTTACCTCTTTATCACGCTATAGTCTTGTTTCCTCTTGTGTCGTCATGTCAGGTTTTTTTTTTCTTGTTTTTCCTCCTACAAGTAGTCTTGTTGCTGTCCCAGTCCTGTTGCATGTTCATTACTCTGTTTGTAGTTGTTTTATGTATAACTGTTTGTTCGTCTGTCTCTTAGTGGGCTGCCAAACTTTTTTGTGACGAACTTTTTGTGCGGATTTTTTGCTGTTTTCAATTCAATTTTTACATCGGACTTCTAATAAAAGAGGGGCCCACACTCTACAAGCTCTGTCTTTTTAGTGGGTCCCTCCGTTTTTTTCACACAGTGCATACATTGAAAACTATTTCACTTTTGTTATCTTAGCAACTATTGCAATGTATCGCTACTGTAAGTTTTTTTTTTTGCTATTATTGTTGTTTCTCTGTACAATTGTATGCATTGATTTTGTCACTTCAGAAAGTGAGATTTATGTTTGTGTTATATATTGTGGAAAAAACGAATAAATATGAACTTGAACTTGAACTTGAAACATATTGATATAAAGATACAATATCACGAGATGCACATGATATCATACATCAATAGCATTTCACAACCTTCGCTCGCACGCACACACACACACACACACACACACACACACAAATACAGGCAGAAGAAAAAGAAGAATACTCGAGTAAAACCTAAACACATTCAACACATAAATGATTATAATATTTCCATGTGTATACAACCGGTATAAGGCCTAGTAGACATTTTAATCATCGGAAACATAAAATCAACGATTTCGATTTTGCATTCTATGTGACGCTCTCTGTATTATACAACCCATGTAACAATTGCTGATGGAATCTACAAACTAGCAGTTTGAAGTACTGGCACATAAAGTCAGCATTGTCAACGCATAGGCCTACGTAAATTGAATAGCGCCGCCGCCGTTTGAGGTTTTACAATTATATTCCACAGGAGGAAAAAATATCACTATTTCATCCCTATACGAGAATTCCAATGTAATCGCTTTCATAAAACTCACGTCACTGGATTGGTATAAGACACGTTCCTGCAGTGGCGAATCTTAAACTCGATTATCTCTTTAATATTTTTTTTTAACTTCGAGCAATATCAGCCGTGTCAGCAATGATACGTGATTATTCATCATCTTTGATTTAATCCGATATATCTGTATCACCATACAATCCTTTTTCGAGCCTAAACCTTTAGAATACAGTAATGCAACATTTCATGTGAAATGCTGCATTTATCGAAGACTGTTTTCATCATAGTTACTATTTTGTAAGCATCATTATATTTCATATTTTCGTATACACTTTCGAGATTTTGGCAACAGATTCTTTTTTTTTAAATGTGCTTATGGAGTCTCCCAGTCCGAAGATAGTGCATGTGGCCACAACTTATATCTGGCCTTTGCGCGCTTTTTTTTTCCGAGTGCGTCGGCCAATTCTAGGAAGTCAAGGTTATGATCTGTATTCCTATGATTCTTTCTCTGTCTTCTTACGATATACGGCTGTATCTAAATTGTGCTGTCATGACTGTAAGAAGATGAAGTTAATCTGTAGCATTGGTACATGTAGGCCTATAATTACTTGTATGAAAGAAAAAGGGCGTTACAGAATAAATGTTCTCAGCTTTTCAAAAAAGATATAACACGACATATATGAATTTGAATGAAAATGTTTGGAATTTGACTGCCTATTCGCGAAATTGAATGACTCAAATACCCTTTTCAGTGAGTGATGGCGAATTTGAATGAACGTAGAGTATCAGCCAATTTGAATGCCCTTTTTTATGAATTCGAAAGCCAAATGTGCACATTTTATTGATCGAAATGCTTAATTAAACGCACAAGTTGAAATTCTGAAAGATAGACTGTGCGATAACGAGGTTTTTTGCTAAATTAATGAACCTTATATCAAATGGACTGACAAAAGTGCGAAATTCGCCAGGGAAACCTATAGTATAAGATAGTAATATCCGTAAAAATGATAATATGAACTTAGTTATTAATTATGTTGATTAATATGGACATTATTAAACGTAAGTTAAATGATATGAACTCCTCACTCTCAGTCATGTCATTGACTTTGGATGAAGTCATTTCTACATAATCGTTCCTTTATTTTCTTCAATTTTCACGTTTTTCAATGGAGTGTTGGAAAAATGCTATTTCCGAATCTCCCTTTGAAGGCATGAGGTCGCCGAAGAGAGAATATTTGCATTTTCGTCCAAAGACTTCTTTCAGCAGGTCCCCGAATTTGCGCGTAGTCATTGGTGTAAGCGGCACAGTCACTCTGCGGATGAGCAAAGCAGGAAATAAGATATTGTTTTTGGATATTTTGGATTACTTTCGCAACATCATTTTTTCTTTTTACAAATGCTTTTAGCCTTTTACTCATGAAGAGCCGATACACTAAAAAAAAAAAAAAATTAACCCCTAAGTTTTCATAATGTCTGTTGTATCTGCACTGTTTCATTTGTTTCCTCTCAGCATTTTGGCAAAATTCCCCCCAACAGCAGCAATGCATACTTAGTATATAAACAAGGAGGCGATGAAGAGATTTTAACCAAATAAAACAAGTAGGTGAATAAATCTGTAAATACAATCTACGAGGTTAATTAATATAGTTATTATATAAACGTAAAATTTTGCATTAAGAGGTCATCAATCAGCCAGGTAGACGATGGGACACCGGAGCACCTTTTCAGTTTTTACATCGGTTTTTGCATCCTTACGGCAGCGAAAGCTGTCGTCTCATGCCAGGCACGCTCATCCACTTTCTGTTCAATGCAGGAAGCAAAGACGATAGCATGTCGACTCGAGTTCCAGTGATGACCTTAAATCGCGTGTGCAGATTTGTTGGATCGAACACGTCTCAACAGCTGTTTCAATATCTAATATAAACACTAAACAAAAAGTACGTTCCCCCTAAAACAAACCTGTGTAATCTATGAATCGGGAACCTCTGAGGAAATCTGAATCAGGATCATGTAGCTGTATTTCTCGGCTACCTTTCATGCGAAATTCAGTGGATATCACTTAGTCACGCTTGAGTGAGCATGACTTAAAGTCAAAATGGGCACTTTTTGAAGTTCACAAGCCCAATTTTGCAACTTTGATTTGGTGATATCGGAACAAATTTCAATTTTCCGGGATAAAAAGGCATGCAACGTATAATTTATGTGCTTCTTATCGTACCATGTGACTTGTGCACAAAATTTCACGTTTGAGCGAACACGGGGTGAAAATTACCAAAATGGCCGATTTGACATGTTTCTCGTGGTAATTTCTATCAATTGAGATTGAATTCGTGTGTTGAACAGTTTTTACACACAATTCACGTAATTTAACGGTTGAATGAGCACATCAAAAACAAAGAAAAATAGCAATTTAAATTGTGTCGTAAGAATTGCGATAATTTTGCGCACTAAAATCAATTGTTTTAATGCTCTTTGTATTGTGTTTAATATCACTGTGCATACATTGATCACCTGACATTTTAGTTACGCTTCAATGGGCATGTGGGGCTGGAAAACCCTTTTTTTACCCTATATAATGAAAAATATTCATTGTTTTTTATGTTTTAGTTGAAATGTTGGGAAATTACTCTGATTTCAATTTAAAAAAAATAACATTTCCATAAAAAAATGGCATTGTGACATGCTTCAGTGAGCACATAAGATGAGCAAAGCGTGCAGGTCGAAACCATTTTCGTGGCTGAAATTCCCATAAGATTTACATTTGGTTGGTTTTGAAGACGTGTTCGGCGGTGTTAGTGGATAGAGCCTAAAAAGTGAGTGCAGATGCTCCCCAATCCGTTTTAAATTGCCATAATGATCGCATAATAGTCAACCAACATTTTAAGCAACTATCATCACCATCACAATCATCAACACCACATGAACAACAAAGGCCACTACATGTATCTCACCACAATTATTATCTGTCTCCAGACTCTTCATGCATATGTGCAGCACGGGAGGATATTGATGTTGAACAAAAGTGAAAATTGGTACCATATCAATGATTAATTGCATTTATTTTCCTCTTGGGTTAATGCATGACTTCATGACGTTACAAAGAACGGGAACTTAATGCCAAAATTAGTATTCAGTAGCGAGAACAAAGGCCCGAAGATCTAATTTGCATAATTTCTCATCTCTGCTCGAACAAGGGGATTTCATCAAACTAAAGGCAGACCAATTTCCCCACGAATACTAAGCGTCTTCAATATTTTATCAAAGGTAGCCATGGATTATAAGGAGGGTTTCCGGCACCGTGTACCCTTTGACGTGTAAAATTTTGAAGGAATGCCAAGGATCACTGAGACATTTTTATCGGTCCTAAACGCAATAATGAAATGTTTTTTTTTTTTTTTCAGTTGATTTTAAATGCAGAAGATCAATGCAACACCTGCTGGATGATTTTAATAAGATAGATCATTGTTTCATAATGTGGTCATTCAACCGTAAAATAAACCACATTGCATGCAAAAGCCATTGTTAGCTTACAAAAGCATGAATTCCTCCTCTTCACATGAACTTACCATGGGGATTATGGCCAAACTGCCAATTTTTCATTATGTAGGTTAAAAAAAAGGTTTCCAGCCTCACCTGCTTATTAAAGCGAGACTGAAATGTCAGGTGGTCACTGATATGCGTTTGGATATTAACACAATGTAAAAAAGCATCATACAGTTGATTTCAGTGCGCAAAATTATCGCAATTCTTACGACACAATTTAAATTGTTATTTTTCTTTGTTTTTGATGTGCTCATTCAACCGTTAAATTACGTGAATTGTGTGTAAAAACCGTTCAACACACGAATTCAATCTCAATTGATAGAAATTACCATGAGAAACAAGTCAAATCGGCCATTTTGGTAATTTTCACCCCGTGTTCACTCGACCGTGAAATTTTGTGCACAAGTCACATGGTACGATAAGAAGCACATAAATTATACGTTGCATGCCTTTTTATCCTGTTAAATTGAAATTTGTTCCGATATCACCAAATCAAAGTTGCAAAATTGGGCTTGTGAACCTCAAAAAGTGACCATTTTGACTTTAAGTCATGCTCACTCAAGCGTGACCAAGTGATATCCACTGAATTTCACATGAGAGGTAGCCGAAAAATACAGCTTCATGATTCTGTATTCAGATTTCCTCAAAGGTTCCTGATTCATAAAATATAGATGTTTGTTTTAGGGGGAACTTACTTTTTGTTTAGTGTTTATATTGTCTCATTGGTATTCCTGCATTTTTTGAAATGCAAGTCTTATATTTGTCCACTTTTCTTTTCAAAAATACTTACTTCTCTATGTTTCGACCATTCCCGATGGTTGCACCGTCCTTAGCACCGACAATCATATCAAATGTAATCTCAACTATATAGGGCGAACCATCTTTTTCGAGGATTTTTGTAGACAGCCTTTCCACTGTGTCATTCTGCAATATAGCGAAACACACGTACTTTTTATCATTATATCGACTTAATGATTTCGATCTCCATAATAATTATGGCCTATATCGGAATCGAATTAAAGCAGTTAAAAGAAATAGAAACACTGGGAAAAGCCAGGTCTGCCAAAGTGTCCCTGGAGGGCACAAAGATACAGAAATTCAATTGAATTCAATTCAATTCAATTCAATTCAATTCAATCATAGTTTATTTCCAATCAACGAAAATCAAAACATAGTACAAAGTATACATGTTATGAAATAATACTGTTCTAACATTTGCAAAAGATTCAGGTAGTGTCCGAGATAAATTATACAATATATATATATATATATAAAGATATATATACAATTATTAGGAGGAACAACACTTCGTGGGCGTGCGGAAAATAGATTCGATTATGGAAAATAGTGATCCACTAAAAAGCAAAGCTTGTGGGACGTGGATCGCTAGATAGATAATGAGTGAATAATATATTATTCGAGGGTTTTTTATAACTTATATTTGATACATTACTTTTGTAAAGATATACATGTAGTTACATTGAGATACGCAGGTCGGGAAAAAAATAAGAAAAAAATAAAAAATAGAATATCAATGCTAATGCCCGGACACTGTTCACTGAACCACGTGTACAGGGAAAATATGACAAGGACAAAACACTCGTACACACCTTACCCACACACATATAAGACGCGAGACAGTACCGAGAGAAGAGAAGACGGTAACAATACAAGTCTACGAAGAAAAAAAGACAGGAAAGGAAGAGGAGAGAAGAAAGAAGAGAGGTCTGCATACAGAACACGCTAAGTGCTGCCACATCAGGACAGGTGAAAGCTCAAGTATGAATTAAAACAATTTAAATTATCTAAAATTACAGGTAGAGAGTAGGTGTTTTCTGAATTTGTATTTAAATGTGACGAATTTGGGGGAATCTTTTAAACTATTATCTAGATTATTCCAAAGTTTGGGTCCGGTATAAAGAAATGTACTTTGGGCATGTGCGGTTCTCAGTAATGGAAGATGAAATTCATCGGATCGTCGCGTGGGAAAGTTATGTACATGATTGTTTCGAAGAAATGAGTCGTGAAATATTTTATGTAAGAAATTGCTGTTACAATTAAACATAAACTGGCCGAGTTGGAATACATACAAATCTTTTATTTTTAGTATTTTATGGTAAAAAAAAACAAGGCATCTGTATGTTCTCGGGTATGTAGATTAAAAACAATTCTGAGCGCTTTCTTCTGCAATAAAAAAAGTTTATTAAGTAATACCTGATATGTATTACCCCAAGCAAGACTCGCGTAGTTTAAATAAGGTAATATCAATCTAAAATAAAGAGTTGATAATGCAGATGAAGGAAGATAACATTTTAATCTGTTCATTACGCCGATATTACGTGAAATAATTTTACATATGTTATTAATATGATTCCTCCATGAAAACTTGTTATCAACACAAACACCAAGAAATTTAAAGGAAGAAACTTCTTCTAGGAGAGTAGTATCAAATATTATATTGCCTGGGAGGCTATCTAAAAAGTTACTTAGAAGCACAAATTTTGTTTTTTGATTGTTTAGTGACAATTTATTTGCGTATATCCATTGTATGACCTTTCAATTTCAATTCTTCATTTACTGTTCTTGTTAAGATATTTGGGTCGGGGTGGGAAAAGGAAATGTTAGAGTCATCCGCGAATAAATACACATTATCAAAGAGTTTTACAACAACATGATGTCTGATTGTTATTTTGAAGGGTCAACATATATAATATTATCCTGAAGATATTTGAACAATAGTATTATACACATAATCCAAATATGTTCACACTTTGTTCTGTCCAATCCTGTCTAACTATATATATGTATACATCGTATATATATATATATATATATATACATATAAATGTATGTGTACATGTGTGTTAGTTTGGGTGTGTGCGTGTGTAGTGAATCACAACTGCACCGATAACACATTGTATGTGTTTGTATATTATACCTTATGGTAAACATTTTTGTTCACCGCAAAGCCGCGATCGAGAATTGAGTCCATGTTCCTGTGGTCAATCAACAGCAAACCGCCTGGCTTCAGCATACGCTTGAAATTGGTAACACACTGACGGTACGATGGCATCTCGGGCATTGTGTCAATCTGACAAAATATCGAATTACCGAGACATAGTACAGCGTCGAAGTTACCGTAATCCGGAAGGTCTTCTTGCAAGGTCAGCCAATTTGCACGTCGAATATCTGTGAAGGGAGAGCCGGATTATCAAATATCACCAATAACGGCCATGTCGGGTAATAACAGAATCAATGAAATGAAATACGATTTGTGTGACTCGTCTCTTTAATCTTGTAAAGCATTGATAATTAAAATTTTTAACTTGCATCTGGGGTGGGGTGGTAGGGTTGGAGGTTTCTCCTACGGTATAAGTCTCGTAATTGTCGCTTTGATTCTTTTGTTAACAATATTTGTATTGTGTGAGAATTCATTATTAACCTTTTGAGCAAATTTGCCACAATTCTTTAGAGATGTGTGCGCATTGCAGAGCCTGGAAGGAGACTTCAAAATCACATCTGATGAGTTTATACTTTACCCCATCGGCCAAAGCGCGAGTCGTCTTTCATGTGAGCGTGCTCCTTTCGGGCATGGGCCAACATTTCTTCGGCATCGTCGCAGCTTACCACTTCCATTCCGTGGTTGAGGAGGATAATCGAGTCAACTCTGTGTTTGTAAAAAAGAAAAAAAAAATGAAGGCACGAAATTGATGTTCTATGGCTTATCCCAAATCCCCGTCTACCAATAATTTTCTCAGTGAATTTTTTTCAGTGAAATTCAGGGGTGTCATCCCTCGAGACCGACATCCACGAGTCATACGGCCAAAGAGACCGACATCAACATAGGTCCATGAGTCATACAGCCCACGAGTTATACGGCTCATGAGTGATACAGCAGCCCATGAGTTCGACATTTCGCAGAAAAGGCTCATGAGACCGACACTAGCAAACAAAACACACGAGACTGACAGTAATACGCAATAAAGGCTCACGAGACCGACAGTATTTTTAGTCAAAGAAAGCCCATTCCGACATTGGGCAAAGAAGGCTCGCGAGACCGACAGGATGAACAACGCCATCTACATGTCAATTACAAGTATGTATGTATACAGGGTGTTTCATATCCAAGGAAGTAATTACTGGACTGGATTTTTGCCGGGTTTTTCCGGTTATGAGTGTGTAGTAGGACATGAATATTCACTATATACAGAACCTTCGGGGGGAAAAAAAGAACGCTGTTTCATTTCCGGATGAAAGAACCTTCAGAATAATGGATTGCGGAACCATAGAAATGACCTTGCTTCGTGGTATTGTTTCAGTGACGCCTCTTTACCAAGAGACCCTGTTGCGACACGGATTGTCGCCCCCTACACGGATTGTCGCCCCCGGCTCGGGGCGACAATCCGTGACGGAGTTGGCGGCCCGGATTGTCGCCCCCGTCATGGATTGTCGTCTGGCGACAATCCGTGACGCTTGTGCAGTTCCCAGTTTTTGACCTCGAAGGCGATAATTCATGATGGCAAAAAATTTGTTGCGACACGGATTGTCGCCCCGTCAAGGATTGTCGCCCAGGGCTCGGGATGGTTCCTCCGGTGTTAAGCTGTGGTGGGATGGGTATGACTGGTAAGTTATGCGTAAGTGTGTGTGTGCGTGTGTGTGTGTGTGTGTGTGTATTTGTTGTGAGCTGCATGATATGTGATGTGTATGATTTGTAGGTGTGTACAATAAGTGACTTGTGTATGGGTTTCCGTATTGTAGTGTGTGTGTGTGTGTGCGTGTTTGGAGTATGATAATACTATGTGTTTCAAAAAACATTTCCCACTTTTGATTCTTAATAATTCTAAAACTATATATCAGATAACACTGTCATTGATATGAGTGATAGCTGAATAGTGTACAATTCGGTTGAAGGTGGTTTAAATATGAAAGCATAAATAAGTTTCATGAAATCCATTATTAATTTCACAGTTAGGTTCCAGACTTTGCTCTATTTTCAACCCTCTGTACAAAATTTCACTTTGCACAGGGGTCAATGGGTGTGTATGGGAGTGTGTGGTTAACACCCTGACAATGGTCCTGAACAATGGTCAGGGTTTGAATGCTTCATTATTCATTCATGAGAAATTCCACTATCACAGCTAGTCTTTATTCAGCCTCTGGCAGTATCTGTGTAAAGTCAAACGCCTGTCGATACTGTTGTTGAGTCGCGTCAGTGCTCTCCCTACTTCTGAAAAACAAAATTACAATAAATACCTTCTGTTCTATCTTAAACGTGGTGACAGGAAGTAAAGAAAATCATTTAGAGTAATATACACTTGTGTATCTGGAGCCTTAAATAAATCTACTCTGAAACAAATCGCCCAATGATAAATGCTGCAGAACTCTTTACCAAAAATGATCTCTTTTTATCGAAAAAGCGAAAAATTTGTCAGACTATTTGATTAGTAGACAGTTGTATTAAAATGAGGAACTTTAGATCATTTATGCTTATTTATGTCTCAAATTTAGTGATATGTGAAGCATATTTTGAAAATGATTGCCAGCTGGAATGAAATGTGGTGTTTGCAAGCACTTTACCGTGCATGAATTCAGACTAGCAGTGCCCAGGGCAATCCACATGAATTATTGATTAAGCATTCATGTGACAGGGAGCGCCAGACTGACGCCTAGTCAACAGGTGGTTCAGGCATGTCCATTGTTCAGGGCCATTGTCAGCACACACTCACATACACATCATTGGTTCCTGTGCGAAGTTCATTTTTTATACAGAGGGTTAAAATTTGACCAAAATCTGAAACCTTACTTCAAAATCAATCTTAGATTTAATGAAACTGATTTATGCTTTCACGTGCAAATCACCTTCAACCAAATTGTACACTATCCAGCTATTACTCATATCAATGACAATTTTATCAAATGAATACTTATTGAAATATTTATGATCAAATGTGGAAAATGTTTTTTGAAACACCTAGTACAATATGTAGAAACTGTGCATGTGTGGTGGTTGTATAGTGGTAGTGGTTTGTTTGTCTGTGTGTATACGTGTGCCTGTAAGCTACGTGTGTATGTGGCATATAGTGGCGTATGTGTATATCAAAGGGTATGTGATGGTGCGTGTTTGTGGGCGCAGTTTTGTGCCTGCATGAGTATCTAAAGCCCCAGTCACATAATGCTCTGCGTCCTGCGTTACGTCCAAAAAAGTCATTTTTTCTGCGGACTCCCGCGGATCCTTTGCCGTCACCAGAAAATTTGTTCAAAACATGCGGGGAAAAAATGCGGGCGATACGGACAAATACGACCAAATGCGAATAATTACGTCCACTTGCGGATATTCTTACGAATTGGCACATAATAGTTCTGAACACTTGCGGAGAGTTGCGGATATTTTCGGATAGTTACAGATTGTTATGAATAATTTCAGACAGTATGGTTTTCTGTGACGATCCCTGAAAGTCAGTGTATTATGACAGCAAGGTTATCACATATTGGACTGTCTTACATTGTACACTGGGGAAAACTGAAATTGAATTACGTACAAGTTCATAATCCTTTGATTTGCTTTACAGTAATAAAGATATATTAAATTTTTAACTTGAGGTTCAAATTTTATTTGTGCAACTCAAATATGAATAAACTTCATAAATGTAAAGAATACATAACATAATTATATCACAAATATAATACAATATAGATCAATAAGTTAAACATTAGAGTAAGAAAATTATTACTTACGGTCATGGAATAGACAAACTGTGGTTACGCTGTCGATATTCATGACTTATTGGGTTATGTTAAGGAGATTCTTATAATAAAGCAATGCTTATTAAATTTCCAGAAAAAAAGACATCAAGACTTTAAAACACATCAAAAACTTATATTAGGACCTTTACTTTTCATCAATTACATTAATGATTTTTACAGATTATCCGACATACTTTCTTTTATACTTTTTGCCGATGATTCAATTTTTTTTTTCTCCCACCAAAATCCATGTACCCTTGTCCATACTGTCAATTCTGAATTAGAACTAGTGACTCAATGGATAAGAGCCAATAAATTATCACTAAATCTTCAGAAAACCAAGTATATGATATTTGGTACGTCTATAGAAGTTTTACGCACAGATATCATTTCTGATGACGTTCATTTAGAACGTGTATCTTACATAAGTTTCTCGGTATCACAGGAGACGATAAACTTTCGTGGAAGCCTCATATTATTGATATTAGTGAAATAATTTCGCGTAATATTGCTATCATTAATAGACCTAAATCTCATATCCCGTTGTCTTCTTTGTTGACGTTGTATTTTTCATTAATATTACCTAATCTTAATTATGGAATTCTATCATGGGGTAGTGCCCATTAAACTTTATTAGATAAACTATTGTTATTACCAAAAAGGCACTTCGTATTATCTGTGGCGTTTCACCATGTTTCCATGCAGATCCATTATTCGTGAAATATAAGATTTTAAAAATTGAAGATTTGTTTTTTCTTTCAGCTGGGTCAGTTTATGATTAATTATAACACGAATGCACTTCCCAGTATCTTTAATTCAATGTTTCCAAGACATCGTTTTTTTTTTTCATAATTATCGCACCAGGCGATCTAATGACTTTCACTTACCCCTTCTGAGAACCTTATTGGCGCAAAGCACATCTATTTACTCTGGCCCTAGATTCTGGAATTCTTTAAGCTGTGAAAAAAAAAAAACCTCTTTATCTTTGAATTCGTTCAAGCGTAAGTTGAAACTTTTTTTGTTGAATTCATACTAAGATAATATACTATTCATTTCTGAGCTGGTCTCTACAACCCAAGGGTTCATCGTCAATCATTTAATTCGTCAATCATTTCATTCATCATTGTGTATTTTATTACATTATCTTATTTGTACAAACTTTGCTCAACGTTGAGCTCTGAAGCAACTCAATTCTCTCTTTCGATCCCGATGTTCAGCGTCATTTTTCATGTTTCTTTTTCTTTCTTTCCTTTCTTTCCATTATTCTTTTGTGCTTTACTGCTTTCAATGGTATACCCTTCTGTCAAGTCATGTAATGTCGTGTGTTTCTCCTGTCTTGTTCGGTCCTGTTTTGTTCTATCCTGTCTTTATAAACAAATATGTTCACATGTAGAATCCTTTGAGTGGTCCAAAATTTACAAGCATGCTTTTCAGTGGACCTTACAATTCTTTCTTTTTTTCCTCCAGAAATGACTTTGTATCTTGAATGCATGATAATTTTGTATTTGTTAACTATTATCTACCATGTAAAGTCGAATACATGCCTATGTTATAATAATCATCTTCTGATTCATTTCGTGTTATGTTTGCCGAAAGGAAAGAAAGAATGAAATACATGAAATGAAATGAAATGAAATGAAACACCCCTCCCACACCCAAGTACAATATATATATATATATATATATATATATATATATATATACAAAAAATGTAAAACACATTCCATGGAACGTAAAATGGGTAAAAACAATTAGAAATACTTAATTCGTTCTCATTTTATATAGTTATCGCTGTCCCACGCCTTTCCCGGCCAGAAAAGTGAATAAAATGCTGTCACCCCATCCCCTACCCAAAATATTACCTTTTCGAAAAATATACATTCAGAGAGTGCAAGAAAAAAAGTTCAGCACTAAGGGTCAACCGATGTCATGAGTAAATTGGTACCAACTGTGCTGTAGCATTCCTTCAGGTAAATGCACTGCAGCTTGGCAACACGAGTTGTGTGGCTTCCCAAGAGTCTCTGTTCCCATGTGAGTGGAAAATGGAAAACGTCGAAGGACGTAATCGTCCGCAGCATTCGTAACTGTCCGCAAATATCCGTAAGCGGACGAAAGTGTTGAGATACGTTAACTTGCGGTTACTTTCGGATACTTACGGGGGACGTAAACGAACGCAAACGGACGGGAGGTAAAATATTTTGCGGATGGCCTGCGTCCAGGCTACGGATAGTTACGTTCAATTACGGATAATTACGTTTGGTTACGGTTACTTGCGTAAGTCTGCATCCGTAGAATCCCTCTGCGAAATTTTGAACATTCAAAATTTCGCAGGCTTGGCGCCGCACTGGCGTAGCCAGGGGGGGGCGATGGGGGCGGTCGCCCCCCCTAAGATTTGGACCGGGGATTTGGGAGGCGGAAAAAAAAATGCGTGTATACTGTATGCATGCACATGAAGCGGGTCTCCTTTTCAACCTTTCATCAAATAAGATATTTTTTTGAATATTTCACTCAAAGTGTGCACCAGATCGTTGAATTTCAATTCAAAATATGCAAAATCTCTCGTGCTTGGGAGGGGGATACCGCCATGCATAGAAGTAGACTGTGGCTATACCCAGATCGCTTTATTTCAATTCTAAAAACGCAAAAGCTCCGCGAGCGGGAGGGGAAATCCCCCTTCCCCTAAGCTCTACCTCACTAGACTTTATACATACACACAGATGGTGCACATTCGGAATAAGAGCTAAATTCCGTGATTTTAATACTTCGATGAAAAAGTATTGCACCAAAAATGTGCACCAGATCGCTGAATTTCAGGTCTGAAAACGCAAAATCACGTTCGTGTGGGAGGGGATATGCCCCTATCTACACCCTCGTGTGCATGCTTTTTCTGTTTGATTGCTGAACAGACAGCGTTCATGATATTCAGTGTAAGAATTAATACAAGAAGATTATTTAAATGATACCATTTTATAGGCAAATTGTTCAATAATAATCTACACTAAAATATACTGCAACCTTAAACAAGTGGGACTGTTTCAACTCGTTAAAACACGCAAAAACATGCATCAAATTGCACCATTTGCAACATCAAAATGCAAAAAGTTCTCACCGTGGGAAGGGGGGGACACCCCCCTCCCACACCCTCCCCTCCCCCTTCGCTCGCTCCGCTTGTTCGGGTTCAGTCGCGTTCATGATATTCAGTGAAAAGAATTAATACAAGAAGATTATTTAAATGATACCATTTTATAGGCAAATTGTTCAATAATAATCTACATCAAAATACACTGCTACCAAACAAATGTTACTGTTTCACGTCGATAAAACGCGCAAAAACATGCATCAAATTGCACCATTTGCAACATCAAAATGCAAAAAGTTCTCCCACACCTTCCCCTCCCCCCTCGCTCGCTCCGCTCGTTCGGGTTCAGTCGCGTTCATGATATTCAGTGAAAAAAATTAATACAAGAAGTGTATTTAAATCATGCCATATTACAGGCAAATTGTTCAATGATAATCTACATCAAGATATACTGCAACCTTAAACAAGTGGGACTATTTCAACTCGTTAAAACACGCAAAAACATGCATCAAATTGCACCATTTGCAACATCAAAATGCAAAAAGTTCTTACCGTGGGAGGGGGGACACCCCCCTCCCACACCCTCCCCTCCCCCTTCGCTCGCTCCGTTCGCTCGGGTTCAGTCGCGTTCATGATATTCAGTGAAAAGAAGTAGTACTAGAAGTGTTTTTAAATGATACCATTTTATAGGCAAATTGTTCAATAATAATCTACACCAAAATATACTGCTACCTTAAACAAGTGGGACTGTTTCACATCGATAAAACGCGCAAAAACATGCATCAAATTGCACCATTTGCAACATCAAAATGCAAAAAGTGCTTACCGTGGGAGGGGGGACACCCCCCTCCCACACCCTCCCCTCCCCCAGCGCTCGCTCCGTTCGCTCGGGTTCAGTCGCGTTCATGATATTCAGTGAAAAAGAATTAATACAAGAAGTGTATTTAAATCATACCATATTATAGGCAAATTGTTCAATGATAATCTACAGTAAAGTATACTGCAACCTTAAACAAGTGGGACTGTTTCAACTCGTTAAAACACGCAAAAACATGCATCAAATTGCACCATTTGCAACATCAAAATGCAAAAAGTTCTTACCGTGGGAGGGGGGACACCCCCCTCCCACACCCTCCCCTCCCCCTCGCTCGCTCCGCTCGCTCGGGTTCAGTAGCGTTCATGATTCAGTGAAAAGAATTGATACAAGAAGTGTATTTAAATTATACCATTTTACAGGCAAATTGTTCAATAATAATCGACATCAAAATAAACTGCTACCTTAAACAAGTGGGACTGTTTCACGTCGATAAAACGCGCAAAAACATGCATCAAATTGCACCATTTGCAACATCAAAATGCTTACCGTGGGAGGGGGGACACCCCCCTCCCACACCCTCCCCTCCCCCAGCGCTCGCTCCGTTCGCTCGGGTTCAGTCGCGTTCATGATATTCAGTGAAAAAGAATTAATACAAGAAGTGTATTTAAATCATACCATATTATAGGCAAATTGTTCAATGATAATCTACAGTAAAGTATACTGCAACCTTAAACAAGTGGGACTGTTTCAACTCGTTAAAACACGCAAAAACATGCATCAAATTGCACCATTTGCAACATCAAAATGCAAAAAGTTCTTACCGTGGGAGGGGGGACACCCCCCTCCCACACCCTCCCCTCCCCCTCGCTCGCTCCGCTCGCTCGGGTTCAGTAGCGTTCATGATTCAGTGAAAAGAATTGATACAAGAAGTGTATTTAAATTATACCATTTTACAGGCAAATTGTTCAATAATAATCGACATCAAAATAAACTGCTACCTTAAACAAGTGGGACTGTTTCACGTCGATAAAACGCGCAAAAACATGCATCAAATTGCACCATTTACAACATCAAAATGCAAAAAGTTCTTACCGTGGGACGGGGGACACCCCCCTCCCACACCCTCCCCCCCTCGCTCGCTCCGCTCGCTCGGGCTCGGTCGCTTCGCTCCCTCGCAGACTAACCGCCCCCCCTAAGATGAAATCCTGGCTACGCCGTTGTGGCGCCGTCATTTTGCGTTTCTTTACGGATGAGTTACGGACAGTTACGTCTACATACGTCCCTGCGGATGCCTGCGTCCACTCTGCGTCCCCCTGCGTTCACTCATCCGTATCTATCCGCGGCGGACGTAACCCATCGTAAAGCACTGTGTGACTGGGGCATGAGGGGTTTGGTGTTCGTGGGCTACGTAGGCCCTACGTATGTGTGTTGCGTGTGAGCGTTCGTGTGTCTACGTATTAAAAGCCCAAGTCACATAATGCTCTGCGTCCGGCGTTACGTCCAAATAAGTCTTTTTTTTTCTGCGGACACCCGGGGATCTCTTGCTGTCACCAGAGCATTTTTACAAAACATACGGGAAAAAATATGCGGGCGATACGGAGAGATACGACCAAATGCGGATACTTGCGTCCACTTGCGGATATTCTTACGAATTGGCACGTAATTTTGTTCTTTCAACTTGTACAAACTTCCGAATAGTTCGGAGCACTTGCGGAGAGTTGCGACTATTTACGGAGAGTTGCGGATATTTTCGGATAGTTACAAATTGTTGTAAATAATTATGGACAATATGACGATCCCTGCCAAGTCAATGTATTATGACAGCAAATTTAGCACATATTGGACTGTCTTACATTGTACACTGGGGAAAACTGAAATTGAATTTACGTACAAGTTGTGAAAAGTTTTCACATGTCTTTAATTTGCTTTGCATTAATGAAAGATTTATGAAATTTTGAATTTGAAGTTTGAATTTTGTATGTCGTGTTATTTCAAGGAATATAGGTATTATAAACAAAGTTAAATTTTATGTTCCCAAAAATTTACTTTTTATGTTATATTCTACTTTGATACTACCTTACTTAAACTATGGTATACTACCATGGGGAAACACTTTTTCTACTTATACAGACAGAATATTATTATAACAGAAAAAAGCTCTTCGTATCATTTGTCGCGAATCGTGGAGAAGTCATACTAATAATTCATTTCACAAAAATAACATTTCGAAAATTTTTGACCTTTATCGTTTGCAATTAGGACAATGCATGTATAAACTCACTAACCATTCTCTCCCCCTTGTGTTTGATTCCATGTTCTTAAAGAATGAAACTGTTCATGCATATCCAACCCGTCAATCCCATGAATATCATTTGCCTTTGACTAGGACGGTTTTTGCAAAATCTTTATTCTTCTTTTCTGGAACAAAATTCTGGAATTCTCTTGACAATATTACAAAACAAGCTTGAAGTTTTAATACATTTTCTTTAAAGTTAAAGAATTATTCAAAAATTTCGTATGCAGCAAAATAATTCATTCTTTTTTTTTTAACTTTTGATTTTCAAAATCGTTGTTGCGTCGGTATCCTCACTACTCTTTGTTTATCAGCGAGCCCGTGCTTCTGTGCCTCCAGTGCCCTGGTTATGACCCACCATTTCCCTCTCCTCCCCCCCCCCCCTTTCCACCTCGAACTTCCTACCTTCCTTATTATCTTTCTATCCTCTCATCAATCGTTCCTTATAAGAGAGTCGCTTTGTGTTTGTTAATGTGCGTTGGTATGTGTGCATGTGTGTGAGTATTACTCTGTCTGTCTTTTTTTTTACTACCGTTTAGGGAAATTCACGGTTGTTGTTGTTGTTGTTGTTTTTTGCAATTATATTCTTTTTCTATATGAGGGGACTGCATTCTACAAGCCCTGCTTTTTAGCAGTCCCCTCCATTTCCAGCAATATTGTTCATGCATTCACAACAGTGACGTAACAGTTATTTGCATCTCTGTTGATAATTTACCTGTCTTTCTCTTACAATGTTATTCTGCTCATCGCATTGTGGTACTGATTTCCTGACATCTGTGGATTCGAGTGTTTCATTGTATTTCTAATTATTTTGTTTGTTGGAAGTGAAATAAATCAACTTGAAAACTGAGAACGAAATTAGTATTTCTCTATAGTCTTACCCACTTTACGCTCCATGGAATGTGTATTGCATTTTGTGTATATAATATTGTCCTTGGGTATGGGAGGGGTGTTTGAAAGTCTTGATGTCTTTTTTTCTCTGGAAATTTAATAAGCATTGTTTTATTGTGAAAATCTCCTTAACATAACCCAATAAGTCATGAATATCGCTGCACAACGACAAC
Source organism: Diadema antillarum (assembly GCF_040938485.1). Classification (NCBI taxonomy): domain Eukaryota; kingdom Metazoa; phylum Echinodermata; class Echinoidea; order Diadematoida; family Diadematidae; genus Diadema; species Diadema antillarum. The sequence goes on from NW_027271172.1 coordinate 2,516,105, forward strand.
GTAACCACAGTTTGTCTATTCCATGACTGTGAGTAATAATTTTCGTACTCTAATGTTTATCGATCTATATTGTATTATATTTGTGGTATAATTATGTTATGTATTCTTTACATTTATGAAGTTTATTCATATTTGAGTTGCACAAATGAAATTTAAACGTCAGGTTCAAAATTTCATATATCTTTTATCACTGTAAAGCAAATTAAAGGATTACGAATATTTTCACAACTTGTACGTAATTTAATTTCAGTTTTCCCCAGTCATGTCAGTGTACAATGTAAGACAGTCCAATATGTGATAACCTTGCTGTCATAATACACTGACTAAGCAGGGATCGTCACAGAAAACAATACTGTCCATAATTATTCATAACAATCTGTAACCATTCGTAAATATCCGAAAATATCCGCAACTCTCCGCAAGTGTTCAGAACTATTATGTGCCAATTCGTAAGAATATCCGCAAGTGGACGCAAGTATTCGCATCTGGTCGTATTTGTCCGTATCGCCCGCATTTTTCCCGGTATGTTTTGAATAAATTTTCTAGTGACGGCAAAGGATCCGTGGGAGTCCACAGAAAAAAAGAAGACTTTTTTTGGACGTAACGCCGGACGCAGAGCATTATGTGACTGGTGCTTCAAATGTTTTACGGATGGTCTGCGTTCAAGCTATGAAGAGTTACATTCAGTTACGGGTAGTTACGTTTGGACCGGTTACCTTACGTAAGTCTGCGTCCGTGGAGTCCCTCTGCGAAATTTGAACATTACAAAATTTCGCAGGTTTGCCGTCTTCATTTTACGTTTCTTTACAGACGAGTTACGGACAGTTACGTCTACATACGTCCCTGCGGATGCCTGCGTCCACGCTGCGTCCCCCTGCGTCCACTCATCCGCATCTATCCGCGGCGTACGTAACCCATCGTAAAGCACTGTGTGACTGTTGCATTAGCAAGCAGGAGATAATAGGATCGAACATTCAAGCGACACAATTCCCACAACACGCGCAGCGCTCCATCACACACACACACACACACACACGCACAAACGGACACTTGATTATCATATACACGCGCACATACACACTTCCTTGAAACCTCACCAGACTTTTTACATGCATGTTTGCATGGATGTAGCCATGTAAGTTATGTGTTAGTATTTCAATGACTATGTCCAGAACGATATTACCCAGCAAAATGTGCTTCGAGGGCGGGCGACAATCCGTGCCGCCAGCCCCCGTCACGGAATGTCGCCAGACGACAATCCGTAACGGGGGCGAAAATCCGTGCCGCCAACGCCTATCACGGATTGTCGCCCCGAGCAGGAGGCGACAATCCGTGTAGGGGCGACAATCCGTGTCGCAACAGACCCTTTCTGTTGAGCCAATCTTTGTTCACTTAAGATCTTCATGCTTCTAATACTCCATAAGTATCATTACCGTCTCCATCTCCGTTCTAGCCATCATACAACAACTTTAAACACGTTAATAATGCATGGGCGTCACCAGGGGGGGTGCGTTGGGTGCGAACGCACCCCCCTTCAGATCCTTAAAAAAAAAAAAAAAAAAAAAAAATCAGTCTGCGAGCGACCTCAACGCCGGACACTAAATAATTACTCTTTTCTATTTTTTTTATATATTTTGCACCAGGGACACACACACACACACACACAAATCAATTCGCACCCCTGGTTCTGGCAGCACTGATTTTATCTATTAATATTCTACAGTGTTTACTATTTATCGACCGTACTGTACATCCGTACGATACGGAGCACTTATACACGTTTGCATGTAGGCCTACGTGTGCTACTTACAAGTATGTAGGGTCTATGTACGTTACTTCTGACCAATCCATATTGCCAACCCAAGAGCGAGCCTTAGCCTCATTAGCAAAAGATTTAAAAAAATGGAGGGGCAAGCATATCATTTTGCCCACCTCCCCTCCCCCCCCCCCCCTCCATAATTCCAGAGACGAGAAGATTTTCGTATCTTTTTTTTTTTGACAGAAAAACAAAAAGTTACCCCCATAAAAATATTGGAGGGGCAAGCATATTTTAATTTTGCCCCCCCCCCATAATTAATAATTCCCGAAATGAGGAGATTTTCTTGCTTTTGAAAGAAAACAAAAATGTTGCCCCCATAAAAATATTGGAAGGCAAGCGCACCATTTGCCCCACCCCACATAATCATAATTCCCGCGATGAAAAGATTTTCTTGCTTTTTTGTTAGAATTCAAGAAATCTGTCTAATTATTTCACCCAAAAGCAGAGGAGTAACTACGGAGGGGGGGGGGTGCGCCCCCCTCCCAATCCGCTGGTAAAAGATAGTATACCGAAATAGTAATTCAGGTGTTAGTAAACTGCTTTTGAATGAAAAGGTGATCAAGAAATAAGATATTTTTCTATGATTTCTTTTAACCATAATTAGATAGGTATATAGTGTGAAACATTGTTCAAAATGCCCGGATCCGACAAGAGATTGTGATTCAGCGTGATTCCTGGTTGGCATTCTGCATATAAGCAGGATGTGCGCAGTGTACTCAGTACATCCGAACGAAGAGTGGCTACAATGTTGCGCAATGTGATGTAGAATGTCAAAGCTAGATCATTGATTTTGCAGTGTTGCTTTACATACTAGTCTATGTAAAAATGTCTTGCATTGCCAATAAAAAGACTTGACCTGGGCTAATTCCTAACTTTTCTATGTACATATAATACACACACACAAACAAACACGCACAATTAGTTTAGGGGATGCTCTAGGAAAGTGCAGATTTTGGACATCCTTTCCCCGCTTGGTCACTTCGACGCCACCTCGCTGGTCAAACCTCCCACAGTAATGAACATAAACCCACACCCTTGACTACCAATGGGGGATCCAGGGAGAGGGGCGCACCAGGCGCACCAGGCGCACCGGGCGTCCCCCCCCCCCCCCTCCCCCTTTAATTTCCAAAGCGAAAAAAAAAATATAGCTTCAAACGGCAGTTTTTGGACAGTAAAATGTCAAAACTTTCAAGCTCGCTCGCTCCTCTCGCTCGCATTTAATCGTAATGCCATTCTCCTGAAGTTGCTGCCAGTAATTGCCGGCAGTTGCGCCTGGTACGCCCCCCCTTAATTTCCAGAGCAAAAAAATATGGCTACAAACGGCAATTTGGGGACTGTAAAATGTCAAAATTTTCAAGCTCGCTCGCTCCGTTCGCTCGCATTTAATCTTTATGCCATTCTTCTGATGTTGCTGCCAGTATACCATTGCCTGCAGTTGCGCCCGTTGCGTCCCCCCCCCCCCCTTAATTTCCAAAGCGAAAAAATATGGCTAAGAACGGCAGTTCTTGGACTGTAAAATGTAAAATTTTCAAGCTCGCTCTCTTCGCTCGCTCGCATTTAATCGTTATGCAATTCATCTGATGTTGCTGCCAGTAATTGCCAGCAGTTCCGCCCGATGCCCCTCCCCCTTAATTTCCAAAGCGACAAAATATGGCTAAGAAAAGAGCGGCAGTTTTTGGACGGTAAAATGTAATATTTTCAAGCTCGCTCGTTCCGCTCGCTCGAATGTAATCATTATGCTCTCCTAATAGTGCTGCCAGTATTGCTGCCACCTCCTTTATTTCCAAAACGAAAAAATATGGCTCCAAATGGCAGTTTTGGGACTGTAAAATGTCAAAATTTTCAAGCTCGCTCTCTTCGCTCGCTCGCATCTAATTGTTATGCCATTCACCTGATGTTGCTGCCAGTAATTGCAAACAGTAAGATGCGCCCGATGCGCCCCCTAAATTTCCAAAGCAAAAAAAAAATACGGCTACAAACGGCAGTTTTTGGACTGTAAAATGTCAAAATTTTCAAGCTCGCTCGCATTTAATTGTTATGCAATTCTCCTGATGTTGCTGCCAGTTATTACCGGCAGTTGCGCCCGTTGCGCCCCCACCCCTCCTTTATCTCCAAAGCGAAAAAATATGGCTCCAAATGGCAGTGTTTGGACTGTAAAATGTCAAAATTTTCAAGCTCGCTCTCTTCGCTCGCTCGCATTTAATTGTTATGCCATTCACCTGATGTTGCTGCCAGTAATTGCCAGCAGTTGCGCCCGGTGCGCCCTACCCTCCTTAATTTCCAAAGCAAAAAAAAAAAAAAAAAAAAAATATGGCTACAAACGGCAGTTTTTGGACTGTAAGATGTCAAAATTTTCAAGCTCGCTCGCTCGCTCGCTCGCATTTAATTGTTATGCAATTCTCCTGATGTTGCTGCCACTAATTACCGGCAGTTGCGCCCGTTGCGCCCCCACCCCTCCTTTATTTCGAAAGCGAAAAAAGATGGCTCCAAATGGCAGCGTTTGGACTGTAAAATGTCAAAATTTTCAAGCTCGCTCTCTTCGCTCGCTCGCATTTAATTGTTATGCCACTCCTGATGTTGCTGCCAGTAATTGCCAGCAGTTGCGCCCGGTGCGCCCCCCTTAATTTACAAAGCAAAAAAATTTGGCTACAAACGGCAGTTTTTGGACTGTAAAATGTCAAAATTTTCAAGCTCGCTCGATCCGCTCGCTCGCATGTAGTCGTTATGCCATTCCCCTGATATCGCTGCCAGTAATTTGTCGTTTCACACCATTTCCATTATCCATTTATATAGGGGTGCAACCCTCTCCGGCACTTACACACACTCCCCCCACCCTTGCTCGCTCCCTCGCATACTACCCCCCCCCCCCCCCCAAGATGAAATCCTAGCTACCGGTGCCTTTTCCCCGCTTGGTTTCCCTAAAAAAACAGTAAAAGTCTAGGGATTGAGAGCTTCCTATCAAAATGTCTGTCAAAAAAAATCTCGTGAACATTTAGTGTCAAAACGCACCCCCCTTGAAAAAAAGCTGGTGACGCCCCTGTAATGTAATTATAGTCTAGTGCCCTACCCTGTTCCACAGGCTACATCAAGAACTTTCTTGCACCCTCTGGAGTTGAGCTGATTTAGCAGCCACTCTTCATACTCAGATGACCGCTTCGCTACCGGCCCCAATTTGAGCACGACGTCCGAGTTATTAAACACGTTTCCTGTCCTCTTCTGTCGGGAGAAAAAAGAAAAGAAAACACAACAACTCTTCTTATGATTACTGGACTGTGGTAAGGACTCCAATGCGTGGAGTGGTACAAATTTAGAGTATTTTATGAGAAATTCTTCATCTCGCAAACAACATATCAGTGACACCAAGACCAAATCTGATGCCATCAACGAATGAGGTGTAGTTCGAGAAGATTCACGTTTGATAAATAGCACGCTTGAAAGAAAAAAAGTGTCTGCTTTAGACGGCATTTGGATTTGAAACACCTGTAGGCAATCCCCCGCTAAGGCAATCAATAACATTTTGTATCACGGGCCCGTAAGAACAGCTCGCAACTTTTCTTCACATGGCATGTTTTTCATGATTGTAACAAAGCTCCGTCACGTTTTTTTTTTTATATATAACTTCATTTACCTAAAAAATCATTTTAGGAAAATATTTTAAAAAGATGTATAAAATGTACAGTTTTTACTGCTTCATGTCAAACTTTAGCCAAACGAGTTTTTGTTTCGATTCATTGCTTAGCCCGAGCAGTCAGCTAGTAATGTTTTGACCAGTCAAAATGAAAAAAAAAGTTCCTTTTTTTAATCACTCTCACTAAGTTGATTATGTCCAAAATTACAGGTAGGATTTGATTTCACTGCTGGAAAAAAAAAAGGTCTTGGCATCAAATTTGCCTACGTATCGTTGGTACTCTATTGTATCTGAGCTATTGTGATTCGATGGACTGTTTCGTCAATTGCTCTTTTTTATTGCCAATTTATTATATATAATCAAAGTAATATGTTTTTGTGATAACGAGATGATAGGGAGAAATTCTTTGAGTGTGCTATTCTACGTAGCTGTCGGGATCTTAGAAAAAATCCCAGACTCATTTCCAGAAATGTTATACGTATGTTCAATATATCTAATCGCATGTAATTCTTCTACTCTGATCTCATATAAATGATTAAAATGTGACATAGCTTCTTTCAAAAAAATAACAATTTTCGATGAGGAGCGGTCTATCCGTGCAATTCTTTGCTCAGCTTAATCTCTTTATTTCCCGTATCTGTTCTAAAGTGTTTTTTTTTTTCAAAGTATGGATATGGCATATTCTAAAAGTTAATTACCTTCTCCTTTTTTTCTGAGCCCTTTTTTTTTTCATTTAACAGGATGATCTTATATAGCTTCCTGTATTAACTCTCCATAGAAATAGTTTTCTTCAAATTATATTTGTCAATCAAACCGAATATATTTATTACAAGTATTATGTCGTTCATTCTATTTTCCTTTCAATTTTTGTCGTTAAGAAAAAAATCTAGTCACCTTTGAATAAACATTTGAAAGTGAAAGGCTCAAAAAATTTAGCGTTGTAGTTCTGAAGAATACTAAAGGTCCACCTACCTGCTAAGACAATGACCAAAGATATTCTTTGTTTAAAAGTCATCTTCCAGTTTTTCATTCAAAGTCTCTCAATCAAACCCACTTAAGTTTCATTAACTCTATAGATCTAGCCGGAAGTCGGGCATTTTGAGTTCTCTTGTTCATAAGAAAACATGTCTTTTTCATTATATAGTATTCATTTTTGCCTTTCAAGAAGCAATGATAAATTTACGTATTAACAAACACTCACATTGGTATCGCAATAAGACAGGACACGTATACTGACTTAGATAAGATGTAAGATTTAATTGACTGGTTTTTCTCATTAAAGTTACATCCTTATGCTTCCACCTAATCTTCGTGAGATGAATAACATTTTCTCCACTTCGAATTAATTGTCGAACAAATTCTAGGCCATTATTTTACCAGTCTAGGAGATTGGATGTTTATGATCTTCTTCCACAACATTTGTATAAGATTTACACGACGGACATTTACCATATTCTTTAATGCAATGATACGATACCTATTATTACCTATACGAGGTAGTTTTGCGAGGCAATTACAGTTGGTATTTTGCAGGGTCGTGGAGTTCAGCAGGCGATATTAGAGCATATCACGAGGATCCGGGGTTTTACATATACAGTACTGGACTCCCGTTATAACAAAATCCTCGGGACCGGCAGTTTTCTTTCGTTATATCGGAATTTTGTTATTACCGAGCAAATAGACAATAGAAATACATAGAGTGGATGACATTGCAGCCCAAATTTTTACTTTGTTACAACCAGAATTTTGTTATAACCGTGTTCGTTATAACGGGAGTGCACTGTAAAACAGGAAGGTGGGCCCGTGGGAAGAGAAGGAATGGAATCTAACCTCCCTGCTTTACATGTAAACATTCCGATCGACCACGAAGAGAAAACATTCAAGGAGGTCGCTGCGTGTCGATTACACTCACCGCAGAAGAACGTCGATAAATCAACTCATACAAGGTCGACCACTTCCAGCAGCACTACGCGTCAAACAATGATTAGTCCATTTGTGCTCAAGAACTGCACAGTGACCATCAGTTATCACAACTCTCCAAATTGAAACAGAAGCAAAAATAAAGTGTAAAAGCGTTCAGATGTTCGAAGTTTGCCTGTTACAACTACATAATATGTAGTTGTAACAGGCAAGACATATTATGTCTTTGAAGTTGGAGTTGAATGATATACATTGATGAACAATTTGTCAATTATTCGACATGTTGGTGATGATCTACAGGTAGTCAAATGTGGTTTGATCTATATCATAGTGTATAGCCGTATTCTCATATTTTCCTAATTTACCTAGGGGATAGGTAAGAGTTATGATAGTGACTGGCCTGGAGGGAGATACCAGATAAATATTGCCCGCACTGGAAGAATGTTGCCCTCGTCTTCGACTCGGGCAATATTCTTTCAGTTTGGGCAATATTTTCTGGTATCTCCCTCGAGGCCAGTCAATATTGTATAATCATTACCTATAAGAGGTAGTTTTGCGAGGCAATTAAAGTTGGTATTTTGCAGGGTCGGGAGTTCAGCAGGCGACATTAGAGCATATCACGAGGATCCGGGGTTTTACCTATACAGTGGACTCCTGTTATAACGAAATCCTCGGGACCGGCAGTTTTCTTTCGTCATATCGGAATTTTGTTATAACTGAACAAATAAACAATAGAAATACATAGAATGGATGACATTGCAGCCCAAATTTTTACTTTGTTACAACCAGAATTCTGTTATAACCGTGTTCGTTATAACGGGAGTGCACTGTAAAACAGGAAGGTGGGCCCGTGGGAAGAGAAGGAATGGAATCTAACCTCCCTGCTTTACATGTAAACATTCCGATCGACCACGAAGAGAAAACATTCAAGGAGGTCGCTGCGTGTCGATTACACTCACCGCAGAAGAACGTCGATAAATCAACTCATACAAGGTCGACCACTTCCAGCAGCACTACGCGTCAAACAATGATTAGTCCATTTGTGCTCAAGAACTGCACAGTGACCATCAGTTATCACAACTCTCCAAATTGAAACAGAAGCAGAAATAAAGTGTAAAAGCGTTCAGATGTTCGAAGTTTGCCTGTTACAACTACATAATATGTAGTTGTAACAGGCAAGACATATTATGTCTTTGAAGTTGGAGTTGAATGATATACATTGATGAACAATTTGTCAATTATTCGACATGTTGGTGATGATCTACAGGTAGTCAAATGTGGTTTGATCTATATCATAGTGTATAGCCGTATTCTCATATTTTCCTAATTTACCTAGGGGATAGGTAAGAGTTATGATAGTGACTGGCCTGGAGGGAGATACCAGATAAATATTGCCCGCACTGGAAGAATGTTGCCCTCGTCTTCGACTCGGGCAATATTCTTTCAGTTTGGGCAATATTTTCTGGTATCTCCCTCGAGGCCAGTCAATATTGTATAATCATTACCTATAAGAGGTAGTTTTGCGAGGCAATTAAAGTTGGTATTTTGCAGGGTCGGGAGTTCAGCAGGCGACATTAGAGCATATCACGAGGATCCGGGGTTTTACCTATACAGTGGACTCCTGTTATAACGAAATCCTCGGGACCGGCAGTTTTCTTTCGTCATATCGGAATTTTGTTATAACTGAACAAATAAACAATAGAAATACATAGAATGGATGACATTGCAGCCCAAATTTTTACTTTGTTATAACCAGAATTTTGTTCTAACCGTGTTCGTTATAATAGGAGTGCACTGTAAAACAGTAAGGTGGGAAGAGAAGGAGTGGAATCTCTCTTCCCACCTGCCTGCTTTACATGTAAACATTCCGATCGACCACGAAGAGAAAACATTCAAGGAGGTCGCTGCGTGTCGATTACACGCACCGCAGAAGAACGCCGATAAATCAATTCATACAAGGTCGACCACTTCCAGCAGCACTACGCGTCAAACAATGATTAGTCCATTTGCGCTCAATAACTGCACAGTGACCATCAGTTATTACAACTCTCCAAATTGAAACAGAAGCAACAATAAAGTGTAAAAGCGTTCAGATGTTTGAAGTTCGCCTGTTACAACTACATATGTATCTTTGAAGTTGGAGTTGAATGATATACATTGATGAACAATTTTTCAATCATTCGACATGTTGGCGATGATCTACAGGTAGTCAAAATGTGGCTTGATCTATATCATAGTGTATAGCCGTATTCACATATATTCCTAATGTACCTAGGGGATAGGTAATAATTATGATATCGACTGGCCTTGAAGGAGACACCAGACAAATATTGCCCGCACTGAAAGAATATAATCTGGTATTTCCCTCGAGGCCGGTCAATATCATATGATTGAACCAGACTCAACACTCCATGCAACGGCTCCCATAATGTTAGGGAACCCATGGTTTGCATTGTATAATCTTCTGCGTAGGAAAGTTTGGAATGATTTGCCCCGAGGTATCCAAGAGGAAAGAACAAGATGTTCATTTTGGTAAGATCAAAAATTCCATTTATAAACAGAGGTTGATGGTCTAAGTATACGATGAATAAATATTATTTACAGATGTATAGACCTATGTTCTGATTTCTTTTTGACGCGCGAAATTCTTGGAGAACCATTCTTTACAAGCACATGTGGTAACTTTTGGTCTGCAAAACAGACAAGCCATATAGGAATGGCCATTGTCCCATTGTGCCTGGCTGTTGCGTAGGCTGCAAATCTCTCTCTTTTTTATTAGTCCATGGGCCAGGTAAGATATTTGTACCACCAAAAGGGACAAAACCTTTGTGGTGCCGTTTAGTTTGTTAGGGATTTATAAGTGTATCAAACTATGAAAGCAATTCCAAATGAGTAGCTTGGTCATGAAAAATGTAGTCAATGCATTCTGGGTAGTCAATGCATTCTGGGCTTTAATAATCAGCCCGCGCGTCTGAACCGAGACTATATACAGAACGATAAAGCACGGTCTCTACGGGTGAACGCGGTGTATCTCTCTGTGGAGTGATAGTCTACGTTCAAGGCAGCCGCGGCCATATCCAAAGGCTGTTCTACATGGTACCTCTCTTTATGTAGGAAAAATTGTATGGAATGGGAGACATTACCGCAAAAAGGTATTTTCTTATTATTCATTGCCATTCATTTTCTCGCTAAAATACCCGTGGAAATTCATTTCTACGATAAATTGCTACATTCCACTGTGCATATTTTCATATCTTTTGCGGGAGCAAGAACTAACAATTTAAGGTTGTTTTCATACAGTTTTATAGCCAATTCAAGGGCTACATCTGGATGAGTGACTATTGTATCAATGAATATTTAAGACATAGTTTAATCAAGGCTTACATATTATTATGATAAGATAAGTGATAATAAATTTCCTGTTTGAAAGAACAATGAAAATTGGAATTATGGAGTAATCACAATAAAGATGGCACTTCAAAATGACAAGATTATACAGAGCGGAAGAGAGTACTGATGTTAATTCCATTATTATATAAAGTTAGGTAACAGCGTCAAACACGGTATTTGCAGATCTTGATACCAGCAAATGACCGCGGTCGTACCCCAAAGGTTGCATACAGCAAGGGAATTGGACGGTTTTGCCCATTCCCATTCCTAGACTTTTACCCCCAAACCAGACTTTCTTTACTTGGACATCACATTTTTAAATGATTTATCACATATTGAGTAAGTCATTCAACAATTAAAGAAATCCTTTTTTGGGGGGGAGGGGTTGCTAATTGTGCTTCTCGCAACTTGGTTATTCTAGCATGACGCATGGCAAGTGCCAAAGTAATTTCGATTTAGCAATTCTATTTGTTTCTCGGTATCTACTTGGAATTTTTTATACCTTGTGTCAGAGGGGATCGACATAATAATTCTCCCTGTTCCAGACTTATGAAACTCCACCTAAATGCAATTGCTCTGAAAATTCTGACAAATACTCTGCAACAAACACTAATTTGCTCCGTCGACATAGTTCTATTTGCATTTGCGGACATTTGCTACTCTCCAGTTATATCGAGGCTTGCTGACTTTTTGAAGTTGCATGGCGGTGACCAATACAAACAAAAAAGCCGCCCCAAAACTCTCTCTTTTCGATTAACGCCCATAATATACATCTGCGTGCCTATTTTGTGTTTGCTCATTAGTTTGTTTGAATTAGAATTAATGTTCGTTTTTCGTATATCTTTTGGTATGATTATCATGGCACTATCTATCCTATTTCCTGTCACTTTATCCTTTCCATTAAGTCGAATTAAATTTGCTCTGAAGAGTGTTTTGTTTATTTAGTAATATTAACTCACCCGTTTTGCAGAATTATTAATATCAAGAAGGATGTTTTGCTATCTCTCGTTGCGCTCTTAATTTTGCTGAATATGTAGATATCTCGCTATTGGGGTGGTGGTACTTGGGAGGTGTTTGCTGAGGTGTCTTTGTCAAAATGATGTCGAAATGTTGGTGATGATAGTGGCTCTGATTATTTGGAGTAGTACAGAATTATTTGATTACGAATAATTATAGTAATCATGATTTCAACAAAAGGTGACAGATACAATTTCGCCATTGATAGTGTCCTTTGAAATGCCGGTGGGTTTTTTTTCACTCTTTTCCCCTAGATATTCCCCAGAGTGTTGATCGCATAGTTGAATAACAACTTTAAGAACATGAAGAATGCAACAGCTCGCGTGTATGGAATGGGGATGCCCTCGCATTTGTTTATGTGACAGTGGATGAATTATTATCATCTCCAAAATAGCAAAAAATTTGGAGAGTTAGGCTCCGCTGATACTGAACATGAAATTTTGCTCACTATAAGTTTGATATCTTGTCTGATCACCTCCAAATTTGATGTCGTTTCCCGAAACTTATTACGCATATACGTTGTATAATGTTTAATTAGTGTTAAAGTATTTTGGTTGCCATGGCAACAAATAAATATAAGCAAGTTCCGTTTCACATTTTGACTCCTTTTTAGTTTCCTGTTACTTATTATTATATGTATTCACAACATAAAATAATAAAATTTTATACTTTTAAGGGAAGTATTCAATTATGTTTGAAAAAGCTACAGCGCCCTCTTGTGTTATGTCTTGATTTTTTTCTGTGGTAAACACCATTTTCTTAAGATTTGGACCTGTAATTGCTCCGAAAAGGTTAAAATGAAGTTCAAATGTGTCTTAAAATGTCTAGAGAGAAATCAACAGCAAAAACTAGTTGCAATTTCGCCTTTACTGCCTGACATATGTCTTAAAATTAGTTCATTTGATATTATTTAATGGAATTCTCTTTGTTTTCTTTGTATTTTGACAAATTGCTCCCTCTTTGTGGTTTCCAAGGAAAGTTTTGATAGTGCCATTTTGTAGAGTATGTCTTGATTTACATTTGTGCCACATTTCAGAGCAATTGATAGAAAAATATTGAAATTACAGAGGGAGCGGATTGTGCCCTCCATGGTTTACCGAGCTTAAAAAAGGTATTTGGAGTTATGAGGTTAACGGCTGATACTGAGACTAAGCTACTTCTCTGGAATTGCTATCATAGCAAAATATCGTCTACAGATACATACCATTTCAAAATGCATACGCAGAATTTGTCCCTTTAAGTGGTACCAATATCGAAAAAAATCTGGTCTTGGCCCATGGACTATCATTCCATGTCTTCATTTTAGATGTTTTTTCCCATTGATTTCTAACAATACAATAAAATAGTCTTTTACACGCTATGGTGACACCTATCATTTACACACTGATGATTTGGAAACGCCAAAATCTCTGCAAATTGGACAGCGAAATACCGTTTGTTAACGATTGTCGCCCCGGCCCGAGGCGACAATCTTTGACGGAGTTGGCGTCAAAGATTGTCGCCCCGTCAAAGATTTTCGTCTGGCGACAATCTTTGACGCTTGTGCAGTTCCCAATTTTGACCTCGATGGCGACAATTTATGATGGCAAAAAAAAAAAAAAAAAAAAAAAATTGTTGCGACAAAGATTGTCGCCCCCGGCTCGGGATGGTTGCTCCGGTGTTATGCTTTGGTGGGATGGGTATGACTGCCCCAGACGCGTATGTGTGTTTGTGTGTTTGTGTGTGTGTGTGTGTGTGTGTGTGTGTGTGTGTGTGTGTGTTGGGGGCTGCATGGTATGTGCTAGGGTTAAATTCTGGCGCCAGAATGTGGGTATTAGTGTTCACGCATTACCATCTTGCAGTTAGCTCAGATGTGTTCATGGTGAGGTATTTTGTATGCAAACTACATTGTACAGTTGAGGACGTGGCGAAAGATGTTTAGACACTTAGACGTGCCTAGCCTGGTTTTTTTCCTCTTCTTTTTTGCTGTGCAGCTGGTGTAAAGTAGCTCAGTACATGGCATGTTCACGGAAGGTCTAAATTCTGGCGCCAGAATGTGGGCAATTGTTCAGGCATTACCATATTGTAGTTTATAGCTCAGATGTTTTCATGGTTATGCATTTTGTATGCAAACTACATTGTACATTTGAGGATGTGGTGAAAGATGCTTAGACACTTATTACTTAAAGGGACTGTACGGTGGTGGTTGGGGTGGGGATTCATGTTTTGAACATTACTAAGTGAGATAATGGGAGGCCTCTTGTGGGGTGTGGGAGGGCGTGTGGTTTTGAGAGGGATTCAACGTTTGTTTTGATGAGAATTGGTTTTCGAATGGCTGAGATACCCCAAAAGTGATAATAATAAAAGGCGACATGCCCCACCTTTATTAGGATCTCTTTGTTTCAACTTGTTTTTGGATATCTCAGCCATTTCGAGGCCGATTTTCGTCGGTTTTGCTTTTGGTACCCCTTGGAATTGCATGCTCTTTGGCGTCTCATAGGGTGGTGTCTGGATATCTCGCAAAACGTTAAAGGCTGAATCCTCACCCCGACCGGGACTGTACACACCCTTTAAAGGTTTTTTTTTTTTTTTTTTTTACGTCAAATTCTTATGTCAAATTCTTTACGTCAAATTCTTCTTCTTTCAGTCCACCTATAGCACCGCAGATGGAAGTTCCGTCTCAATTTGTGGAATCTAAATTGCATACTTTTATTTATATTCAACAAAAGGGAGAAAATAGTTTCTTGGCAGTTGTGCATGATGGTTTGAATGTTTTAAACAGACAGTCATGTAGTTCTAAACTGGACTGAACCAGTTTCTTGCAGATATTATGCATACCATGCATGTAAATTTTCAGGCTCTGGGGGTGGTGCTTAAGTGTGACACTAAATTCACACAACGTTTGTTGCCCATTTATCTGGGTATTGGTAGTGTGTTGCACCACACCCAAAATGTACCCGGTACGGATTCTTGGTTCGGCAGGTTTCACATCCATCATGCATGACTTGAATAATCTGTTGGCAGTTAATATAGGAAGTCATTATCATCCACCCGGGTCAAATCAGGGCATGCATGTTACGCAGGAAAATTTTTGTTAAGTTATGTGGGGGTAACGTATACAGATTTTGCAGAAACTCATTTTCTGTACGGATATGCATGGTGGAGGGCCGCTTTCAATCATCTCCTTGCGTTATGGAAAGTTGGTTAGTTGTCTTGGTTTGGAGGTTTATTTCTGTAATGTTTGAAGTTGTGTACTGGGTAGGTAGCTGTTGTACATGGGTATTAGGCTTCTGTCATGGAATTAGAGATTGGGATAATTTAGGCTGTAATAGGAGGGAGGGATGGGGGTATGTTAGTGTATATGTCAGGTATTGTAAGGTTAAGTGCTTTGGTGTGTTTCGATGCGTGATACGTTGTATGGGGTGTTGTTGTGGTTGTTTCTGCTCGCATTCAGAAGCGTGTATTAAATCGGCAGTTTGTTTGGATAAAAACAAGCCCCGTATTGACTATGA
Source organism: Diadema antillarum (assembly GCF_040938485.1). Classification (NCBI taxonomy): domain Eukaryota; kingdom Metazoa; phylum Echinodermata; class Echinoidea; order Diadematoida; family Diadematidae; genus Diadema; species Diadema antillarum. The sequence goes on from NW_027271172.1 coordinate 2,531,370, forward strand.
GTGGAGATGCCCGGTATCAAAGTTAATGATGTTACAAGATTTTCAAAGGAGATTGTATGGTGTTTGGGCAATAAGGTCACAACATTTGGGAATAATCATTTGTTCAAAATGGCGGGTTTAACTTTAATTTCTGTAAATGTTAGAGGTTTACGGAACAGGAAAAAAAGAAACAGAATTTTTGAATGGGCTAAAAGTAAAGGAGGGGATGTTGTATTGTTACAAGAAACGTATAGTTCACCCGATATCGAAGATTTGTGGAAACGAGATTGGGGAGGTGAAATGTTTTTTAGTCACGGCTCAAGTCACAGCAGAGGTGTTCTAATATTAATAGCTTCTGGCAGTAATATCAAAGTTGATCAAATAAAAGTTGATGATATGGGTCGTTATATTTTTTTAAAAGGAAACATTTTTGACTCTCAGTTGTTATTAGGTAATGTTTACTTTCCAACAAGAGATAAAACATGGGAACAAACTGAATTTCTGGGAAAAATAGATGCACTTATATCAGATTTTTGTCCTTGTGAATGTTCTCTTATTCTAGGAGGAGATTTTAATGCAATTTTGAATGAAACTTTGGATTATATAGGGCCTAAAACACCCTCAAAGAGTAAATTATAGATAATTTGGATTTTTTTCTTAAGAAAAATAGTTTATTAGATATATGGAGGAAAAGAAACCCGGACAGTAAGCAATTTACTTCCAAACAGTTAAACCCTTTAGTACAAACTCGTTTAGACTATTGGTTCATATCAGACCACATGGTGCGATTAGTAAGGAATTGTGAAATTTTGACATCTGTTACTCCTGATCATTCCGGTATTAGATTAGAATTACATTTGTTCCGGAAAGTTATAACTGTAGGGGCAAATCGTATTGGAAATTTAATAACAGTTTGTGTAATGATAAAGAATTTGTAGAAGGAATGATAACGGAAATAGAAAGTATTATGGAAACGTGGGAAGATGCATTTAATGATAAATTAGTTTTTTGGGATTTTTTAAAAATGAAAATGAGTGAATATGCAAGAAAATATTCGAAAGGAAAAGCAAAGGAAAGGCGAATGAAGATTGAAAAGTTAGAAAAGGAATTAAACATTTTAGAGCAAGATTTATTAACTGCTGCTACTTCTTTAGAAATAAATACACAATATGTTGAAAAGAAAAAAATGTTGAGTGAATTATATGATAGATCATTGGAAGGACTCAAAGTTAGATCACGAGCAGCCTGGTATAAGAACGGGGAAAAGAATAAAGAATATTTTGAGCAATTATTAAAATCAAATAAAAAGAAAACAATAATACATATTGTATATGAATTATGTAGTGAAGATAACTCTGTTATAAAAGATAGAAATGAAATTTTGAAGTCAATTCGAAATTTTTATGAAACATTAAATTCAAAGAAGAGGGGTGCAGTAAAACATGTTTCAAATGAAAGTTTGTTTGTTTTTTTCAAAAGTATTCCAAAGTTAAGTGAGGAAAGTCAACAATTTTGTGAAGGAAAGAATATTATAGATGAATGTTATGAAGTTTTAAAAGAAATGAAAAATAATAAAGCTCCAGGTAATGATGGGCTTTCGGTTGAATTTTATATTATTTTTGGCCATATTTAGGCAGGCCCTTAGTTGAGGCATTGAATGAAGCGTATGATAGGGGTAATTTATCAGTATCACAGAAGCAAGGGACCATTACATTAATAGAAAAAGATGGTAAAGATCCTCTTTATATCAAGAATTATAGACCGATTACACTTTTGAATGTGGATTATAAAATTCTTTCAAAGGTTTTGGCGAAGAGAATGAAACAAGTTTTGAGTGAGATAATACACATGGATCAAGTGGGATACATGGAAAACATAAATATTGGGGAAGCAATTCGATTAATAGATGATATGATTTTTCACTGTCTGTCATATGATATAGGTTGTTATTTAATAGCTGTTGATTTTGAGAAGGCCTTTGACTCGGTATCTCATTCGTTTTTATTAACCGTTTTGAAAAGTTTTGGATTTGGCCCTTCTTTTTGTTCTCGGATAAAGACATGTTATACTGATATTAGCAGCTGTGTAATGAATGAGGGGGTTTTCAACCGGTTATTTTAGAATAGAACGGGGTGTGCGTCAGGGTGACCCATTATCACCTTATTTATTTTTAGTAGTCATTGAAATTTTGGCACATGCTTTGAGAAATGAGACTACCTTGAGAGGGATTGATCTTGGTGATTTTGAAGTAAAGCAGATACTGTATGCTGATGATATGACAATTTTTATAAGAGATAAAGAGTCAGTTAGGTTATTACAAAATTTATTTCAGATTTTTTCGGAAGTCAGTGGTTTAAGGGTCAATATGGATAAAACGAAGGTTTTGGTTATTGGTAAGGATGAAGAGAATGTAGCACAATTTCAGTTTGGAAGTATAGTTACAGAAATTAAGATTTTAGGGATCACGTTTGCTTTAGAAAGGAAGAGAATGGAGGAAGTTAATTATAAAGAAATATTAAGTAAAATTAAAAGACTTTTAGGATGGTGGAAGCAAAGAGATCTCACCATCATGGGGAAAATTCATTTACTTAAAACTTATGCTTTATCTAAATTGATTTATGTGGCGTCATCCTCTGTTGTTCCAAAATGGTTATTTGATGAAATTCAAAAAAGTTGTTTTGATTTTGTGTGGAAGGGCAAGGATCGCGTCCAACGAGCCATTATGCATCAGGATTACAAGGATGGTGGATTGAGAATGATGAATTTTGAATTGTTTGTGAAAACTCAGAGGGTGATGTGGGTCAAAAGACTTTTGTATGGAGAACGAAATATGAGTTGGAAAGCATACTTTGATCACAGTTTTAAAGCTGTAGGAGGTAGAATTTTATTTCTTTGCAATTATGAGACAAAAAAAAACTTTCACTTAAGGCACCATCGTTTTATTTAGAAATGTTAGCTGCCTGGGAAGATTTATATTACTGCAGAAGTTTTGAAGAAGGGAAAGTTAATCCAATTATATTTGATAATACAGATTTTTTATTGAGAGGGAAAATGACATTTAATGCAGATTTATATGAGCGGAATGTTTATCATTTAGAACAATTATTTGATAAACAATCCATAAGACCAATTATTTATTTTCAAAGTTTAGGTTTACAAAGTGAAAATATTGCTTATGTATGGAGTCTTTGTGAGTCCATTTTGAAAAGTGGGAAATATGATGGAATTTTGTGCAATTGGTATGAAGTAGATGTCAGTGATTTTAATATACCTTTAAAGTTTTTTGGACAAATTACAGATTTAAAAAAGATACAATCCAGGAAGATTTATTCACATTTCGTGTCTGTTTTAAAGCAGTCTTACTGTTTAGAAATTAGAGATGGACACCAAAAATTTGTTTTCGATGATAAAAGTATGAGAGATATTTTTATAAGGCCCAGAAGTTCAACTTTAATTGGAGATTTAAGAGAATTTCAATATAAGTTATTACACGGGGCGATTTATACTAAGGAACAGCTCCTAAAATTTGGTTTTGTGGCTGATAATTTATGTTCCTTTTGTGGAAAAAATTCTGAAACTCACTCGCATTTATTTTGGAACTGTGAAAAAGTTAAATCTTTATGGCATGATTTCATTAAGTACTTTCAGTTAGAAGAGTTACGTAATTTAGCTTGGCGGGATATACATATTGGTTAAGAAGGAACTTCTCACAGAATCAAATTGTACAACACTCTTATTCTTATAGTTAAACATATGTTACATAAAGCGAGGTCACAGTTAATAACACCGACATTGGCAGAATTAAAAAAGGCATTAATGATATGTCGAAAGGAAGAGAATGATATTGCCATTAGAAGAAATAAACCGGGTTTGCATTTGCTGAAATGGGAATGTTTAAATAATTTGTAAAGGATTAGTTTATTTATGCACTCGTACTTCTCCCCTTTTGTGTGTGTTTGATCACTGACTTTTTTTTTCTTTGGATATTTTTGAGTTCAGAGATAAGTATTGTGTATAAAATATATATGCAGGTATGTGGATATGTATTATTGTGTGTATAATATGTGTATGCGAACTCATGTATTGTGTGTATGCAGCATATATCCTAAGCATAATTAGTATAATTATTTATCTTCTGAATGCGAGCAGAAATAATTGTGTGTTGTGTTGAGTAAATGTGTGTGCAGGGGGTGTGGATGTGTGTTTAAGTGGATGTGTGTGTGTGTGTGTGTGTGTGTGTGTGTTAAGTGGATGTGTGTGCAGGGTGGGTGTGTGAATGGGTGGGGGATGAAAGGTGGAGGAGATGAGAGGTGGATGAGAGGGAGTGTGTCTGTCTCGGGTAAGGAGGTGGAGGTGGTGTAGAGGGTGGGGAGGTGGTTTAGATATGAGAGGGAGGGGTTTTTTTTTGGGGGGGGGTTAAAGTTTAAAGTTATGAGTAGTTGAGGGTTGGGTATGGTGGAAAGGTGGGAATGAGGGTGGTTTTTGTTGTTGTTGTTGTTGTTGTTATTGTTCTTTTAATATAATAGAAATTTCATTTCCTGTTTTTCTAGTGTTTGGCTAAATTGTTTACAATTGTATATGAATTTTTCTTGTTTGTTTTGTAGTTAAAAAGGAATGATGGATAATTCATTCTATTTTCTTTCTTCTGTTTGATTTCTGCCTTAAAATGAACTAAATGATTATTCTTGTTTAATGGATTATGGATTATGTTTCATAACTGTAGGAATATTTACATGATTTATGACAGATGTTATGTAGAATGTGCGTATTTTTTTTGAATTGCTATATTCTCAAAGGAAATGGAATTAATAAAAAGATCACTGAAAACAAAAAAATGTGCTGTGTATGATTTGTAGGTGCGTACAATAAGTGACTTGTGTACGCTTTTGTGTATAGCTGTGCGCGCGCGCGTGTGTGTGTGTGTGTGTGTGTGTGTTTGGAGTATAATAATACAATAATGTAGAAACTGTGCGTGTGTGGTGGTTGTATAGTGGTTGTGGTTTGTTTGTCTGTGTGTATACGTGTGCCTGTATGCGTGTGTGTGTGTGTTTGTGTTTTGATGTTTGTGCGAACGAACTTTTTTGAGCAGCAGGTACTACTGTGGCGATGAAAATGCCTTCAACGTGTATGAGCACGTATTTATAGAGTTCACAGCAGCGTTGATTTCAAAATAGTATGGGTGTGTCAATTTCAGCGGTGAGGCGGGCTAGGAGAGAGAGACCGAGAGAAAAGGCGTACGTATGGCAAGCCTTTCTTACATTTAAAGTTAATTTCTGATATCACGAATTCCATTTTGTGATATCAAAACAGTCCAATTTCTGATATCAAGAATTAAATTTGTGATATCACAAATTCCCGTAGGTGTAGCACATAAGCTTAATTTGTGATATCACAAAATCCATTCTTGATATCACAAATTCAATTTGTGATATCACAAATTCGAATTCGTTATATCAAAAATTCAATTTGTGATATCAAAAATTCGAATTCTTGATATAAGAAATAGGTTTCACGTGAAAAACCAAAGGTAATTCGTGATATCACAAAATGAATTTTTGATATCACAAATTCGAATTTGTGATATAAAGAATTCTTATTTGTGATATCAAAAATGCGAAATTCTGATATCACAAATTCCATTTTGTGATACCAAAATTGAATTATTGATATCACAAATTCGAATATGTGATATCAGTAATTCACAGGGAATTCGAGCGTTAGTTTCGCGCTGAAATTTAATTGTCAATCCGAGCGTTAGTTGAGCGCAGAAATACACAGGGAATTCGAGCGTTAGTTCAATGCGGAAAATAGCTGTGAATTCGAGCGTCAGTTGAGCGCAGAAGGGATTTCGAGCGTTGGTTCAGTGCAGAAAATCGCTGTGAATTCGAGCATTAGTTGAGCGCAGAAATACAGAGTGAATTCGAGCGTTAGTTTTGCGCTGAAATTCAACTGTGAATTCGAGCGAAAGTTGAGCGCTGAAATACACAGGGAGTTCGAGCGTCAGTTCAGGGCAGAAAATCGTTGTGAATTAGAGCATTAGTTTAGCGCAGAAATACAAAGTGAATTCGAGCGTTAGTTTTGCGCTGAAATTCTGTGAATTCGAGCGTTAGCTGAGCGCTGAAATACACAGGAAGTTCGAGCGTCAGTTCACTGCAGAAAACGCTGTGAATTCGAGCATTAGTTTAGCGCAGGAATGCAAGGGAATTCGAGCGTTAGTTTTGCGCTAGAATTCAACTGTGAATTAAAGCATTAGTTTAGCGCAGAAATACACAGGAAATTCGAGCATTAGTTTTGCGCTGGAATTCAACTGTGAATTAAAGCATTAGTTTTCACTCTCTACTGGCACATTTCCGGAATCATTCAAGGTAGCCCATGTGGTTCCTGTATTGAAGAAACCTCACCTGGATCGAAATGTACTCTCAAACTACAGGCCGATTGCCAACATCACTTTTCTTGGTAAGGTTCTCGAGAAGATAATGTCGGAACAGCTCTGCGCTTACCTCGAGAAGCACCGTCTATTTCCTGAGATGCAGTCAGCTTATCGCAAGTTTCATTCCACCGAGACCGCACTAGTTAAAGTCTACAATGACCTCCTCCTGGCCTTGGACAAAGGGGATGAAGCTGTCGTTGTACTCTAAGATTTTTCGTCGGCGTTCGACACGATCGATCACAAGGTTGCCCTCAAGAGACTTCAACGGACATACGGCATCAATGAGTTGGCCCTGCAGATGTTGAAGACGTACCTCGTAGGATGGACGCAAATTGTAAAAGTGAATGGTTCCTTTTCTCCCCCGTTCTCTGTACAGGCCGGTGTACCCCAGGGCTCGGTCATGGGACCGTTGGAATTTATCCTGTACACTAGTCCTCTTGCTGAGGTCATCAGATCCCATCAAGGGATCAACCACGTCATGTATGCGGACGACACGCAGCTGTACGTAGTTCATCAGCATAGTAAACATAAGGAAAGTCTGGAGAGATTGTCTGAGTGTGTTACCGCGGTCAAATTGTGGCCAAGTCGGAACCAACTCAAACTCAACGAGACAAAGACTGAAATCCTTCACGTCTCATCTCAGTTTCGCCAATCAACGCCCTTTCCGAACAATTGTTTTGGAGATGCTATATCTCCCCATCATCAGTTCGAGATCTCGGGGTCGTCGTAGACCACAAGCTCAATCTACAGAGGCATATAAACAACACGTGCCGCTCAGCCGCGTTCGGCATATGCAAAATTGGGAAACTTAGACGCTTCTTGGATCAAGCCAACACGGAGCGTCTTGTCCATGCCTTTGTCACCACACACCTCGACTATTGTAATTCTCTGTATACCAACCTTCCCTATGCCCATATTGCCCCCCTGCAATGAATCCAGAACACAGCAGCTCGTCTCGTCTCTCGCATTAAGAAATCCGACCACATCACTCCCATCCTTCGCTCCCTTCACTGGCTCCCCATGGTTCAAAGAATACAATTCAAAATACTTACCCTTACCTACAAAGCCAAGCACGGTTTAGCCCCTGGATACATCTCTGAACTATTACTTCCCAAGAATTCATCCCGTGTCCTGCGATCCTCCCGCTCAATCCATCTCCAACTTAACTGAAAAACAGCGACATGACGTGCTAGAGGACGGACGTGTGGGTGACCTAGCTTCGCAAATTTGTTACAGTCTACATACCTATTGGACTTACATCTAATTTGCCACATCGATTTCCCCTAAAGGACACAACTATGATACAAACGAATCAACTATGAACTCTGGAAATTGTGTAACTAAGGAATACAATCTTCGACCGAAAAACTCTGCCCCAAAAGACAGTCAAAAGGACCAACTCCGAGACACAAACCATAATGGAAAACCACAGGGTGCTACAACATCATCGAAAAGAACCATGGCTCCTCCCATAACCCGCCGGACCAGCACGAGCCAGCAACTATCCTCTGCTAGCCAAACCTCGGCCACCAGCCACTCTTCCAGTCGCCCCCATGGTTCACCGCAGCAAGCCGCCACCACACATCCGGAACATAACCGGGAAATAATGACAGAATTGAAGTCAATGTTTACTCAGTTCTCTACTGAGTTTCACGTCAAGTTCGACAAAGTCATCTCGAATCTATCAGAAATGAAAAACGACGTCGCGGCCATAAAAGTCACGATCAATGACCTCGAAACATCAGCATCAGACACGTCAACTAGAATTTCCGCGCTCGAATCGGAAAAAATACCCGAGATTGAACACTCTATCGACAGTCTGAGAATGGAGCTGGAGGACAAGTTGGTCGCCAAAGAAATACATCTGCGCAAGCAGAGCCTTCTATTCTACGGCATCCCTTCCCAGCCGAACGAAGATGTTCACAAGGTATTGACGGACACAGTGTCTAAACTGCTGGATATTTCGAGCGAGGAAGCCACCGGAATACCATACGTAAACATCCATCGACTACCAAGGAAAAGATCCACCAACCAAGCCGGAAACTCATCGACGACCGATGCCCCAGACCCAATTATTGCCCGGTTCCCGAGAATGAGCGATAGAGATCGGATTCTTCGTGCTTTTGAACAGCCTCGAGTACCCCAGCAACCCCGAGAAACCCCCGGAAATCTCCCCGCGACACGGCAGGTTACCGTCCGCACGGACCTCCCAACCCGCATGAAGAGGGAACGCGGTCGCATGGCAACCGTCGCGTATGATCTCCGCAAGAACAGGCACCTGAAAACTAGGATCTCCATTCAAGGCACGAAAGTTCTGCTCATGACAAAAAAACAAAAACAAAAACAAAACCGGACGACCCATCTGGGAACTGGAAACAGTGGTCCGAGTAAGTAGAAGAAAACTGTTAGTTGTAAGATCCTATGTAAATTATGGTTGTTTAGTATATTTTCTCATATAAATTTGTAATTGAATAAAGAACGACGAATGTAAATTTTATGTAAGTTTGTTGCCCAGTATTGATAACACAAACTCGGAATTGAGCGAAGAGTGATAAATTTTGGTGTAATCTCACTGTTTTACACTGTTTCTACAACCTATAAATTGTTAAGTGATTATTTTTTTTGTGATTTATAAGTATAACTGAATCATTTCTGATTGCATTTTTTTTTGGGGGGGGGGGGAATAGAAATTCAAAACCGACTGGTACTGAATAAGGTTTTAACACAGTGAAAATTACTAAGTGAAGCAATCACTTCATAGTATGATACAGTGATAAACTGTTTGTACTGATGTCATTTTGTATACTATGTAATTAAAGCATCAGTTATGGAATCAAAGTGACCTTTATTAAAATGACAAATATCATTTCAGATATTCACTTTTTTTGCGTTATAACTGCACTCGGATTTAAATAGATGGTTATTTTAGAACATGATACAATATAAAATGAAGTATTTTTTTTTAATTGTGAAGTAACATTTGCTGTAGTGCAGTGATGAACGTTTTTTTTTTTTCTACATGTACGCCCATGTTTATATCGATGCTCTTTGTATATTTTGGAATACACGGTGTAATATTATTAAACATGAAATCAAAATGTCTGTTTTTAAAGCCAAAATGCCTGACTAATGCATTTGACGCGTGTATCCATTTCTTATCATCGCATTGTTACTGCTACGAACAAGCTTAGGTTAAAACAGATGTTTATTTCAAAAGAGCCAATTAAGTCCACTTACTGCAATGTCATTTTCGGAGACAAGCATCATTGTAAGATTATGTAATGTGCGTGCTACTTTATTCATGTATTTTACAACTTGCTCCATCTGTTGGTACAACGATGAACAATGAACTCGAGGTCTACGCACGACCTGATTTTTGAAAGGGTCTATTTTAAAGACAAATTTTCTGGAATGGTATCTTTACCCCGTTCCGGACTTCTCTGCCTTAACCTCTTTCTATCATTCAACCATTGTCAGCAAGATGAATGCAGAATTAGCACTTTGCGCACCAATAGTATAGACCTAATTTTCGAAGCACCCATCCCTTTTGTAATTCAATCGGTTGAGCCCACTATTCGCGCCATTTTCCGTTGGCAGTAATCTTGCCTGCTCCGCTCCACTAAAACAACCCCACCAAAGTTGTAACTCGCTATGCTATGTTGATTTTTATGTTACAGTTAAAGGTACATTCGAATGGCAGGAAGGAACCTTAGCGGCATTGTCAACTTTTCATGATCCATAACTGAATTATTTCTGACTGCACCAGTCTTTTGACTAAGAACTCGTAACTAACTGCTATTACATAAAGTTTTCATACAGTGAAAATTATCAAACAAAGCAACCATTTTATACGATACAGTGATAAACTGTTGCTATACCGATGTCTTTTGCATATCATGTAATTAAGGCATCAGTTATGGTTTTATATTGTTTCTTACTAAAATCAAAATGTCTACCTCAGACATTAGTGCGTATTCATTTTCCTTTATTGCATTGTGACTGCACTCTGATTTAAACAGATGGCTACTCTAACATGATAAACTGATACATAATGAAGTATTTTTTTGTGAAGCAACATTTGATGTGGTGCAATGATGAACGTATTTCCTTCTACATGTACATCCATGTTTATATCGATGCTCTTTGTATATTTTGGAGCTATAGCAATGTACATGAAATGGAAATGTTTGCTGTTAAAGTCAAAATGTTTGACTAATGCATTTAACGCGTGTATTTATTTCATACCACCGCATTGTTACTGCTAGGAACAAGCTTAGTTTTAAAACAGATGGCTACTTAAAAAAAAAATAAATAAATAAAATAAACAAACAAATTCAGCCCACTCACTGTATTGTTATTTCCGGAGACAAGGATCATACAATGTATATTGTAAGATTATGTGATGTGCGTGCTACTTTATTCATGTATTTTACAATTTGTTTCATCTGTTGGTACAACGGCGAAAAATGATTTCGAGGTCGACGCACGACCTACAGTTTGTATTGTTGCAATTTCTGAGTTCACTGTTCGCATCCAACAAATTGTTACGTTTCTGTTGATACAGAAACCAACAATGTAACTGAAGTCGATGTATCACTTGTTTAATTGCTTGTTAGCAAGAACGTTTTTACTGTATAGCCGTCCTACGCTGTTACGTCATTGTGTGATTACCTTGTCATTGCTGTTGTTACGAATGATTGTTAGTTAAAATAGTTGTCAAGGACTTCAAATTTCAATACCGTACCCTCCCGTTTTCAGTGACAACAGCAGCTATCAATCTGCTGTATCACAACCAGTTCTGCCTAGTTCTTCTCTTCTTTCATGCTTTGTCTTCACAGCTTAATGTCTTATCTACCCGTATCCTACCCTATATAGCTCTCAGATTCTCATCTTCCCTCCGGTATCTGCCTTCATATCCTCCCTTTCTTCTCTACCCGCATTATATACACGGCTATACCGAAACCAGATTTCTCTTGTCCACCCCCCCCCCCTTTTCTGGAGTCTGTCTTTATTTCTTCCTCTTTTCTTTCACCCGATTCCATCTCGAGTCATTCTGATGTCAAACAAGAATATTGTAAAAATGACAAATTCGTTTCAGAAAGGAGGTTGTATTGACATAATGATGCTGTTTATTTTTCACTATGTGTAAGTCACACTACTTGCTAGGTCACCCCTAAAGTGTAGCATATTATTTGAATTCGTGTTTTTGTGTGTCTATGCTCTACAGTCCTGTAGATCATGTCAATAATTTCATTTCAAGCGCTCCTCTATAGTTTGTTACAGCACAACACGCACCGATGCACCTCATCGTATACACCCCGTGTATACGATGTGCACTACACTTCCCGTTGCACCATGATATGCTGCGATCACGTAATGTTACTCATTGTAAATGGATTCTGATTTTGGAATAGATGACCAACAGCTAGTCAACCACACAAGTCAGTGTTTCACTATTAATGAATTTAACAGTCAATTTTTTTTTTGTCAATAAGGCAAATCAGATTTGTGCTAATTTTAGTTTAATTCATCTTAATTCAAGGAGTTTAAATAGAAATTTTGAATTGTTTGAATTATTTCTAAATTCTCTCAATGATTTTCCATTTTCCGTTATAGGAATTACCTATTTGCCATTGACAATTACAATTTTATTCGTAATGACAGAAAGCGTTGCATAGGAGGTGGGGTTGCCATGTATGTTAATAATCAAATTAAGTTCAGAATTCGAACTGATTTGCATATTCAAGGAGCAGAAAGTTTATTTATTGAAATTTTAAATGACAATTAGAAAATATTATAGTTGGTACCATTTACCGTCCTCCGCAAAATGATATTCAATCTTTTGTTGACAATTTCGACCAATGTGCTAATGAAATTCTTGGAGAGAGAAAATCATTTTTTTTTTTGATTGGAGATTACAATATAGATTTATTACAACCCACCCATTTTCATGACATCTTACTTTCCAACTCACTGCATCCCCACATCAATAACCCACCAGAATAAACAATAACACCCATAGTAAAACATTAATAGATAATATACTGTCTAATGTTACTACTGAAACATGCGCGAACGGCATTCTTCATTCAGACATATCTGATCATCTACCGATTTTTATGATTAACGACAAATCTGTAACAACCCCAATACGCCGCCAACCCAAACAATACTTGAAAATGTATAGAAATGAAACATCACAAAATATTGATTCATTGAATCAAGATTTATTTGAAGAACAATGGAATGACGTCTTTGAACTCCAAGACGTTGATTCTTCTTATGAAATTTTTTTACAACAATTATTAGATTATCATGACAAACATATTCCTTTAACTAACAAGAGAAATGGAAGGAAAAGAGCCCGGCAACCCTGGATTACTCAAGGTCTTATACATTCCATTCTTACTCGAAACCGTCTTTATAAGATATCTCTGAGAAAACCCACTCCTGAAAATGTGAAAAGGTATAAAATATATAAAAATAAATCAACTACTTTAATTCGAGTTTCACGTAAATCATTATTTCAAATAAACTCGAATCTAACAAGGATGATAAAAGTGCTCTTTGGCGGACCGTTAATGAAATACTCAAAAAGAAACCTATGGAATGTCCTGATAGTATTACTCATAATGATAATGTTATTACTAATCCTGACCAAATTGTAAATGTTTTTAATAATTTTTTTTTAATGTTGGTCCTTCTTTAGCAGCATCTATTCCCATAAATGATATCAAAAATTATAAAGAATATTTACCTGAAAGTAATCAAAATTCGTTGTTTTTTACTCCAATTAATGAATCTGAAATTATTGATACTGTTCGATTTTTGAAATGTAGTAAATCCTGTGGGCCCGATAATTTGAGGGTAAATTTGTTGAAAAAGATAATTTACCCCCTAGCAGCCCCTCTCACCCATATATTCAATCTATCCCTACTTAATGGCAAGTATCCAGACTCTTTTAAAATCGCCAAAGTTATCCCCATCTATAAAAAAGAAAATCCAGTAATGGTGAAAAATTATAGACCCATCTCATTGTTGCCTGTTTTATCGAAAATCTTAGAAAAAGTAGTTTACAAGCGTCTTTACTCGTTTATGATTGAAAATTATATATTCAATAAGAATCAGTTTGGTTTTAGGAAAGGATTTTCTACCGATTGTGCTATAATCAAATCTGTCGATAATATCATTGATGCGCTTACTAAAAAAAAACCACATAATTGGAGTTTTTATGGATCTTAGTGAGGCATTTGACACTATTGATCATGACATTTTACTTGAAAAATTACACAATTATGGCGTGAGAGGGATTACTTTGTCATGGTTCAGAAGTTATCTAAGTCATCGCAAACAATATGTTGCATTTCAATCTAGTCACTCATTATACTCTAACGTGTCATGTGGTGTCCCTCAGGGATCTATCCTCGGACCCCTACTTTTTTTGATTTACATTAATGACATCACCAATTGCTCCCCTCGTTTGAACTTCATCTTATTTGCAGACGACACTAACGATTTTTACTCTCATAAGGATATTGCAACACTGATTGATTCACTTGATATGGAATTAGGTAATATTTCGAAATGGTTTAGAAGTAACAAGCTTTCATTGAATATTGATAAAACATGTTTCATACATTTCCATACTCTTCAATCCCAGCCCACCCTTCCTAAAAGTATTTATATTGATGGTACAAACATTGCTGAGAAACATTCAACCAAGTTTCTAGGAGTGACCCTAGATAGCAATTTAACTTGGAATACTCATGTGCAGAATATTACTACAGCAATAGCTAAAACAACTGGTGTTTTAAGGAGAATAAAGTATTTGATTAATGATCAAACTTTAATAATGTTATATAACATTTCATTTTTACCATATGTAATGTATTGAAATAGTGTATGGGGCAACTGTAGCAAAACTAAATTAAATACAATTTTTATTCTTCAGAAAAAGGCTCCTCGTATATGCACACACTCAAATTTCTTGACTCACACCGATCCTATATTTCATCGCCTAAAATCTTTAAAAGCCCATGACATACATATATATCTAACTGCTATTATTATGTGAATTCGAGAGTTAGTTCAGCGCAGAAATACACAGGGAATTCGAGCGTTAGTTTTGCGCTGAAATTCAACTGTGAATTCCAGCGTTTGTTGAGCGCAGAAATACACAGGGAATTCGAGCGTCAGTTCAGTGCAGAAAATCACTGTGAATTCGAGCGTTTTGTGATATCACAAATAGAATTTGTGATATCAGAAATTCGAATTTTTGATATCACAAAATGGAATTCGTGATATCAGAAAATCTTTTTAAAAAGCAAAATGGCTTGCCATACGTACGAGGGAGACACCCTCCCTAAATGTTATCCGTCTTTGTTCATTTTTTCACTGTAGTCATACTCTGTTACCAGTCTTGACTACAACTTCCATATCACTATTCTTTGTCATAATTATGCACACCGCCAATACATACGTATTGTAAACAAACACCAACAAACACTCAAACAAATCCTCATAATGCAAATAAACCACCTCAACACTTTTATCCTTGATATTAATTGATTTCATTCAAATCATTCATAAATAAATAAAAAAACGTTACAAATGCAATTTAAAACAAACAAATCCGTTTGTCAATTTATATTACAAATAATCTCACTTCAACATAGATAACTCGATTATAAATTAACCCTACTAACAATTTCTTCACGAGAAAGTTTTGACATGTACTAAACCTATGTCCCTTGAATATATTGGTTTGGATCATGTAACACCTTCTTTCTTACAAGGGCAGATACATAAAAGAAACCACAAATACATTGTACAAATCTAAAATGAAATCAGCTATACTATTAAAAAAACCCACGAACCCCCCCCCCCCCCCCCCCCCCCACCGAAACAAATCTACATCTACCCTAAATATTAAATCCTACCAAAATCTGTCATACCATTTATAACTATCCTTCTTCAAATCAAATCCCAAACCCACCAACCCCCGATTAACCAAAACCTAAGTCATCCCACACCCATATTCATTAACCCACATACATACACACACCCACACACATACACACACACGGGTGCTGTTCGTTATTCCGAAGGTTCGTTATTCCGAAGGTTCGTTTTGCCGAAGGTTCATTTATCCGAAACACACAATTCCCTATACCTACAAACAGGTTCATTGATCCTAAAATAAAAAAAAAGGGTTCGTTAATCCGAACTTTTCGCATTCTTCCGAAGATTTGTTGATCCGAAAATGAAATTCGGAATAACGAACATTCGCAATAACAAAATGTAACCCCCCCTCCACACACACACACACCCGAACCGATACCACCTTCCTTCCTGATGAAACGACTTCCCAATGTTGATACATAAGACATAATGGACCGTATACATAAAAGCAGCATCCGCCCGCACGCAAGCACCACTCCGAATTCATATACAAATCCGTCAAACTCATCAAACTCAACGCTGCTGATAATAACGTTTATGCCAGCAACAGCTTATCCCTCCCAAGCGCAGCCAAAACACATACGCTGACATAATAAACACATTCTTCCATCATAGTATACACTAACACACACACACACACACACGCACACACACACGCGCGCGCGCACATACACACTTCCTTGAAACCTCACTATGACTTTTTACATGGCATGTTTGCATGGATGTAGCCATGTAGGTTATGTGTTGGTATTTCAATAACTATGTCAGGAATGATATTACCCAGCAAAATGTGCTTCGAGGACGGGCGACAATCTTTGCCGCCAGCCCTCATCAAAGATTGTCGCCAGACGACAATCTTTGACGGGGCGACAATCCTTGTCGCAACAACCGTTCTTTATATTCCCTACTTGTTTGTTTGGTAGATACTTTATTTTCTGCAAATCAATATATACATAAATTGAATAATCATGAACATGGGAAACATACAAAGTATATTTGAAACAGAGTCGTTTGACTTGCATAAACAACGATATAAAAGGAAATTAATGATATTACAGTATGCGTGTCTATGCAGCTGGGATTACAATAACAATATTATATTTAAGAAGCGATAATGCAGAGGGCCGCCATTTTAAACATTGCTTGAAAAGATGGCCGGCCCGAGGAAAAGGTAGGTAGGTGAATTGGTAACAATACAAATTCTGCTGCGAAGATAGCAGGGGAAAATAAACGCTGATATGTGATCAGTGATGGTGGTGAATGTGCGTGCGAGTGCTTGAAAGTGCACAGGGGCAGACTATCTAGGATTTAGAATAATAAAATTGGTTTGTTGGAAGAGTGAATGACTTACGATGTTGCTACTATCGGGAGACCAACATGAGTCATACAAATTATTCGTGCTTAATTCGTATTTGAAGTGTACTGTGATGAAATATGCTTCGTTAAGTTTGCTTTGAATGAAAACAAGGAGGCACATTGTTTCAACTCCTCAGGAAGAGTGTTCCATGTATCCGGACCGTGATGTCTAATCGACTTTTGAGCAAGTAAAAGCTTTGGATTACTTAAATGAAAATCATGGGAACGACGGGTAGGGTATGAATGAATATGGTCATTAGATACTAGGGCATTATGGAAAAATGGTAATAAATTTCGAATGTGTTTATACATAAATATAGCAGTTAGGTATCAATGCATATAATGGGCCTTTAAAGTTTTTAGGCGATAAAATATGGGATCAGTATGAGCCAAAAAATTTGAACGTGTTCATATACGAGGAGCCTTTTTCTGAAGAAGAAAAATTGTGTTCAATTTGGTTTTGCTACAGTTGCCCCATACAATATTACAGTGCAGTACATATGGTAGAAATAAGTAGTTGTATAACATCATTAAAATTTGATCAGTAATTAAGTATTTTATTCTCCTTAAAACACCAGTTGGTTTAGATATTGCTGTTATAATATTCTGGACATTCCAGTATTCCAAGTTAGATTGCTATCTAGGGTCACTCCTAGGAACTTGGTTGAATGTTTCTCAGCAATGTTTATATCATCAATAGAAATACTTTGAGGAAGAGTGGGCTAGGATTGAAGCGTATGAAAATGTGTAAAACATGTTTTATCAATATTCAATGAAAGCTTATTACTTCTAAACCATTTCGAAATATTATTTAATTCCATATTTAATGTATCAACCAGCGTTACAATGTCCTTGCGGAAATAAAAAAAAACATTGGTGTCGCCTGCAAATAAAATGAAGTTTAAACGAGGAGAGGAGTTAATGATATCATTAATATAAATAAAAAAAAAGCAAGGGCCCGAGGAAAGATCTAGGGAAGCTTATAAGTGCCAACCAGATGACGAGATAAGAAGACGAGAAAACAAGTTAAATACCGAGAAGCCGAGTTACTGGAACTCGGCAAGTCGACTTGTTTGGGTCAAGAAGACAAGAAACCGAGTTGTTGAGTCGATTTGTTTGAGACGAGAAGACAAGATGATGAGCTGTTGAAACTCGGCAAGTCGAGTTGCTTTGGACAAAAATACAGGATGACGGGTTGTTGGAACTCGGCAAGTCGACTTGTTTGGGTCAAGAAGACAAGCAGCCGAGTTGTTGGAACTCGGCAAGTCGACTTGTTTGGGACAAAAAGACAAGATGACGAGTTGAAACTCGGAAAGTCGACTTGTTTGGGGCAAGAAGTCAAGATGAACAGTTGTTGAAACTCGGCAAGTCCAGTTGTTTAGAACAAGAAGACAAGATGAAGAGTTGTAAGAACTCAGAAAGTCGACTAGTTAATGACAAGAAGACAAGATTACCTTTTGTTGAAACTCGCAGAGTTGACTTGCTTGGGACAAAAAGTTTAGATAATGAGTTGTTGGAACGCGGTAAGTCAACTTGTTAAGGACAAGAAGTCAAGATTACAAGTTGTTGGGACAAGAAGTCAAGAGGACAAGAAAACGAGTTATTGAAACTCGGCAAGTCGACCTGTTTGGGTCAAGAAGACAAGATGACGAGCTGTTAGAATTCAGCAAGTGGACTTGTTTGGGAAAAGATTTCAAGATGACAAGTTGCTTGGGACAAGAGGCCGAGTTGAAAATCGGCAAGTCGATTTGTTTGGTGCATAAAGACAAGATAATGATTTGTCGAAACTCGGAAATTGACTTTTGGGGGATAAGCAGACAAGATGATGAGTTGTTGGAACTTTCCAAGCCGACATATTTAGGACAAGTAATCAAGATGACAAGTTATTTGGACAAGGGGACAAGAAGCCATGTTGTTGAAACTCGGCAAGTCAATACAGTATATTATAGATTTCTTTGCGACATTTGCAACGTCTTTGTGCCATGGATTTGAATACTGAGTTTCTCTTCCACACGACAGCAATTTCTGGGAAAATTGAAATCCTTCCTGATTTTTAAGCTATTTGCCATATTCCACAAATTGTTATCATGGAAAAGCAGGAATACGTATTTGACAGACAAAAGGCAGCAACTTGCTCTCTAAAGCATCTGAAACTATCTGAAATTATGTTAAACTATGAATAAATTGCGACAGTAAATAACACGTACCTATATGCCTTTCTCTTCAAGCCTCTTCATTTGAGATTTTGAAATTTTGGGGAAAAACTGAAAATAAATTATGCAACTAATTGGGATTAAAACCAAATCAAACACCTTCACTATTTAGCCATTCACTCTGGAAATTTAAAATACAATCATTAGATAAGCGTTTGTGAGTTTAATATGCAACCTACAAACAACAATTGACAAAAGCAATATCATAAGCATTTCTCAACAAGATGTGATATTAACACATAACATTAATTTACCAAGGGCGGACTTTGGAGAGGGCATATTAGCACTGACTTTTGTTTACAAACTGCAAGTACTAGAAGAAAAAAAAAGATAACAGAGTCAAGCTTTGCTAATATAGATCGATTTACGGAGATGGAGGGGAGAAGGCAGCTCAGTTCATAAACCTGTCACTTACGTAAAGGGCCAATTATGGTCGTTCCTTTACTTCTACAGCAATATCATATTTCGCAAACACATTGTTCCCATCTCCCAGAGCACCCCTCCCCACCAAGCAGGGGCGTAGCAAGGGGGGTGGTATGTACAATCATCCCCGCAGCTTTCAGAGATAGTAAAATATATGTGTTCATGATAAATAGCCTGATTCTTCCTCGTGAAGGGTGGGTGAGGGATTGGGGCAGTTGGCAATGAAAATATTGGGGGAAAATATTGTCCCCGGCCCCCAGTAATCCCCTCTACAATGAAAAATATAGCAATATCTACACAGCAATGCTTAGAAATACAAAAAGATTAAAACTAATCTAGCATTAAAACACAACTAAAACAGGACAATTTGGACACGGGCTTTGCGCGGAAAAGGCCAAAACATCAATAACCGACAAACATATAACTTTGCTCCCCCCCCCCCATAATAATTCCATAATTTCTTCCTTGCACAAAAGAAGGTAATGATTACAAGAAAAGCTTAGAATCACACACAGTAAGCGCTAAAGAACTATCAGAACGGAGCATTTTTTTAATTCACCGCGAAAGTACAACGAGATTTCGTTGTACTTTTTTAACTCCTTTTGTACACCTAATGGTTTGATTGTGTAGGCCCCATAATCTTGCATCATTTTATTCGCTGCTTTGATATATCCTTTTCTTTGTATTGTTTTGTCATATCGTACATTGATCTGGTAACTACTGATTTTAACTAGTCATTTTGCTCCTTTCAACTCTGATTGCTTGTTTGTAGTGGTTTTTGTGCTTATATTTATGTAACATTATTTTATATTTATATAGTTGGATTGTACAGGACCTTGATGTGAAAACAGCACTCACCTGCTGATCTTGTTATCCTGTCAAAATATGTTAAAATAAATAAAATTTTAAAAATGAATAAATTTAAGGATCTTTCTTTTTGCTTCTTATCCAAAACGTTGACTTGCTGCATTCCTACAACTAATTTTCTTGTTTTCTTGTCCTTAACTCTTTATGTGCCACGTTCGCATGTCCGACTCAGTCGACGGCGTGCCAACTTCGCATATTTCGCTCAAACGCACAAACCCGCCCAAACCGATCGATAAATCGCCAAATGCCACAGTACAATGAAAGCGTTTCTCGCGATTCCGTTCCTCTCGTATATAGCTTACATTTTATGAGGTGATTGACTAACAAGCAGTGTTTCATACTGGATTTTTGTGCAAAGTCCAAGTTTCTGTCGCTGCTTTGTGTGCAGAAGTCATACACTTACAGTCATGTAACTACTGGGCATTTCAAAGAAAGCCATTTTGAATTTGTCATAGAATTTACATCAATGCAAACTATGGCATTTTCTCTACAGCTTTGCTCACTTCGTCTACATAGTATAGATCAATATAAGTTATATAGATTTGAAAAACAGAATGTTTTCTCAGTGCATGACTACGTTAGTGTCTCAGAATCATGGCACATAAAGAGTTAACAAAACGACTTGCCAAGTTCCAACAATTCGTCATCTTGTCATTTTGTCTCAAATAAGTTTACTTACCGAGTTCAAACAACTCATCATAATGTCTTCTTGTCCAAGACAAGTAGACTACCCGAGTTTCAACAACTCGTCATCTTATGTTCTTGTCCCAAACAAGTAGACCAGCCGAGTTTCAACAAATCGTCATCTTGTCTTCTTGTCCAAGACAAGTAGACTACCCGAGTTTCAACAACTCGTCATCTTGTCTTCTTGTCCAAAATAAGTCAACTTGCCGAGTTTCGGAAACTCATCATCTTGTCTTCTTGTCCCAAATAAGTAGACTAGCCAAGTTCTAAAAACTCGTCATCTTGTCTTCATGTCGAAAACAAGTCGATTTTCCGAGATCCAACAACCCGTCATATTGTCTTCTTGTCCCCAACAAATCGACTTGCAGAGTTTCGACAACTCATCATTTTGTCTTCTCGTCCAAAACAAATCAACATGCCGAGTTTCAATAACTCGGCTTCGTATCTTCTTGACCCTAACAAGTCGACTTGCCGAGTTCCAATAACTCGGCTTCTCGGTATTCAACTTGTCTTCTCGTCTTCTTATCTCGTCATCTGGTTGGCACTTATAAGCTTCCGTAAAGATCCCTGAGGGACACCACATGACACGTCCAAGTGTGACGAATGACTGGATTTAAACGCAACATATTGTTTTCGATGACTTAGATAACTTCTAAACCACGACAAAGTAATACCTCTCACGCGATAATTCTGTAATTTTTCAAGTAAAAATGTCATGATCAATAGTATCGAATGCTTTACTAAGATCCATAAAGACTCCAATTATGTGCTCCTTTTTAATTAGCGCATCAATGATATTATCAACAGATTTGATTATAGCATGATCGGTAGAAAATCCTTTCCTAAAACCAAAATGATTCACATTTAATATTTCATTTTCAATCATGAACGAGGAGAGACGCTTATAAACTAATTTTTCTAAAATTTTCGATATTGCAGGTAACAATGAGATGGGTCTATAATTTTTCACCAATGATGGATCTTCTCTTTTATAAATGGGGATAACTTTAGCGATTTTGAAAGAGTCTGGAAACTTACCGTTAAGTAGGGATAGATTGAATATATGGGTGAGAGGGGCTGCTAAGGGGTAAATTATTTTTTTCAAAAAATTCACCCTTAAGTTATCAGGCCCACAGGAATTACTACATTTCAGAGATCGAATAATATCAATAATTTCTGATTCATTAATTGGAGTAAAAAACAAAGAATTTTGATTCCTTTCAGGTAAGGAATCTTTATAATTTTTGATATCATTTATGGGAATAGATGTTGCGAAAGAAGGACCAACATTGACAAAGAAATTGTTAAAATATTTGCAATTTGGTCAGGATTGGTAATAACTTTATCATTATGAGTAATGCTATCAGGACATTCCGTAGGTTTCTTTTTGAGTATTTCATTAACAATCCGCCAAAGAGCACTTTTATCATCCTTATCAAATTCGAGTTTATTTGAAATATATGATTTACGTGAAACTCGAATCAAGGTAGTTAATTTGTTTCTATATGTTTTATACCTTTTCACGTTTTCAGGAGTAGGTTTCCTCAGAGATATTTTGTAAAGACGGTTTCCTCAGAGATATTTTGTAAAGACGGTTTCGAGTAAGAATGGAATGTATAAGACCTTGAGAAATCTTCGAGTGATCCCTGAGGTCACTCCAAAATGAGTGAAAATGAACATTTTCAAACAAAATTCACTCCAATTCCACTCTAAATTCCCTCTTTTTTGTATTCACTCCTTCAAGAGTGAATATTTTCACTCGATTTTTTTTCGAGAGGTTGAAGTCTTGCGATCAAAGGACGCAGTAATCATTACGGTCAGTACGCGGTGCGCATTGATGTTGAGGCTAAGTGAAATATTATATACAGTGTACATTGTATATCCATTATCAATACTATCATGATTATAATCCGAGGAATATAACGTGAAACAACGTTATTTTGAAGTTGATGGGATAAACTACAAATTTGGACTATATGGGACTATGTATGTCGCTGTCCATTTTGCAGCGAGGATGGGCTTTAGTCTTCAATGTACGATTTCGCACACTAATATATAATCTCTGATGGGCTTAACAATCATTTTTTTTTTCACAGTGATGAACGCATAAGCATGTGCATGAGACATGTAGAAGAACAGTAGTATAATCATATGTTTGATGTATCTATTATTGCATTAGAGTCTCTTGTGATAATACCCTTATGCGTGAAAGACTTTGATGATGTATGTTTGTACACAATAGGATAGAATGTTCAACGAAGGCGCGAAGCCCTGCTGAAGTATAGCCAGATTACCTGGAAATTTCAGAGGTCGTGGGCCCTGTGTTATGTCACTGTGTTAATATCGTGGCATGCTTTGTACTGTTGCAGTGGAAATCACTCGAGGGGCACAGGAATGCAATCAAAAGCTCCAGCCGCACAGCATAATTATATTGTTAGAAAAAAGCGAGAAAGGAAAAAAAGAAATATAAAATATTCAGAGGGATTTTTGTTTAATGGGTTATTTGGAGGTCAACGAGGCTATAAACTATATAGATCATATAGAAATATTGAATATAGAATTGTATGTCGCTGTCCATTTAGGGGCACGATTAGCGTTTCAAAGTCTTCAGTGCGTGAAAGCCAAATATCACTGTAGCTTGTAAAAATAATTTATTGGGTTCCTGCATGGCAATGACGGTTACAAAAGAAAATAAAAACTTATATAGTAAATGAACGCATAGAACCATGGGTGTGGAAACAGTTTTCCCATCCATCTGCATCGAACTGAAGGGCATATAAAAGCTTTATACTGAATTTTGTCTATGCGTGGTAGACACGCACAATAGCAGCAGTGGTTGGCCGATGGGGCACTCGACATGCTCGAAGGGATACCAACTTTTGTAAGAGCCAAGGGATAACCTTCAGCCCCCCCCCCCCCCTCATGCTTCTATAGAGGCAAAATATATTGTCCATGACATTGGCAGTTAGAGGCCCAATCGTATGCGGAAAAGGAAGACAGTGTCATGGTGTCAAGAAGATGTAATTTACTTTAAAAAAAAAATCTTCTTTGTTTAAAACAAAAATAAAAATTCAGACAAGAACAAGATATTTTATGTTGTTGTTGGATATTTGGTTTTTATTCACCCTAATTCAGCCTGATTTATTTCAATGTAAAAATTCTACTTGAATATGGCTCTTTCCTTCATATTGAAGACTGACAGCCAATCTGTTCCGATTGTCTGTTCCGTCTTTCCCTTGAATATAGAATGCAAACAATCCTTCTTAGAGCCATCCGATGGTCACTCCGCACAAATCATTTTACGCATAACAATACAAAGTCATGAGGTTAAAGTTTTCTTCACTTTGCCTCCGTCAGGATACAAATGAAATTTGTACGATCGCAATAAGCCAGTTCGTAATTAGTTGTAGCTCATGTACATGTTGGTGCAAATGACCTTTCTTTTTTCTCAGTTGGGTGGGATTTCACGGAGCACGCGAATGTGTCGAATGTGTCGAATGTCGAATGTGTTGCGACAATGAAGCCGGAAACTATTCTTGCGCAATTTGTGCGAAGTTTCCACGACGTATGTGCGAATGTCGTGTGTATCATTGCTAAAGTACAGCATGTTTACGTACACGAAGAACACGCGACGGAAATGCGAACAACGAAAATTTTTCAATAATCATGGGAGAAAATGTACCCAAGGAGAGGTGGAAGCTGTATTGAGTTTTTTCCCTAGGACCTATCTCCACTAGTAAAGCATTTGATTTTTTTTTTTGCAGTTCCTCCAACACATAATCTCTATAGTTCAAATGTAATTTTACATACTTTAGATTAATTTTAAGTGTATTCTGCGATTTTTTTTTTTTGGGGGGGGGGGTATATCAAACATTTAATTCTTTTTGCTAGTCTTTAATTTCTTTCGTTACTATAGTTGTTAATAATTGTTTGATGTTTAGATGTATGCTACGATTTTTATTTGTAGGAAACATATAGGTCATACATCCCCCAAACGTGCGCTAAACGTTCGCGAGAATGTCTCAAAATGTACGCGAACAGTTTGCGATTACGTCGTAAAATGATCGGAAAAACTTCGCAGATATCGCGTAACATACGCAAGACATTCTCCAAAGTTTCGGAGTCTGTTTGGGGTTTGACGAGCATTTTGCGAACATCGCGCGTGTCTTGCGAAGATCTTGCGCATATGACGAGGCTTTAAAGACACTTTCGAGAACAATTCACGAGCAAATCACGACCAAGTGTGCGGAAAAGGTTCGCAAAAAATTTCAAACTTTTTTGAAATTCTCGCCGAAGTAAAAACGACATTTGCGAACAATTGACGACGTTTCCGAACCCTCACGTTCGTTTGGCGATCTTTTGCAGAATAAAATACGAATGCTGGATTTTGCCATTCGCGTCCTTCGCAAATCGTTCGCGTGCTCCGTGAAATCCCACCCTTAGGAACTTCACTCGTTTTCAAAGCGGCATAATGCATAAGCTTGCCCGACTTAACAATTTGTGGAATTCATGTTCAAGCAAAGAATGAACTTGCTTTTAGATCAGGTGATCAGCTAGAATACTCCATCAGTTAACAACGTTTTTAGCAGCCATCCATTTCATTGTTTTGTATTGAATGCAAAGACAGCCTATTTCCTTTTATATTGCGAAATACCATTCTTGCTGTCAGGCGGATGTGCTGGCAAGCACCAGATAAGGGTCACAATAGGCGTTTTCACATCAGCCCGATAAGAATCCAAGCTCGAGATATTTTTTAACTTCCCAAGTCAGAATATAGCGCGCTATTTCGAAACATCGGGCTGATGTGAAAACGCCTATTGAATAAACATCGCATCACAGATGCTTATCTCACCATGAATTTAAAAACCAAAACGCCTGTTGGTACAAATGACCTTTTTCTGCTCATGCGCAAAGTGGAATTACGAACTGGTCTATTGCTGATGTACATTCCATGTACAAACATGCTGCAAAGAAAGGAACCAGAGGGAATCGAACCTGTCTTCTATTGCTTTTCAGACATCGACACTTACAATGTACCACCAGCCTATCCCTGGGTGCTGGCAGTGACACGAAGAAAACTTACATCCCATACATGCCATATCTTCACCTCTCTGCTTAATAATCTCTTTCTCTCATTAATTACTATTCTTTAACCACCTTGAACTACTTAACATAACAATGTCAGAATTTCGGAGCTAGGTATTTGTTCCTAGTTCATCGTGTCACTGCCGGCAATCAGGTATAGCCTGTTGGTAGTGTGGCTGCGCGGGAAAGAAGTAGATGAAGAGTTCCTTTTTTCGACATGTTTGTTAAAAAGTGTAGATCAGCAGTTGTGATCTTACAAATCCCATTTGTGCAGAGAGAGAGAGAGAGAGAGAGACAAGATGAAGAAAACGTTAACCCTATATCTTCACCCCTCTACTAAATAATGTTTTCCTTTCATTTGATAAAAATCATGCAAGGAAAACTCATCAATAATTGACCACTCCATTCATTTATCACACTTTAAAGGGGAATCTTCTTTCCCTCTTGAGATTTGTATTCCAAACTGTTTAAAGTACTGAATATGAAGAAGAAAAACAAAAATAAAAACACCGGTACTTGACACTTTTTTCTTTCCATACTCGAAAGACAATGTTGTCAGAAATGATGAATTTTGGTTGAGTTACGATAAAGTTTGCTCGCGTGTCGCATAGAACTCCGATGGAAAAAACGTCTCATTTGAAGAAAGAAAAACATCAAGAGATTATTCTTTTTTCCCTTCTTTGGAAGCTGCATCAAACGTCGTCATACGATTCTTGTACGATGTAGAAAACACGCAAATTACACGGAATACATGCATGGGAAGGAGATACAAGGCCACCCAAGTGAAGTATAAAAGAGGAAAAAGAGAAGGACAAGAGAAAGAAAAAGAAGCGACGTTCTCATGAAGATTGACTTACGCAGGTTCACACGTCTTAACCCTTTGTGCGCCTTGTTAACTTCCTGTTCATTGGTTTGTGTATGAAATTTAAACACATTTGACTCACTGGCACAGGAAGGTTTATGACTTGTGTGCTTGCAAAATGGTCATCGCCTTCCCTTGGGCGTACTTCCTATTAATGCCTTAAAAGAAATTGAACTGAAAAACTTATTTCATTCTTTGTCACATTTGCTGAGTATGAAGTCTTATGAGTGGTGTTGGAACGATCAAAGAGTCCATAGTAATGGATAAAGTAGACATATCGGATGCTTCCTTAACTTTGTAAAAAAGGGTCACCCCTTATTCCTAAAAATGGAGGGCTTCATCATTTTCAAATGCTGAATTTTGCTTCAATCTGAATCCGACTTACGAGTTCGTTTGTCATGATGAGTCACAGTTGCACTCCAAGAGGAATACTCTACAAACATATTTCAAGACTTTTTTTTCATGAACTTTATGTTATGCAGAGGTAAGTGACTAGGTCAAGACTAGGTCAAAGTAGGGCAACTGTTCCTTTAGAACTAAGAGCTTTCTAAAATCTAAATTGTGATTTCAAATTCTTCTTTAATGGTATTGAGGCCAGCGTAATATACTTCATACACAACAAACCATTGTAAATTGCTAAATTTGATCTCGAATATCTAGTGATGGTTTCCTTTCCTTAAAAAAGTACCATCGACCTACCCATGATCCACAATATGTGATGCGCTCCGTCGGAATGAGTCAAAAGTCGCAAAAAATGAAATCGTAGTTATGCCTATATGTGTGGCGCTCCGACAAAATGAGTCATAAGTCGCACGGGGAGTTTTCCTGTAATGAGCCGAAAATGAAGGGGAAGCACTGCTCGGGTCGAAATTTTTTTATGACGGATTTTGATTCCTTGATGTTTTATCTGTTTGTACAGAAAATTTCAGCGTGTAAAAATGAGTACAAGTGTCCCAAATCACAGTTTTTCTGAGACAATTTTTTTTCGGTTACATTTTTTTCGACTGCTCGCCTTTGCGTTGCGTTTCGCACCTATTGTTCTTGCCCGATCGAGACTCCGCCTCCGTTGCTAGGGTGTATGCTAATGAGGCATTGCTCTTGACCCCATTGAAGACAAAACAAAGCATGGTGTGCGCGGCGGCGTCGGCGGCCAAGCGGCGAGGGCTTTAGAATTACGCAATAATAGTGAGCTGACCAAGGCCATCGATTGCATGACCAGCGAATTTCGTTCGATACATGCACTCCATTTCACGAAGTGGTGATTGATGTGACGCACAAATCGCGCTGAAAAAATTAATTCCAACGAACGATCACGCAAAATTTATGATACTTTATCTATGAGCTAATACAATGATCACATATCGAACTTGAAACCTCTTTATGCGTGTGTGTACTTTTACAACGGTTATTAATTGGCCTCATTAATGAATTCATTCAAATAATCATTACTTTCGTTCCCTGGTATGCGACTTGCTGTTTAAAATTCATCTCTGGAGATATAGTAGGGCCTAAATTGTCAATTATTCTCGTTTTTATAAAGTCGACAATTCGTGTGATAATTCGCCAAATGTATGTAACGCGTACTATTATTTCCCTGGTTAATAAAACTTTTTGCCCTATTTCTTATGATGGTTTGGGCCGTGACGGCATGGAGAGAAATCGGAAGACAAACATTATTAATGCCCAAATAGCTCGTGTTCCCTTTGGAGGATATTCTGACTCTTGTCATCTGTGTATTTTTTAGAAGTAGGACCTATTTGAGAAAGGGACAGAAAGCTGTGTCGCTACTCAAAAGTGTGCTTCTTCATTTTGTTTTGTTTTTTAATCAGAATGTTTGTAATGATAGCTGTTTGTCGTGTATTGCATGTAGCTGACATGTGAGAGGTCAAATCTGCAAAGAATTTGGCTAACAGCTTTGCGAAGTAGCAGCGTTAATTGCCCATTGAATTGCGTATTCTGAGGAATTTTGAATGAAAGAACTCGGACGACACTATTCACGCCTTAAACCCCGCATCAACGAAGCCTTAAACAATGAAAGGTAAACTTCCTGCTAACAAGGGGTGGATAATCACGCAACCAGTATTCTTTCTTTGCCATTGATAGCAGAATCAGTGACGGAATGGAGCAACAGTGTTGGAAGATCGGCATTATGTCTGCTAATTTGTAAAAGAATTTTTCAGTCCCCTTTTGTGTTCAGAATCACAGTCAGGGACGCTAACTTACTCTATCTCCTACAAGCTATCGTTACTATCTTAAAACGTGAATTTTATGAAAGGTTACAGGTGATCGCGGAATCAGTTCTTTTGCGTGACTCAGGCAGGCTTTTATAATAGCATACCAAACTTGAATCGTTTACCTGTATAGAAAGGGCGGGGATACACTCTTATCGCAATCATCCGGATTTGAGAGTGATACACTCTACTACTTTTCTTCATCTTTCCCCCGACAAAGACCATGGTAATTCAAAACAAACAAACAAACAAACAACCAACCAAACAAACAAGCAGTTGCATTATATCAGAACGTACGGAATTTTTGTGTTTCATGTATTTAGTCATCTCTTGATGTATAGTAGGCATTTGTTGTCGTTTTTACAGCGTTTCCTAATAAATGCCTATAGCGAAAACCCAACACAACATTTATCAAGGAGGGAAGGGAACTTAAATTTAAATATAACATACGTAATAGTTTACAGAAATCAGACATGTAAATAAGGCAATCATATACATCCGCACGGTTGTAATCTCTTACTTTGATTATCAAACATGATCGCCTGCATTTACGTGCTTTTTTCTAATTTCTTGAACTTTGCCTCATTTTCTCTTTTTTTAAAAAACAATTGCTCGAAACATTTAAAAATCGTAACACAGTCTGCTATCCCACAACATGATATTCCATTTGATTCGTCACTTATTGTTGGTCGGGTGACGCCAAATGTTGGAATCTCGAGCGATATGATACACGGCATTTTGTTTGTTGGTTTTCGTCTCATCGCTCAAAAGAATTTTGACTACGATTACAGAGGTATCATCTACAAGACATAACTGATGGTTTACAGAAGTGATCATCAATTCAGTATTAGGATTAGTCAAGTCATGAATTCACTTTACCCAACATGTCTAATCAAACTACGACATTGTTTGGGTAACCGCGCCTTTTTTATTCTCATAGTTCAAACTTATTCTTGACATAATCAAAACAAATAATTCGTTATATAATTTCTCAAAATACTCAAAAGATGGCCTAAGTCAAAACTTTCTACAAAGATTGAATACGGCAATCTTTACTAGCCTAAACAAGTTTTCTAGAGCTATCAGTTCCCCCCATGACGATGACTTCGATTGCGTTTTGAACTTGTATCGAACTACTTTCAAAACAGCTATTACCTTTATAGTTCGATTAATGAACCAGTCTTTTGAATTCATAACCAACATTCGTAATCGTAACCATACAGTAACATAACACTGCATGTCAATAAAAGTAGGAAAATGTAAATGCTATATTAGTAGCGCAAAACAAATGAGTAACGATTATCTTCATACATTCTAATTCCTAAGTGATGTCGCTACGAAAATGACACATGGTTTGACGACTGCTTCAAGCAAATAAAAAAAAAGGAATGGGATATACTTCTAATGATAGTACCACGCCGTACAATGCATTTCACTGTATTTGATAATGTTTGGTTACGTTTCTGTGCGCTTTACGTATATACGGAAAATAAAAGGCAGATTGATGCTATTAACATGCTAACACACAACGCATTCAAAATGTTTTTTTTTTTAAATACACCGTGTACAATATAATGTTTTAGTATACGGTTTGAAACTTTTAATTTGCGAGTCCTTTATAAAGTTATAAGCAGGGTCATTACATTATCAAGCAAAAATTAAAGTATTTAGGGATTTGGATTTGCGCAGAAGACTATACAGTGCTATATATGGCGATCGTTCGCAACAGAGATAATCCTCTTCAATAGATATATAATGTAATTCTGTTTTCATGAAGTGAAAGAGAAACGAAAAGAAGTCAACTTTTTAACTTCATTTAGCTTTCTCACCAATTGAACTTGATTTGATCTGCCACGCATGATCGCTGTGTGCTCTATAAATTCTATTAAAATATTATTTAATCGGCGTGCTTGTTTTTTATGCAGAATATTACAGGTAAGTTTAATTCATTGAAGTTCACAATGTTTGTACATATGGCGTGTTCGTTGTTTTGTATTTTCATTTTTATAATATATCATGTGTTCATTATCTGATTCTGACCACGAAAATATGGCGACTGTTTAAATGCGGAGCATGTACTGGAAAACTGTAATGTCTCCTGCCAGTATAGACAAACTAATTTCTAGTCTATCCCCGCTTGAAATGGAAATGAAAAAAAAAAACCGAAGTTCGACCTTCAGCAGATTTCAACCGTTTTGTATAGTGCCTGATTCATGTAATGGACACAATTCTTTAGCACATAAGCAATCACACATCTTTTGGGAATAGATGTGTGTCTTAATGATTGTATCTCATGGAAGAAAACTCGTCTCCTTGCCTGAATTTTAGCCTCTTCCTGTTCAAGCTTGCGTGAAAGAAATAGTTGAACATCAATCGCAATCATTACGAGAGGCACATCCTTGAAAATAAGCACAGGAGTACTGAGACACACTACGAAATAAAAACGGGCCTTTTATCACTATTGACAACACATGGCATTGAAAATTAATGGTTTTTTTTTTCTCTGGGGGGGGGGGGGGGGTAACACAATTGACTATTCTGAAGGTTCGTTAATCACATAATGAAATATGGTTCGCTATTAGCTTAGGTTCGTTAACAAGAAAATTAAATGCGGTTCCTTTCCGGTGGTTCCCTTTTAATACCCGAAAGTAATCAAGCAATCATTTTTCTAATAAGGTTTGTGAATACAAAACAAAATGAAGAAGGCCTAAGTATTAATTCTGAATATTTGTCAGTATTATTATCTATACTCCACTTCTCAAATGCAGAAAGATTGTAACTGCAAATGTGATGTAAAAATAAAACATTCAGCTTAAGCTACAAGTTAATGGTTTTTTATATGCTATGGTATTACAAAAGTGACTGAGAATAAGAAGTATATTTATGATATAATCATTGTAAACCCAACGTGAAGCTGCCAAGCCTACATCAACCTTTGCTTCTGATACGTATAATATGTGCAGCATTGGCAAGCGTGATAAGCGATAATTACTGTGCACGCAACGCCTATAAAGGAAATGTGCCTAATATGGCGGGAATTCAGAATGTTACGGCTGTATACAGCTGCAGCAGAACAGACGCGAAAGCAGTCCTTGATGCTCTGCAACATTACGACCATGTGCGTAATTTGAGGGTTTTTGGTACACGCAAAGAACACGATCTCAAAAGACGACTATCGTTAATTAACCTCATTGACTTTTTCTACCGATGCTGTCTTTTGAACCCCCGCCAACAATAGGTTCTCAGGTTCTATTTAGGTATTAGCACTTGCGTGCTAAACGCATCCTCTTTAGTTTCCATTGACAACAATATCGGAGGAGAATGGAAGCGATGAACGCCCTTGCTAAAAGACGCTTCTGGTAAGACGCATTGCGTGCCCGCCTACAATAGGTTCTCACGTTCTATTTAGGTATTGGTACTTGCTAAACGCATCCTCTTTAGTTTCCATTGACAACAACATGGGAGGAGAATGGAAGTGATAAAGACGCTTCTCGTAAGACGCATTGCGTGCCTTTTTTTTCTTTCTACTGTTTCCTATCGTTTGTGAGTTAAAAACTTGCGGCAAACCACAACGCAGCCGACACACAACGCGTACCGACGCATTCATGCGGCGGCAGCGGCACGGACACAAACGCGCCGAGGTTTACATTCGGGCTGCTGTATTGGTCAGAATCGTTAATGACAGACCTGTCCTGCGATTGGTTAATTATCTTACATACCCAAGCTATCGCCTTATACGGTAGTGCGTGCGATGGAGCGTAAACGCCGTCGCTAAGCAGGACTGTTGTATTGTTTCGTCCCGTGAAAGAAACAGGTTGTGAGCTTGAACGTAGCCTGAACTTTGAGAGCGATTTTCTCCGTTATTTAGAAAATGGACTGACATCATAAACGTAGTTAATATTCGTTTTTATGATCTATAGGGATATCGAAATGAGTTGTATTACATATCAGTGTAAAGCTTAGAGTCTGTAGAATTCACATATAGGCATAACTACGATTTCATTTTTTGCGACTTTTGACTCATTCCGACGGAGCGCATCACATATGTGAATTCTACAGACTCTAAGCTTTACACTGATATGTAATACAACTCATTTCGACATCCCTATAGATCATTAAAACGAATATCAACTATGTTCATGACGTCAGTCCATTTTCTAAATAACGGAGAAAATCGTTCTCAAAGTTCAGGCTATGTTCAAGCTCACAACCAGTTTCTTTCACGGGACGAAACAATACAACAGTCCCGCTTAGCGACGGCGTTTACGCTCCATCGCACGTACTACCGTATAAGGCGATAGCTTGGGTATGTAAGATAATTAACCAATCGCAGGACAGGTCTATCATTAACAAATCTGACCAATACGGCAGCCCGAATGTAAACTTCGGCGCGTTTGTGTCCGTGCCGTTGCCGCCGCATGAATGAGTCGGTACGCGTTGCGTGTCGGCTGCGTTGTGGTTTGCCGCAAGTTTTTAACTCACAAACAATAGGAAACAGTAGAAAGAAAAAAAGGCACGCAATGCGTCTTACGAGAAGCGTCTTTTCGTGAGGGCGTTGATCGCTTCCATTCTCCTCCCATGTTGTTGTCAATGGAAACTAAAGAGGATGCGTTTAGCAACTACCAATACCTAAATATAGAGCCTGAGAACCTATTGTAAGCGGGCACGCAATGCGTCTTACGAAAAGCGTCTTTTAGCGAGGGCGTTCATCGCTTCCATTCTCCTCACATGTTGTTGTCAATGGAAACTAAAGAGGATGCGTTTAGCAAGTACCAATACCTAAATAGAACCTGAGAACCTATTGTAGGCGGGGTTCAAAAGACAGCATCGGTAGAAAAAGTCAATGACGTTAATTAACGATAGTCGTCTTTTGAGATCGTGTTCTTTGCGTGTACTAAAAACCCTCAAATTACGCACATGGTCGTAATGTTGCAGAGCATCAAAGACTGCTTTCGCGTCTGTTCTGCTGCAGCTGTATACAGCCGTAACATTCTGAATTCCCGCCATATTAGGCACATTTCCTTTATAGGCGTTGCGTGCACAGTAATCATCGCTTATCACGCTTGCCAATGCTGCACATATTATACGTATATCAGAAGCAAAGGTTGATGTAGGCTTGACAGCTTCACGTTGGGTTTACAATGATTGTATCATAAATATACTTCTTATTCTCAGTCACTTCTGTAATACCATAGCATATAAAAAAAACATTAACTTGTAGCTTAAGCTGATTTTTTTTTTACATCACTTTTGCAGTTGGAGTTTGGAGTATAGATAATAATACTGACAAATATTCGGAATTAATACTTAGGCCTTCTTCACTTCGTTTTATATTCACAAACCTTATTAGAAAAAATGATTGCTTGATTACTTTCGGGTAAAGGAACCACCGGAAAGGAACCGCATTTAATTTTCTTGTTAACGAACCTAAGCTAATAGCGAACCATGTTTCCTTGTGTGATTAACGAACCTTCAGAATAATCCATTGTATTAACCCCCCCCCCCCCTCCCCCAAGGATAAAAAAAAAACACATTTCAATGTCATGCGTTGTCAATAGTGATAAAAGGCCCGTTTTTATTTCGTAGTGTGTCTCAGTACTCCTGTGCTTACTTTTAAGGATGTGCCTCTCTTATATAGTGATTGCGATTGATGTTCAACTATTTTTTTCAGGCTTGAACAGGAAGAAGCTAAAATTCAGGCAAGGAGACGAGTTTTCTTCCATGAGATACAATCATTAAGACATACATCTATTTCCCGAAAGTTGTGTGATTGCTTATGTGCTGAAGAATTGTGTCCATTACATGAATCAGGCACTATACAAAACAGTTGAAATCTACTGAAAGTCGAACTTCGTTTTTTTTTTTCATTTCCATTTAAAGCGGGGATAGACTAGAATTTAGTTTGTCTATACTGGCAGGAGACATTACATTTTTCCAGTACATGCTCCGCATTTGAACAGTCGCCATATTTTCGTGGTCAGAATCAGATAATGGACAAATGATATATTATGAAAATGAAAATACAAAACAACGAACACGCCATATGTACAAACATTATGAACTTCAATGAATTAAACTTACTTGTGATATTCTGCATAAAAAACAAGCACGCCGATCAAATAATTCAATAGAATTAATAGAACACACAGCGATGTCATGCATGGCAGATCAAATTAAGTTCAGTTGGTGAGAAGCTAAATGAAGTTAAAAAGTTGACTTCTTTTCGTTTCTCTTTCAATTCATAAGACAGAATTACATTGTATATCTATGAAGAGGATTGTCTCTGTTGCGAACGATCGCCATATATAGCACTGTTAGTCTTCTGCGCAAATCCGAATCCCTAAATACTTTAATTTTTGCTTGATAATGTAATAACCCTGCTTATAACTTTATAAAGGACTCGCAAATTCAAAGTTTCAAAACGTATACTAAAGCATTATATTGTACACTGTGTATTTTTATTAAAAAAAACAAAAACATTTTGAATGCGTTGTGTGTTAGCATGTTAATAGCATCAATCTGCCTTTTATTTTCCGTACGTAAAGCGCACAGAAACGTAACGAAACGTTACCAAATACAGTGAAATGCATTGTACGGCGTGGCACTATCATTAGAAGTAAATCCCATTCCTTTTTATTTTATTTGCTTGAAGCAGTCGTCAAACCATTTTCGCAGCGACATCACTTAGGAATTAGAATGTATGAAGATAATCGTTACTCATTTATTCTGCGCTACTGACATAGCATTTACATTTTCCAACTTTTATTGACATGCAGTATTATGTTACTGTATGGTTACGATTACGAATGTTGGTTATGAATTCAAAAGACTGGTTTATTAATTGAACTATAAAGGTAATAGCTGTTTTGAAAGTAGTTCGATGCAAGTTCAAAACGCAATCGAAGTCATCGTCATAGGGGGAACTGATAGCTCTAGAAAACTTGTTTAGGCTAGTAAAGATTGCCGTACGCAATCTTTGTAGAAAGTTTTGACCTAGGCCATCTTTCGAGTATTTTGAGAAATTATATAAAGAATTATTTGTTTTGATTATGTCAAGAATTAGTTTGAACTATGAGAATAAAAAGGCACGGTTACCCAAACAATGTCGTGGTTCGATTAGACATGATGGGTAAAGTGAATTCATGACTTGACTAATCCTTACTGAATTGATGATCACTTCTGTAAACCATCAGTTATGTCTTGTAGATGATACCTCTGTAATCGTAGTCAAAATTCTTTTGAGGCGATCACGTTTGATAATCAAAGTAAGAGATTACAATCGGCCGTGCGGATGTATATGATTGCCATATTTACATGTCTGATTTCTGTAAACTATGTTATATTTAAATTTAAGTTCCCTTCCCTCCTTGATAAAAGTTGTGTTGGGTTTTCGCTATAGGCATTTATTAGGAAACGCTGTAAAAACGACAACAAATGCCTACTATACGGGTCTAGGAACAGTACCCCCTGAAAAACCACCCTCCGGATAACTACCACCCGGATAATTACCCCCCAGGACAATTCCCCCCTAGGGCAACTACCCCCCGGACAACTACCCTCCAAGGGCAATTACCCTCCAGGGTAATTACCCCCTGGGACAACTACCCCCAGGACAACTACCCTCCTAGGGCAATCACCCCCAGGGCAATTCCCCCTTAGGAAATCTACCCCCTGGATAACTACCCCTCGGATAACTACCCCTGGATAACTACCCCCGCGGATAACTACCCCCTGGATAATTACCCCCCGGAAAACTACCCCCTGGATAGCTACCCCCTGGAAAACTACCCCCTGGGTAACTACCCCCAGGAGAACTACCCCCTGGGTAACTACCCCCAGGATAACTACCCCCCGGATAACTACCCCTCGGATAACTACCCCCGGATAATTACCCCCGGATTATTACCCCCCGGATAATTACCCACCCACCCCCCCCCCCCCCCGATAATTACCCCCCGGATAATTACCCTCCGGATAACTACCCCCCCCCCCCCCCGATAATTACCACCAGGATAATTATCCCCAGATTAATTACCCCCTCCTCCGATAACTAGACCCCAGATAACTTCCACCCGATAACTACCCCCTCCGATAACTCCCCATGGATGATTACCCCGGATAAGTAGGCCTACAACTTCCCCTCCCCTATAACTATCAAGAGGAAAATTACCCCCAGGACAGTGCACCACGTCAATTACTCCCTGGGTAACTACCTCCCGGGTCACTGCCCCCACCCCCACCCCGACTCTTACTTTTAATAAAAAGGATATCATTACTACAGAAAACGAAGTTCTTTGTATTATTTGCCAGGAATCACGGAGATGCCATACTGAGACATCATCTTATGAAAACAACATCTTAAGGATTTACGATTTGTATCGTTTGCATTTAGGACGATTTATGTACAAGCTTAATTTCTCCCTCTGTATTCTAGTAGAGCGGTTAAGCCCTCAAAATCACGAGAATTGTGCAAAATTTGACTAAAGTATGAAACTTTCACCAGTGTTAGTACATACCATAAGATTCATTTTAAGATCGGGAGGTAAGTCTGATTTGACCTCTGATGACCTCCAGCGGTCAATGAACTTTAAATATCAGAATATTGATGTTTGGAGGCATTTGTGAATGACAGGCTTAGATCTTGGTTACGCTGCACTAAATATGCATTTGTACTACAAATCTTCTGATTCCACAGGGCATTGACAGGTTTCTACCTTTGACCTCTGATGACCTTTAGAGGTCAATGACCTTAAAATACCATAATATTGATCTGTGATGTTATTAGTTAATGATAAACATGGTTAAGATGTGCAAAACAAGCATATCTGTTTTGCAATGAAACTGTCTTCATATTCCAAAGAGCAAAGACAGGTTTCTAACTCTGACCTCTGGTGACCTTTTAGAGGTCAATGACCTCAAAATATCATAATATTGATCTGTAGTGTCATTAGTTAATGATAAACACGGTTAAGATGTACAAAACAAGCATATACCTGTTTTACAAGAAATTGTCTTCATATTCCAAAAAGCACAGATAAGGCTCTACCTCTGACCTCTGGTGACCTTTAGAGGATGTACAAAACAAACACAATTGTAGCCCAGATGGCTACTAGCACGTGTTTATAATAAAGAATAAAATATAATAGAATAGAATAGAATAGGATAGAGAGTAAAGGAAAACAACACTGCAGTCCTTTTCCTAGCCCTTTTTACACTTGTGTTTCTTAACCCGGACTTTCTCTGACCCAGGACTATCGTTAGTCCCGTATCAATTGTTTCAGCTTTTTACACTGGCCAATCAGTCCCGTACTATCTCTTGTCCGGGGCTAAGGAGAAAACTGACCTTTTTACACTCGTATTTCTTAGCCCCGGACTTTCCAAACCACATTAATATTCATGATTACGCTGTGCACTGTACACGTACACGCACGCACCGGCAGCACTTGATTACCTCGTTTCTGATTGGTCAGTGGGGGTCGGACTTCGTCTCCGTTGCTTAGCCCCGGATTATTTTTTCGTTCTGTTTACACTCACTTGCTTGGCACCGCAATTGCGGTGCTAACCCTGCTATTTTGCAGGGCCAGATAGTACGGGATTATCGGTGGGGCTAGCCCACTTTGGCAAAAACGAGTGTAAACAGTGGGCTAAGGATAGTCCCGTACAAGCGGTGGGGCTAAGCCCCCCCCCCCCCCCCCCCCCCTTAGCCCCACCTTTGGTACGGGACTAAGCAAAAATTTACAAGTGTAAAAAGCCCTTATGAAACCGTTTATGTTCCTTCCAGCTATTTCCTTTCTTTTGTGTGTGTGTGTCAAAACCACCTCTTCCAAGAAAAGTCTATGGTCATAGGAATTTATGAGTTTGATGTTGGCTACTTTCCCCGCTAGTGGTCAGCACTCTCCATCCCCAAAGCCCCGCGCCAAATTACGGGGAATGACGTGATGACTTGTTTTTGCCCTCTGATCCCCAAACATAAATGACCCTCTGAGCTGGAAGGTGGCCCTCCTGCCAGAATTTATCCCTCTATTTTAGCATTTATTGTTTAGTGGAGTGGGTCAAACAGGAACTCCAAAGACAAATTCAGGGATAATGACCCAGAACAACGATGACGTTGGTTGCCATAAGGACACTAATATTCATTTGGTTTATCATTTTGATATCCAAGAAACAATAAAGTCTTTACCAGTGGTTACAGAGAACAAGTGAATGAAGAAACTAAAAGACAGTGGGCGAGTTAATCAGAAATTGAGATGAATCATAGAAAATTGAGTTTTCACAGAAACGAATAGGAGGAGCAAATTGAACATTTGACCGGTAAGAAATTAATTTCCAGTGAACGCCACACCCCAATGTAAGATTGAGCCAATGAAATGCTTTAGGGAAAGGAAGTTTGTTAGTAAATTAGTTATAAAAAAACATGTCTCAGCCGAGAAATCAGTTAGAGTGGCAAGCACAGTGGGAGCGGCTTCACACTATGTAGTGAAGCAAAGGCTGCAGAGTATTTTGGAATTTTGAGGAACTTTGAGAATAGTTGGAGACCACAGAGATAAAGTCAGGAGTTCCCCTTTCTTGGTACATCATGCCCCCCCCCCCCCCCTCCAAGTCAACCAACTAATCTTTATCGACGCCGAATGCACCATCGACCTACGCTGTGAATGTGATGAGGATCTGACTGTCATGACTGAACCGGCGAGCAGCAGGACATTAGGAAAAACTAGGAGTCACGATAGCACAAAACTTTGGTTTACGCCAATTTGGAGTGCAATTACAAACTCCAAATAGTCAACTGGTGTCATCGGAGATGTTGAAGCGCCCTGTCAGACTGATACAAAGTGGAGAGTGATGGTGACGAAGAGAATAGGCCTACTGACAGCGTGACGGCAGACCGCTCAACGGACGGCCCATGCAGTCACACTGACGAGATCGACAATGACATGCAGACGAGGACCTCATTCGTCGACCGAGAGTAATCATTTAAGAGGAATGACTTTAATTTACGTTTGAAGATATTTCAAGAGATGTAGTAGTCTGACATGTTAAGGGGCAAATCATTCTACTCCTTGCAGTCTTGTGAACATCCGCTTGTATATTTAGCGAAAACTGTTCGAGTACGTGGACAGTGATAAGTAGGCCCCTATAAGTCACTCTGTCGAGTAAATTATATATGAACCAAATGGCTTCTTTTGAACATGTATTGTGTTGAAAAGTTCTTGGTAATTCTTTTCCAGGCAAAATGTGTACATGAAAATTCCGATGTTAAAATGCATGTGATGGGAAATGTAAACAGTATGTGCGAATGCCTCTATTATGTTTCCTGCTATACTTGTTTGTTAGTGGGGAAAAGAAAAGAAAAGAGAAGTCTCGCTCTACCACGACTACATACTACAATGCCTACGGATATCTTTGTTTCACATTGTTAGTGGGGAAAAGAAAAGAAAAGAGAAGTCTCGCTTCATGAGAGATGTTCAGATCCCGCTCGACACCACAACGTCTACGGATGTCTAGGCTGAAGGTGGGTTTGAATGTCTTATAGGGCCGATAGAGCACTAACAGTAAGTGCAGATTAATTGGCACGCTAAAATGCATGTGATGGGAAATGTAAACAGTATGTGCGAATACCTCTATTATGTTTCCTGCTAAACTTGTTTGTTAGTGGGGAAAAGAAAAGAAAAGAAAAGAGAAGTCTCGCTCTACCACGACTACATACTACAATGCCTACGGATATCTTTGTTTCACATTGTTAGTGGGGAAAAGAAAAGACAAGAGAAGTCTCGCTTCATGAGAGATGTTCAGATCCCGCTCGACACCACAACGTCTACGGATGTCTAGGCTGAAGGTGGGTTTGAATGTCTTATAGGGCCGATAGAGCACTAACAGTAAGTGCAGATTAATTGGCACGCTAAAATGCATGTGATGGGAAATGTAAACAGTATGTGCGAATACCTCTATTATGTTTCTTGCTAAACTTGTTTGTTAGTGGGGAAAAGAAAAGAAAAGAGAAGTCTCGCTCTACCACGACTACATACTACAATGCCTACGGATATCTTTGTTTCACATTGTTAGTGGGGAAAAGAAAAGACAAGAGAAGTCTCGCTTCATGAGAGATGTTCAGATCCCACTCGACACCACAACGTCTACGGATGTCTAGGCTGAAGGTGGGTTTGAGTGTCTTATAGGGCCGATAGAGCACTAACAGTAAGTGCAGATTAATTGGCACGCTAAAATGCATGTGATGGGAAATGTAAACAGTATGTGCGAATACCTCTATTATGTTTCCTGCTATTGAAAACTTGTTTGTTAGTGGGGAAAAGAAAAGAAAAGAGAAGTCTCGCTCTACCACGACTACATACTACAATGCCTACGGATATCTTTGTTTCACATTGTTAGTGGGGAAAAGAAAAGAAAAGAGAAGTCTCGCTTCATGGGAGATGTTCAGATCCCGCTCGACACCACAACGTCTACGGATGTCTAGGCTGAAGGTGGGTTTGAATGTCTTATAGGGCCGATAGAGCACTAACAGTAAGTGCAGATTAATTGGCACGCTATCTTTTGAAGAGAAACAATACTTTGTTTCACACAAAATGAAAAAGCAGAAAAAACAACTGATAATCATCCGCTCATGTAAAAGCAAGCAGAAGTTTTTCAAAACATTTCAAGAGGCATATTTGTGAGTTACAGTCTGTTAAACATGCCAATATACTCTGAAAAACAAATTGAAGGCCACCTTCAATAGGCCACCTGCAATACAGCCTCGCATTTTCGGAACAGGAACTGATTCCACGTAAAATACATAAACATGTATTTTGATTTTTCCATGCATTTTTCCCATATCATTACACACAATCATTACACACGTATACTTGATATGGTGTTCAGCTCACTGTGTGCAGACTGAGCACGACCTGATAATTCAGAACCTCTGCCTGAGAAAGGAGTGTAGAATATCCCGCGATTCAAAAAGAACCTTTCTTATCAGCTCGTGCATCCTGTACTCTATGTGCAATGCACTCATCATAGAGACAAAAGCTTGCCTTCACCCAAACTGTTTAGATATTGCCATTGGAAGACTCTGATGATCGCATACAGTGGCTGTGGACCTATAAGAACGCTGGTCTGACTACAGGATGTCTATCCAGTTTAGTCGTGGAGGAGATCTGTGTGCCGATCGCGTGCTTCACTGAAGACGCAGATGCTGCCCTGTCTTAAAAGAGATCGAGGGTATAGATCTAGACCAATTTCAGCAGGTTACACTGAATCACCACTTGCTGGCAGAGAGTCTTAACCGGATCATGCAGGTGATATTACCCGCTGCCAGCGTACCCTGATTCACACATATGATGCAAACCGGATGGCGGCATATTGGAAACAACCAATATTTGGGCATGGGGGCACAACTCTTGGCCAGGCCCAAGTGTTAAGGAGTATCGAGCATAAAGAAGACAATTAGAGTAAATAGTAGTTCCACTCCTATTTGGAATTGAGGTTCCTAAACAGGTCATTGAAAAAATGCCCAAAATTGCCTGACGTAATGACCCAAACTTAATTGGATGACAATAGCAAGTTGCAAGACACAGGGTTGCTTCATGTGGAATGCATGTTATGCCTCACAGTATGTCGCCTTCCAAATGGTCCATGACGTCACTGTATGCTCCTGGACCATGAGTCATTCACCGGAACCATACAGCCCACGAGCTTGACACTGACCAACACAGGCCCGCCAGCTGGAAACTAGGTAGCATTGCCCATGAGCTTGACACTTAGGCAAACCAGGCCCATACGAATCCGACACATGGAGGGGGGGGGGGGGGGGAGGTCCACAAGACCTACACTGAATAGATTAAGCTTTCTGATGTAATACATATATTAATCTCGTGGGCTTTGTTTTCCTCGAGTGTCGAGCTCGCGGACCGCACAGCTTGTGGGCCTATTATATTTGATGCCGAGCCCATTGACCTTGTTTATCTAGTGTTTAGGTCACGGGATGTATGACTCGTGGGCTGCGTAACTCATGGGCTGTACGAGTCGGGTTGTTTGACTCGTGACGTACATCGCTGATGAGGTGGGCCTGTTGTTTTCTGGTTAGCATCTGTCACCCTTTCATCCAGTTCAAGGGACTTTGCCATATGCCTGTTCACAAACTATTAAGCATCAACCCAAAATATGGTACTCCTCTCCCCACCTTCCATGTTTAAGCGTACAAATTTTGTCCAGTGCAAATTGGATAATGTTGCATATAATTTCATGCAAGCTATAGTCTGCATAACTTAAGCAGCGTTTACACTTTGGCGAGTTGACATGGCGAGCTATGGCGAGTTAAGGCGAGTTGCCAAAATGAGGCACTCGCGATAACTCGCGTGAAGCTCACCATGTAACTCGGGATAACTCGCGACAACTCGGCATGGCTCGCCGAAGCTCGTTCAAGCTCGGGACAACTCTCCTTGAAGTCGTGAGCAGTCCCAAAATTTTTGAACATGTTCAAAATTTTTGCTAACTCGCTGTAACTCGTGCTGAACTCAGCTAGACTCGTTATATACTCGCGGTACTCGCAATAACTCGAAAGAAGCTCGAGATAAACTCGTAATAACTCGTAATAACTCGCCATATTTGAGTATACGCGAGTGCATTCCGAGTTTACTAGAGCGAGATACGAGCACTGCGAACGTATTACGAGTGAAGTAGAGGTGCCCGCGAGATTAGCGCGAGTTCAGATCGAGCACCCCGAGTTACAGCGAGTTTCGTATGAGTTTAGTCAGATTGCGTTGCAAGTGCATATTGACATGCCAGCTGAATAATAAATATCCAGTGTTCTATATTTTTTCCATATATATTTTAAAATGAGAGCACATTTTAATCGACCCACGCATGTACACGTACTTTTAAAACGGCCATTGTCACTGTATTATTACAACTAGCAAAAATAGGAGAGGAATATGCCCCGACCCAAGAGATCCAAGAGTTGTGGCCATTCAGGTTGTTAAACACCGAAAGAATAATGTCATTCAAACAAGGGTAGAAGTAGAAGAAGCGCAGGAAGAGAGAATGGAGACGGAAGAGAAGATCAATGACGAGCATGAGAGACAGGTAAAAGAACAAGACACCAAACTAGACCAGGTCCAAGCTCAAACTACGGAGCATC
The DNA here is from genome assembly GCF_040938485.1 of Diadema antillarum. Classification (NCBI taxonomy): domain Eukaryota; kingdom Metazoa; phylum Echinodermata; class Echinoidea; order Diadematoida; family Diadematidae; genus Diadema; species Diadema antillarum. The sequence continues at coordinate 2,575,594 of NW_027271172.1, forward strand.
AGGTCTCGCCTGTCGAACTGGTTGGGGAGGAAAATGAACCCATTTTTCTCCACTCGCAAGGTTCTCCGTCTGGCACCCCAGGGAAGACGAAAAAAAAAAGAACAAAGAAGTCCACCCCAAACAAGAAGTCCACCCCGAAGAGACGAAAAACACCTCACTGCATACACATTCACTGAAGAGCAAGAAGTAGAATAAGCAGAGTGGTACAGAGATCACGATTGTCTGTATAACAGGCGACAAAAGTCATACAAGGATACTGCAAAGAAGACAAGGCTAATCGAAGAAAAAGCCAAGGAGGACGATCCGGTGTGCTCCGGTAAGTGAAGATGAATATTAATATCTATTATTTGGGGGGGGGCCCTCTGGCGGCAAAACGGAGTTTCGCTAAATATATTTTGTTGAATTCATTACCATGATTACTACTATGATTATGATTGCCATAATTATCGAAAATCCTGTAAACAACTGACAACATGACATGCATAATATTTAGTCCTGAAAATTTTGACCCCCACATTTCGTTTATCCCGTTAGCTAGCTATAAATATACTTCACTGTATGAGAAACAAGAATTTAATAAAGTTGTTTGTTTCTTTCCATTAATTTGTGTGATCTAAATTCCCAGTGTTCGATTTTTTTTTTCAGTTGAACAGCTGAACAATTTCCTCAAGTCTATGAGGACACAGTACATCCGTCTGACGAACCCAAAGTCTGGAAAGGGGACCAGAGACACACCTTACAGTGAGAGAGATCAGTGGATTCTCAATGCATTCCGCGTCCTGGAGGGACATATTGTGAGGATGAAAGGGAGAACATTGGGAAGGGTAAATATGCATTTGATTATATTAAGATCTGTAATAAGCTACATTTACACAAAATATAGAAATCGCCATCGTGCGTCTTTCTTGTAAAAGATGTTGATGGAGTGATTTATTTATTTTTTGCAGACCTCTAAAGGACAAGTAGCATCCCAACCAAGAGAAGACGAATTAAATACTCTTCCCCCGACCAGGATACTGAGACTGATGGGCATGATGACAGCAGTGAGAATGACCAGACCACCCAAGAAGCTGATGACCCCCAGCAGAGCATGAAGCTCGTTCCTCTTACACCAACTTATCAATTGTTGGCAAGGGCAAGGGCAAAATGAAAGGGAGGTGTACAACCCCCAAGGTGGCCTCTGAAGAAGCTAAGGACAGAGAACTGCTGGAAAAGGTGAATGTGAATTGTTGTAAAGAAAAGACAGTACGGATCGAGTAATACATGTATTTTATGAACTTTTATTTTTTAATACAAGTACATGCACGAATAACAAAAATGACTAATCCATCATATTGTTAGAGGGTAAAACTCCGTTCGTGTGTTTATCATGAGAACGCCATGATATAAAACCGGTGAAAAGGATACTCAACACGTACATTAAGGCCACTGCAACATTGTGGTTGATCGATTTTTAAAAATATTCTTAAAATGAGCTGCATGGCCAGTCTAATTATGTTCAGATTGATTAAAACAACCAAGAATATGAAAATAACGAACGACACACATTCACTCCCAAGATGTTTATTTTTTTTTTTATTATTATCTGCTACAATAATAATTCCAGAACAGTGGGTGAAGTTTTAGGTTTTCACCTTTTGAAGCACTAAATGATTCCTGTGAGGCATAATTTTTCAAAGGTTAACTTTTACATCCCAACATATATTCTGAAAACGTGTAAGGACATGCAGCCCAGATTTTTTTCAATGAAAATTGTAATTATCATCTACTAGAATAATAATTCCAGTACAGTTGTCCATGAGGTGAAGTTTTAGGTTTTCACTCTGGAAGGACAGAATGCTTACTGTGAAGCATAATTATGTTCGATGTTAACTTTTACATCCAAACATATATTCTGCAAGCACTTTGACATGCAGCTCATTTTTTTAACTGAACATAATGTTAAATACATGTATTACCTCTAACATAAAAACAAGAGATTAAACACGTAAATTGCGATTTGGACATTTCATCTCGACCATACAGAAACCTTATTTGTTTGAGTTAACTCCGTCAAAGTAAAATTATATGCATGCTTTCACGATAGGCATTTCTTTAAATTTACATTTTCGTCAACCAGTTGTATCCGAGTAATAGAAAATATTTAATCTCAATGTTATAAAGGAGTTACTTACTTTTAAAATGTGAATTTCAAACTGTTCTCAATTTCGCTGATATTGTAGTTTTGTATATCAACATTCACCTACATAATTATGTTTGAATAAATATCGCAGATGTTAAGGAATAAAGGTTCGCAAGTACATTTTAACACTCGATATTAAAACAAGCTTTCAACACTAAGTGTTGCAGTGAACAAAAATTTTAATCAGGCATTGTCCTATACACTAACATGAATTAAAATAACGCACAAAATTATTACTAAAATTATTAAGTTCTTGGAGTTTTTCTGGGATACATTAATAGGTGATTAAACATTATGATAATGAACATTGTTCTGTATTACAGAAAAGGAACAGTAAAGTGTTACATTACTGTCATTAATCTCAAGATCTCAAAATATGTTTTATTACCTGTGCAGAACATTTTGGTTAACTGTGATTTTTTGTTTTGTTTCAGTACTCTCGAGATAATTTCGTGATACCGTATAATTCCTGGTTAACTGCTCAATAACTTACTAGTTTTGTGTAACATGGTGAAATATAAACGATGTACCCTTATGAGTATTGAAGTGACTGGTATCCTTTTATTATGTTGTAGCTCCTCCAGCGAGCAGATGAGGTCAGAGATCTACGAAGGTTTTCTTTCGTCTTGTCATCTCCCTCCGCAAGACCGTCCAGGTCTTCACCACCTAACTCCGCCATCAGCGTCTCATAGTGTCCGTACTTTGGCCTCCTCAACAACCAGGGTCTTGTCCAAAACCTCCTTTGAAGCATTTTGGTCCTCTCTTGAGCATCTCTTTTTCTGCGACGCCTCCTTGACAACAGGGTCGCACCAATCGTGCAGAAGATCAGGGTCTCTTCTTCTTCAAGCAGAGCGAAAATGTTTCTGGCATCCATCTTTGAGCGCCAAAATGTGCATTTCCCGCCCCTCGATCGTATAAAACTCTTATTACTCGTAATAAAATCTTGGAAACTCGTTTAAAGCTCGCTTTAAGTCGTATAAAGGTCACTGCAACTCGTACTAAGCTCGGTATGTCTCGTTTCGAGCTCGGTTCACTCGTACAGCGAGCGTAGTGAACTCGGCGTTGAGTCTTATATCACTCATGCAAATTCCAGAAAAAAAAATACATTTCGCGCGAGTTTGTGCGAGTTAACGCGAGTTGGAGCTCGCACAGCTCGCGCACGACTCGCGACTCCAACTCGCCAAAGTGTAAACGTTGCTTTACCCAAACAAATATTATATTTGAGGTCACTGCCATCACTGAAGACACGTAAGCTTCATTTCTGAAATAATTGACCGCTCACATTCCTCAGACCTGTTACTATGAACCAATGCTTTAAAGTGGAATGTGCATACATACTTTGATTATAACGTCAAGGCGTGATTTGTACATGATTAAACATTTAGGATTAAACCAATGAAGCCAAACATCAATATTTGCAATCCTACACAAATTTTTAGTGATATTCTAAAAGTCTGACCTCACATTGTCCTTAGAGGTCAAAGTTGGATATACTCAGGGTAATGACCAATGTTCTGTGGAATGAGAAGACACTTCTTATACAATGGAGTATATGCTAATAGCATAATGCATGATTGCACACCAGGTAAACAGTTAACCATTGAATATACATCAAATATCAATATTTTGATATTTTGAGGTCATTGACCTGTCACAGTCCTCAGAAAGGCAGAGACGCATAAATAATTTCCCTTGATCTGAGGAATAGGAAAAAGATTCAGTTGTAACACAAATTAATTTTTAGGACAGCGTTATGTTTATCATCAACCAATTGCACCAAATATCAACATTCTGATAATTTGAGGTCAATAATTGACCTCTGGAGGTCATTAGAGGTCAAAGGTAGAAACCTGTCAAGGATCTATGGAACATGAAGACAATTCCAATGTAACAAAAATGAGTTTTTAGTACATCATTACCATATTCAACATTAATCAATGACGCAAAATGTCATTTTCTATCAAATTTTGAGGTCATTGACCTCTGGAGGTCATCAGAGGTCAAAGGTAGAAACCTGTCAGGGTTCTATGGAACATGAAGACAATTTCACTGTAACGAAAATGAGTTTTAGTACATCATTACCATATTTAACATTAATCAATGACGCAAAATATCAATTTTTATCAAATTTTGAGGTCATTGACCTTTGGAGGTCATCAGAGGTCAATTCAGACTTACCTCCCGATCTTAAAATGAATCTCGTAACATGTACTAACACTGGTGAAAGTTTCATGCGTTAGTCAAATTTTCACAATTTTTCGGCTTATCTGCTCTACTATTCTGACTCTATGTTCATAAAACACGAAGCTGTCCCTTCATATCCTACCCGGTAATCCAGTAAATGTCAATGCCTTTCACCAAAACTATTTTCGCTAAATCTGTATTTTCTTTTACTGTTCCGAAATTTCGGATTTCTCTTGATAGTATAGTATAAAAGAAGTTTTAAAGGGTATGTACAGTTCTGGTCGAGGTGAGAATTTTGCTTTTAACGTTTTGCGAGATATTCAGAAAGCACTCTATGAGATGTCAAAGATCATGCAATTCTAAGGGGTATCAAAAGTTTATTTGATGAAAATCGGTTTTGAAATGGCTGAGATATCCAAAAACAAGGTGAAACAAAGAGATCCTAATAAAGGTGGGGCATGTCGCCTTTTATTATTATCACTTTTTTTGGATATCAGCCATTTGAACACCAATTTTCATCAAATAAACGTTGAATCCTTTTAAAAATTACATGCTCTTTCATATTTCATGAGATGTTTCTCACTATCTCACCGAAGAATGTTTAAAACATGAATCCCCACCTCAACCAGTACTGTACAGTCCCTTTAAGTTTGAATGCCTTTACCATTGAATTAAAGACATTTTGAAGAAATGTTACACTTCAGAATGAGTTATACTTTTTGCAATATTTTTTTAGCCACAATGGTTTACAACAACTCCATGTAACACTTCTTTATTTTGAGGAGCTTATATCTCATGCCTCACGTGCCCTGGTTTTGACCCATCATCTTCCTCTTCCCTCTCGCTTTTCTCTGTCCACCGTGAAGGTAGTCTATTCCTGTCTTCAATTCAATTCAATTCAATTCAATTCAATTTCAATTCAATTCAATCATAGTTTATTTCCAATCAACGAAAATCAAAAACATAGTACAATGTATACATGTCATTAAATGATATTGTTCAAACGCTTGCAAAAGATTCATGTAATATACGAGACAAATTATAGAACAACATATATGTACAATAATAAAGAGGAACACTGTACAAATAGTACGTGGGCGAGCGGAAAATAAATTCGATCATGGAAAATAGTGATCCACTAAAAAGCAAAGCTTGTCGGACGTGGATCGCTAGATAAATAATGAGTGAATGATATACTATTCTATAACAATATACATGTAGTTATTTTGAGATACACAGGTCGGGAAAAAAATATAGAATACCAATGCTATAGTGCCCGGACACTGTTCATTGAACCACGTGTACCGGGGAAATATGACAAGGACAATACATTCGTACACACATTCAATTACCCACACGCATATACACTGTTGGACGCGAGACAGTATAGTCCAGTCAAAATAGGGTTTCACCCACCACTAATTGCAACAGTACGAATTCCACTGCAGTGCAATCCGTTATAGGCTCCTAAACACCATACTAAAAGTCCCAAGAAATCCAAGAAATCCAATGGGGCAAAGTGGCCAAATCTGCATAATATGCAAATTAGCTCACATAATGATAAAAATACAGTGTTTCCATGAAAACCATGCTTCTAAGTTTCAGATTGGAAAACCGAAAGTGTTTCAACCTATGTTTACAATGTCAGCTAGTGCGATGCAAACATTTCCGTGTACATATTCTGGGCCTCATTTGCATAATATGCAAATTAGCTCACATAATGATAAAAATACAGTGTTTCCATGAAAACTATGCTTCTAAGTTTCAGATTGGAACACCCAAAGTGTTGAAACCTATGTTTGCAATGTAAGTTAGTGCGATGCAAACATTTCCATGTACATATTCTGGGCCTCATTTGCATAATATGCAAATTAGCTCCAATAATGATAAAAATACAGTGTTTCCATGAAAACTATGCTTCTAGGTTTCAGATTGGAACACCGAAAGTGTTGAAACCTATGTTTGCAATGTCAGTTAGTGCGATGCAAACATTTCCATGTACATAATCTGGGCCTCATTTGCATAATATGCAAAGGGTACCGAGCCAACGGAATATTCAAATGCACCAAAGTGCCCGATATGAGCATATCAAGAGTGTTCAAATGTGATGTTTCAGTTTCTCTTCACCAAAAACAAACTTTTCAGCATTAGAAACCTAGCATGAATATTTTTAAGCGAATAATAGTTTGTTATCAGACAGATAATGATAGCTTATCCATTAATTACGTAGAATCAAAGTACGAATATAAACAACTGTCAACATCTATAACTTGTCCAGTTTTGTAATTGATGAACTCTATTTGGAGAGTTACTTATTCGAATCTGGATGATTCAGCTCTTGCACCCTTGAGGGTTCAAAGAAAACTCTGTGGGTAGTGACCAAAGTTACCCCTATCGATCATATCCCCACGGCCATTTGCAAAACATGCATCAACCATTGCGATTTCCGTTGTTCTAAGCGTACAAGATTATTTTTTTTAAAGTCGTTTGGCCGTCTAGCAAAGACTATTTCCATGAAAGTATATCTTTTAAAAGTGGTGCACATGAGTCAAAGCGACTCGGAGGGAGGTACCCGAATTTATCCCTATACCCTCACGGCCCGGTACAAAACACAGTATATACACGTGAATCCAACTGTTTGAAGCGAAAAAAACAACAACCCTCTATAACGTCCTTTTCGTTTCATTTCCATTAAATTTCAGTGGAAGTTAAAGAAGAATTATTGTTCTACAATATCTATAAGGTGAAAAGGTGAAATCCTAAAGGCAATGAAAAACATGCAGTATATACAACAGCGAAAAAATGTTCCATGGGTACATGCCTCTGAAAAGTTCTTCCTCCTGTCTAGCACATACTCTTTTATTTTCGTAAAATGCAATTCAGGTAATACAGGAGACGTTGCTTTACAATATCTATATTGTCAAAAAGTTGGACATTCAAACGCAAGCCCTTGGGAAGTGCCCAAATCACCCCTACATTGACCTTCGTGGTCCCAAAACAGGTTAACAAAACATGCATTATATGCCAAAGCAAATTCAGTTGTACATGCACGTAGAAAGTCGTTTTGCCGGGTTGTAAATAAAAACACTCTACTTTTCATGATTTTTAAATTGTAGAGACACTGCTTTACAATATTCATATAGTCAAAGGGGTGCACACTCAAAGGCCACCGAGTGGGATGTGTTCAAATCATCCAACCCCCAGGGCAATATAGGAAACATGCACTATCATTTAGCACGAATATGTTCCAATTTTCCAACGGTTGTACAGCAAGTGCCCTATTGTTTTCAAGAAATGCAACATAATTAAAAGAAGAAAAAATTGCTCTACCTTAACTTTATTGTCAAAAGGGTGAACATTTAAAAGCAATCCCTTGGGAAGTGTCCAAAATTACACCTCCGCTCAAGCCCCGTAATTACAACACACGGATACTATGAACGCAAATACTGACGTTCTTTGGTGCATGGTCTTAGAAGTAGTTCCGGCAATACAGCAACACACTTTTATATCAATGAATGTCGTGGAAATGATAGAAGAAGCATTGCTTCACAATATCTATTCAGTGAGAGGATGCACATTAAATGCCAATCCTGTGGGATGTGCCCCAAAGTACCCCACCCTCATGGCAATATAGAAAACATTGAATATCATTAACGCGAATATACTATAATGTTCCAAACGTACATGTTTCAAATTTCGATCATGCCATGCAGCATGGGCACTTTTGTTTTCAAAAATACATTGTAGTTAATAGAGGAGACATCCCTTAACCCTATAAAGCCCAAGGGGGGGGGGGGCACATTGTGCCCCCCTACCAGATTTTCATTCGCCACTCCTTCGCCCTTAATCCGATTTTAACCAAATTTGGTGACTTTTCGTAAAATCTTATTCCGAACATTTCGATATATAATTTAGCTATATTTGATATTGCTGGTTGCCATGGCAACCATAAACTGACAACCATGTCAGTCAGATTTTGCGCATTTTTTCCGTTCCAATTCCAATTATATTATTATAATGTCTGAAATGGACGTTTTTTGGCTGAAATTTGCTGAAGAAGTAAAACGTGAAGTAATTATGGCCCTGAAATGTTTTTCCTATTATTTCCTTTGTTTTTCTGTGACAACTGCATAAAACAATAGATATAACAGAGATACTTGAAAATAACAGTATTTTCCAAAGATTGCCGTTTTATTTTGTGTCATTTTGATTCCTTCACCCAAGTTATACCTCTAATATCATTTGTTTATCACATTATCAATCTGCAGACTTAAAATTCCAATACTATGGGAATATGAAATATGATAACTATGCATTAGCCTATCCCAAACAATACATCACAGGTCTTATAATGTATTTCTTTATTTTGTTATGAATAGCGCCCCATGTGGTGACCTTGAGAAATATCAACCATAACAAATAATGAGCTTTGACTTACACATCATTTGTGGCAAATATGAAAAATATTGGTCAATGATACGACATATATACTGGGGATAAAGAAATTACACAGAAAAATCATGTCTTTAGCATATTTTCTATGTATTGCCTTATATTTTGGTGAATAGCGCCCTCTATGGGTGACCTTGAAAAATTCAAGTATGCAGTCATGTAGAGTATGAGTTGTTCTACCCATGTGCCAAATATGACGATGAAACATCAAACAATAACAAAGTTATATAGGGGGCACAATGTGCCCCCGCTTGGGCCTGGGAAGGGTCAAAATAGCTTGGGCTTTATAGGGTTAACGATATCCATATTGTCAAAAGGGTGAACATTAAAGGACAATCCCTTGGGAATGGTCCAAAATTACACCTACGCTCACGCACCCTTAAGACAAAACACAGGTATTAGCAACGCAAACACCGTTGTTCTAGCGTGAATGGTTTTAAAAGTAGTCCCGGCAATACAGCAAATACACTATTTATCAATGAAAAGTCATGGAAATGATAGAAGAGGCTTAACTGTACAAGATCTATACAGTGAAGAGGATGCACATTAAATGGCAACCCTGTGGGATGTGCCAAAAATATTCAACCCTCACTGCACTGTCTTTCATTACTCACCTTTCCTCTTTCTCTCATTACAAGGGATTTATCTCGTGTGTGTTCATGTGCAATGCACTCCCGTTAAAACGAAATGCTCAGGACCGGCAGTTTTTTTGTTTTTGTTTTGTTTTTGTTTTTTTTCGTTTTAACGAAATTTCATTATAACCGAACAAATATAATATGCAATGTATAAGGAAAAGAAGGAAACCACGCATAAAAACTTTTGTTTGTTGAATCCTCATACGCTGGAAAGCTATGTGAGATGGGAGAATACCTTTTTAATTTCGTTTAAATATTACATTTTAAAAAGAGCATAAAGTTGTTTGTGTTGTCACACATGTGGAGAAAATGACGGTGTAGGATTTGGTTACAGTTCGCTATTCCAAAAGTTCTTTTCTTACTATAAAAGTACGTTACTCCGAAGGCTCCTTATTCCGAAGTTTTGCCATTGCCGGGATTCCGATGGTTTGTTTATCTGAAGGTTCGCATTTCTGAAGAATCATTATTCCGAAAGTTCATGATTTAGATCAAAATAATATATTGTTCATTTTCCGAAGGTTCGTTGATCTGAAAATGAAATGAGGTTCGTCATTTTGAAGGTATATAAATCAAAAAGTGAGAAAGGTTCACTATTCAGAAAGTCCTTTGTTCCGAAGGCTTTTTCATCCGAAAATGAAATAAGGTTCGTTATTCCGAAGAAATTTTGTTAATGAAAAAAAAAAATGAGAAAGGTTAGTTATTTCGAAGATTTATCTTAAGACGATTATAAGGATTGCAGTTCTTAAGTTTTGTTAGTGTACTCTCCTTTTTTCACCATGCATTAACGATATTTTTGTGATGTTCCGATTAACGAACGTTTTGAATTCCTATCATGTTCGGACTAACGAACCGTATAAGAATGAGAATAACGACCATATTTTATTATCGGATTAACGAACCTTTGTTATGGAATAACGCCAAAATGTGCTTAATATTTCATTTCCGAACTATTACGGACATTTAGTTGTATCAGAATCTGTGTTTTGTATTAAAGGACTTCGGAACAATGAAACTAACCTTATCTGAATTCAGATTATTGTATTACAATAATGCAAGTTCCCCTCGGAAACTGTGCGTGATACACGGAGTGAACATTCAATGATGCGTTCGCTCATGCAGAGACGCTTTAAAAATGCTTGTTCCGCTACACATTTTCGAATGTGATCCGCATTTCGTTAAAACGGAGCACATTTCCTTTATTTTTCTTTGTCAGTGGTGCTCAGAAAATACTTCGTGATAACGAAAATTTTGTTATAACCGTCTTCGTTATAAGCGAATTGTGTACCATAGACTTTAATGGCGATAATTTGGGGACCAGAAATTTTTGCTTCGTTATAACGAAATTTCGTTATAACCGTGTTCGTTGTAATGGGAGTGCACTGTATCTTTATTTGTGTTCTTCGTCTCTGTCTTAATTTTCTCTCTTTGCATTGTTTCATCAATTTTGTAACTATTTTACTGTTATACCGTTAACGCTCATTTCAGAATTGCCCTACTGCATCATTGGGCATTAACAACTAATATATCAAGAATGTGGGAAGAGATTGTCACCTCCTTGGTATGATCACCGCAGAGCATTACCTCCCTTGACAATTACTCCTTATTAAAATTAGGCTCCAAACAGTCACCCCTCTTACAATAACTCTCCCCCAGAAAATTACGTTTCTTATTGTTATTTTCGAACAACGTTTGCTATTTGAATTGAAAAAAAAACCCAACATTTTTTCACTACATATCGTCTGGTTTTGGTCGAGACCTAACTTCAGGTTTTAAATATCTTTTGGGTGAGAAAATTAGAAATCCCTTACGAAATATTAAAGAGCATGTTATTCCAAGAAGGATTCAAGTTTTTGTGAAAAAAAAATACTCTTGAAATGGCCGGGATAAAACAGAGCAGCCATATAATGTAAAAAGGATTCTGTCAACTACAACTCTCTATAGATCTATTAAAAAAGAGGGTGCAGGACAAAAGACTTCGTTAACAACTAGGGGTGTTTTGTAAAAAAAAAAAAAGAAATACCGTTAAACTCGTAATATTTTACTCTTTCTAATCAAACTAACTTATATATGAACTGGATTTCCCCTTAAAGTGTCGAGAACATTTAACTTGAAAACTAGCACAATTCTACTTGTATGTAAAACAAGCTGTAATCTTACTCTTATGACAGATTAGGGCACCGTTTGATAAAAGTTGCCAGTTATGACATCTTGTTAGTCTCTAATAATTTCAATAAAACTATGGGTTCTGCTTGATTGATAAGCTCGAGTCACCGACTTGCTACCATGGACCTGCTTTGATCGACCTACAACGATTGGTAATTGTGTGGAACTGACAGCTTGTCAGGACTGACTTCATAAAACCGTGCCCGGATCCTATCAGAAATTATGGCTTTATGTCGAAGGGTCCCTCGCTAATGTTAAGGAAATATGAATTGCAGTGAAATCAACTCTCCTTTTCTTATGTTTATCTTCTAATGTGTTATAACGGTAGAAAATGACAAGCCAAAAGAGTAAATGATGACAGTGTAAGAGAAAGGTGCATCTTCTGATATGGTGTTATGAACTTATGGAAAAATTACAAAGGGTGGTACTTCTTTCGGGGGGCGGGGAGGGAGGGTTGTCCAGTAGATATCAGGAGAGGGCGGGGGTGGGGGTCGGGGTATGGTTATGGGGGGGGGGGTAGTAATCCGGGTGGTAGTTCTCCGGGGGGTAGTTCTCCGGGGGGTAGTTATCCGGGTGGTAGTTATCCTGGGGGTAGTTATCCGGGGGGTAGTTACCCAGGGGGTAGTTCTCCGGGGGTAGTTATCCAGGGGGTAGTTATCCGGGTGGTAGTTATCTGGGGGGTAGCTATCCGGGGGGTAGTCATCCAGGGGGTAGTTACCCAGGGGGTAGTTATCCGGGGGGTAGATGACCTAAGGGTAATTGCCCTGGGGGGTAGTTGCCCTAGGAGGGTAGATGACCGGGTGGTAGTTGTCCTAGGGGGTAATGGCCCTGGAGGGTGATTGCCCTAGGAGGGTAGTTGTCCGGGGGGTTGTTGCCCTAAGGGGGAATAGACCTGGGGGTAATTATCCGGGTGGTAATTATCAGGAGGGTAGTTGCCCAGGGGGTAAGTGCCCGGATACGCTACTATACATCAAGAGATGATACATACATGAAACACAAAAATTTGTATACGTTCTGATATAATGCAACTGCTGGTTTGTTAGTTAGTTTGTTTGTTTGTTTGTCTGTTTTGAATTACCATGGTCTTTGTTGGGGGAAAGATGAAGAAAAGTAGTAGACGGTGTATCACTCTCAAATCCGGATGATTGCGATAAGTGTGTATCCCTGCCCTTTGATACAGGTAAACGATTTAAGCTTGGTATGCTATTATAAAAGCCTGCATGTGTCACGCAGAAGAACTGATTCCGCGATCACTTTTAACCTTTCATAAAATTCACGTTTTAAGATAGTAACGACAGCTTGTAGGAGATAGAGTAAGTTAGCGTCCCTGACTGTGGTTCTGAAGACAAAAGGGGACTGAAAAATTCTTTTGCAAATTAGCAGACATAATGCCGATCCTCCAACACTGTTACTCCATTCCGTCACTGATTCTGCTATCAATGGCGACGAAAGAATACTGGTTGCGTGATTATCCACCCCTTGATAGCAGGAAGTTTACCTTTCATTGTTTAAGGCTTCGTTGATGCGGGGTTTATTCGGATACAAGGCGTGAACAGTGTCGTCCGAGTTCTTTCATTCGAAATTCCTCAGAATACGCAATTCAATGGGCAATTAGCGCTGCTACTTCGCAAAGCTGTTAGCCAAATTCTTTGCAGACTTGACCTCTCACATGTCAGCTACACGCAATACACGACAAACAGCTATCATTACACACATTCTGATCAAAAAACAAAACAAAACGAAAAAACACACTTTTGAGTAGCGACACAGCTTTCTGTCCCTTTCTCAATTAGGTCCTACTTCTAAAAAATACACAGATGACAAGAGTCAGAATATCCTCAAAAGGGAACACGACCTATTTGGGCATTAATAATGTTTGTCTTCCGATTTCTCTCCATGCCGTCACGGCCCAAACCATCATAAGAAATAGGGCAATAAGTTTTATTAACCAGGGAAATAATAGTACGCATTACATACATTTGGCGAATTATCACACGAATTGTCGACTTTATAAAAACGATAATACATTTAATTGACAACTTAGGCCCTACTATATCTCCAGAGATGAACTTTAAACAGCAAGTCACATACCAGGGAAAGAAAGTTATGATTATTTGAATGAATTCATTAATGAGGCCAATTAAAAACCATTGTAAAAGTACACACTCGCATAAAGAGGTTTCAAGTTCGATATATGATCATTGTATTGGCTCATAGATAAAGTATCATAAATTTTGCGTGATCGTTCGATGGAATTATTTTTTTCAGCGCGATTTGTGCGTCACATCAATCACCACTTCATGAAATGGAGGGCATGTATAAAACGAAACTCGCTGGTCATGCAATCGATAGCCTTGGTCAGCTCACTATTATTGCGTAATATTCTAAAGCCCTCGCCGCTTGGCCACCGACGCCGCCGCGCGCATCATGCTTTGTTTTGTCTTCAATGGGGTCAAGAGCAATGCCTCATTAGCATACACCCTAGCAACGGAGGCGGAGTCTCGATCGGGCAAGAACAATAGGTGCGAAACGCAACGCAAAGGCGAGCGTTCGAAAAAATGTAACCGAAAAAAATTGTCTCAGAAAAACTGTGATTTGGGACACTTGTACTCATTCTTACACGCTGAAATTTTCTGTACAAACAGATAAAACATCAAGGAATCAAAATCCGTAATAAAAAAATTTCGACCAGAGCAGTGCTTCCCCTTCATTTTCCGCTCATTACGGGAAAACTCCCCGTGCGACTTATGACTCATTTCGTCGGAGCGCCACACATATTCAAAATGCACGTACTTGATAAAGTAACACTGGAAGTGCACCACAAAATTCACTGTAAACTTGCTAGATGATCAAGGGCTTTCTTCTGCTTTAGCGATGAAATGAATACTAGTCATATTCATAGCATGCCGCATATAGACACGTTGTAACAAATAGAGATAAATCTTGACTATCATGACTACTTTCAAAAAGGATACGAATGCTATGATAATATTGATCGATCACTTTACCGCCATATTTCCGGAGCTTATACTGATGCGTGTCCTCTCACAGTCGTGATATAACAGAAATGAATTAACAAGAGCCTTTTGCATTCCGCGTTCGAGTTGTTTCTTTCGTATTATATGTGTGTATGATATATCAATTGTGTTAACAATGCGCGCACAGATCTGTATTAAAAAGGTTATGGGCTAGTGCATGGGGGGTCAATCTGCACCCCCTCTGTACCTAACGGCCATTGTTGTTTCAATAAAGCCCTTGGTTTGGAGGGTCAGAAAAGAATTGGGTCCCAAGACCCGCCCCCATGACGTTTGTGTGACGGCACTTCCAGAATGATTTTTTAGCAAAACTGAGGGGGGGGGGGGTAGGATTTGGGTATTATCCTATATAAAGTGGTCCCCACGCCTTTATTTTTCATGATAACCAAACATTTTGGTATTTCTAGATTTCTCAGAATATGGGAAATTTAAGATGCAAAGCAAAGTTTGGCAATATAAGCCATCATTTTGTCGTCATCAACAACGAAATGTTCAACGATGTCGATAAAATTCATAAAAATTTGACAAACTTTGTGCGATTTTTCAAGTTCAAGCCTTTAGAATAGAATGTGTATTTTTGTTGTAAAAACTTAGTTCAATGACTTGAAATTTGGTCTGGATATAAGATAAATACTTAATTGTAATCCTATTGTCTTCTGTAGACATTCAACTGAGCCTGCGTGGTGCCTGGAAATAAGTCTCCGAAATGTTTTTTCTTTTTTTTATGCCCACTATCAAAAAGGACTTACAACAAAGTTACTCATCTCTTAATCACGTAAATTCACGAACTTAATCATGTTTTGCAATCTGCAATCACCTGAATAAATAAAAGTTTCCTTAAAATATGAAATTAAAGTTATCATGGTTGTTTTTGATGATGACGTTGGTCAGGACGGAAAGGAAGACGATATCGAAGACTAGAATTACGACAAAGCGGGGATTGTTTTAAATTTCTTTTAATCTCCTTGGAATTTCTTAACACTTTCTAAAAACATTCTAAGTCAGGTTTGTATTGGGTCAGTCACATGGGTACATTTTCTTGTTTGTAATGGTTCCATTAACATCACTATCAGATTGTTTGTTTATTTCTTTTATTTCACTAAATTGATATTCATTTCATTAGTGTGATCTTCATTTTTTCAACCAATTTCTTTCAAAAATTTGGCAATAGGGACTTGCAGGTCGACAACAAAATGGGCATGAATGAGGTCGACAAACATAAAAGTCAACACAAGTTAGCTCTCATGCTAAAACGTTTAAAAATGTATTAGTTTGTGATTAATTCACTGTTTGAATTGGTAATTTTAGTCTGAATATTAAAGGATGTAAGTCTACCTTCCTAATTACATGTGGGTTAAAGTGCAGTGAGTGAACCCTAATCCTATCTAGCAGCTGCACACAGCTAGACTTAGCTGGGCTGCTATAGTATTATATATATCGATGAGGTACTGTATAGACCGAGGTTCTCGAGTACATGTATCTAAATTTACAGCCCTGTCGCTTAACTCTTATTAGTCTTACACAACGCCATGCTTTCTCTGCCTGGCGTCTGGTCGGGCTACGGTTGTGCTGGGTCTTTTTTATAATGCATGATCATATGAAAATACTGTGTCAATACTATTAGAAATCGCATATATTTTTCTTCAACGAGATCTGTGAACTTCAAAAAACTCAGTTGAAATCGCCTAAATCGCTCATTTTTCGGGTAGTCGGGAACGCCCCCAGAAAAAGCAAGGACCGGTCATGTGCCTTGTCAGGTGACACTGTGACGTATCAACAGGAACTCATAGTGCGACTGTCTCGCCTAAACCGTACTTCACAGTTCAGGAGATCTTGTGTATTGTAGGAAAGTTGGAGAAAGTATTTCAAGAAAATGCCGAGGAAGTGTGTCGTCACCGCAGCACAGACACAAAAGATGAGTGTAAGTCTGCACAACTTCCCTAAAGATGACGCCACTCGAAAAAATTGGATTCGTTGAGAATCATTTGCTGACGCGAGTCCAGTGCAGTGGGATAGATGGTCCCTTCTACTAGTACTAGTACGATGTACATGTACAGTACTACGTACAAGGTTGTACAGCCTCGTATGCGGTGATCGCTTGTAGCTCTAAAACTTGTAGCCGAATTGTTGGATGTTGTGTTCCAAAACAGGACTGGCCATTATTGTTTGTCTTCACATGCCCATTAGGCAAGTGAAATCTTCAATGCCCATTTTTTTTTCTTGCCCCAAAATGTTGCCTATTATTAGTTGACTAATGTAATGCGATTTCATATTTTACATGTGCAAAAAAAAAAAATGTCACTTTCCTATCAGACAAGGAACTTTCTGCAGTTAATTATTTTCAGTTGTCATTACAATTTCACAAGCCCTGGTTATGTGGGGAAGTACTAATGGCAGTTATTATTTGTGATTACCGGTATTTGTTTCTCCCAAGAGTTCCTATCAAATACATGCATCTACTTAACCACATTCTTACAGGCCTACATAGACAATTAAAAAAAATCAGTTCCTCTCTGTGCCATTACTACTTACAGGGTTCATCTGGCAGCATTGCACTGCAGTGTACAACACAAATTCTGACAGGCAGCGAGCTCGAGGTGCAACAGCAGATCTACTCTACCAGATTATGAAGACGAAATACAAGCCTGGCTCTTCAAGCGTGAAGGTTCGTAAAGAACCGCGTAGATATTTTACGTAATATTGGAATAAAAAATGAATTCATGTTACAAGACTAATGAAGGGGAAAATATTAGAATGGCACAATTTGTCAACTACACATTTTATTATTTGTTTGTCTCTGTTGAAGCATGGCTTTCTTGACCACTGAGTACACATAAAATGATCAATTTTAAAAGGTCTAGATATACACTTTCTCTTTTTTGGGGGTGGGGGGTCGGGAGGGGCAGGTCTTACGCCTGTTCCACTAATCAGAAGTCATAGAAGGGAGGCAGTCAGTTGTCCATTCCGAAGACCAACACTCCACCTTCCATGAACAATGGCTACTTAGGCATTCTCAAGTCAAGTCTTTGCATTGAGGGGGGCAAACCCCAATTTTTATATGAATTTGCAAAGATTTTTGATGTCATTATCAAAGTGGTTGTGTCTGTTCATGACACCTCAAGAACTTTGTTGCTAAAAATCAGTGCAAACAACTTAATTTCATCCATTTTGTGTGTCCCTTTGTTTCTTTCTGTTGAATTTTCTACAGCACAGGTTGATGATGTCCTTTCTGCTGTTGTGGAGTACAATGACAAAACTCCTGCACCCTGCCAGCCTTTAACGCCTCCCCTTGTGAGTGCCTTTGAGTATCATTCACGGGAGGAAGTTATTGAACATCACAGGAGACAATTTGCACAGTCTGACAAATGATCTGATGGGTTCAGGAATCCTTGCAATTGAGATTGAAGTTCAAATTCAATACATGTACAAAATGATACTGTGCAAATTGTGTTTGATTGTTGCAGAATGATGTTTCAGAAGACTATTTTCATCTGTTCTTCTGTCAGATGGTGGATACAACACTCAAAATTTTGTTAAACATACCCTGCATTCCTATGCCTTCAATTCATGAGTGATCATAAAGACAAGATAAGATCACCGTAGTTACTGTTGTATTCTGTCTGTATAACGTGTATGTTACATTTCATCACAAACAATATGGTACCAACTTGATATAGTGTTTCAAAGATCATTTATTTTCCAATTGAATATTGTCCTTTTAATAGCAAAATCATAATTCATTTACAATACAGGAGTCACGTGGATACAAAAGGAAAACTGTATTTTTTTGTTGATGTTTGAAGCATACATGGCCATTTTTATGGACAGATTAGCTTGCATGCAAACACAATTCTCTAGAGATATTCAGTGTTGTAATGGTAAGTTTAGAAGATTTCTACATGAATGCTGTCCCTCACTATGATTTTATCATTGAATGTTATAAGATTAGAGCTCACTCTTACGATCAAATATTAATATTTTTTGACAAGGTAATTTAGAATAAAATGTGCATGCATTATAGAACACAGCACACTCAAAAGAGATTGAGAAAAAATGTAGTTTTGGGAAGGAATACAATAATTTACTCTTGGTATATGATTCACAGATTTATGAAAAAGGAGCACAAGATGTGTGTCTAAGAATTAGCATTTTATATAATCTTCATCTGTGTTGAAGCAGACTGAGGCCCTGTTACTCAAGTTCTGAGACCTGGAATGCCTCCACAGGGGGATCCAAATTCATAAGGCTATGCTATTGAAGTCTAGTTGGGGAATTATTCTGTTGATTTCTAGGATGGTTCTCCATACATAATCATTGAAGTCAAGCATTAAAACTTGAATAAGCATTGTTTTTATGAATATGGTGGCGGGTCTCTTTATGAAAGAACAGTTACTAGGTCACTCAGTTTAAGAAAATTTGGTATGAATTGATCTTGCTATGACCGGGACTCAGACATTCATAATTATTCATATCACATCTGCATGCAGAGGTACTTCTGAAAACGTGCACAAGCAAACACCCACATGCACATTATGCTCACATATACATTCACACATTTTTACACATTTTAAATATTGTGTTAAAGATTGAATAACATCACTCACCTGTATTGTTTTGTATATTTACACTTGCAATACATGTATTATGTTATCCTGAATTTGAGTCCTGTAATTTCACTGATATATTTATGTATAATGAGGGAAAAAAAATCACAAAGCTTTTGATTTAATGTTACATGAGAATGTCTCATAGTGTTGTTATGAAATATTCAGTATGTACATGTATGTGGAAAAGATAACTCTCCTGGGCTATTTATAATGAGGTCCATGGGACCAGAGATATCACCCCTATTATATAAAGATTTTGTTATAACTACAGTTTGTCATATCAGTGCTTATAATATTGAGGTTCCACTGTACATGCATCAATAAATCACAACAAAATAATACATGATCATTTGTACAGAGAGGCTGAAGTCCAACAGCATGTTTCCCGGCTGTGTGCCTTGATGAGTGGGTGTTGGAAGCTGCATATCATCAGTATGCCCAACATAATGGACAAGGTGTCTGACAAAGTAAACATGTTTACTTGCATGTAGGGCGACCAAACGCCCTACTACTTATACCACTCGTTATGCCCTTTCTTGCCAATTACATATACCCAAACCTAGAACTGAATATAAGAAATGCTCCTTCACATATGCTGCAAGCAAATCGTTTAATGAGTTACCCATTTTTATTCAAACCGCCTCCTCATTGCAAACATTTAAGAATCGTGTACGCCAACATCAACATCATCACAACATCGTCTCTCATTTGATATAAACCCTTTACACTAGCTACGAATTATTCCGATATCTATTCTCTCTGCTCGTTTTATGTTCTTTCTTATGTGTTTTATGTTCTTTCGAACCGATTGTTCTTTAGCTGTATCATATCTATGTTTGTTTTGTTCTTGTTTTTTTATTGTGTGCACATGCAATGTAATGTATATCAACGCAGGGCTCCCTTGTAAAGCAGGCCTTTGTGGCACTGAATGGGACTACCCTGCTTTTAAAGAAGACTTAATAAATAAATAGAATAAATAAATAAATGTGACATTTCGCAATGTACAAACTTATCTGATGCATTTCTACAACCACATTCCCGTTGAGCAGATCGCAATGTGACAAGTCGTCACATTCTACACCCAATATCAGCGCTGCATATACAGTCTTATTACAGCCTATGCAAAATGTAAACATGTCACTCTTTCTGATGGATAAGTTTATCAGATTTTCCTCACAGCAGACGATGGCAGTAGGACTCTCACATTTTGGCCCACAAATTTCCAGCATCATCTCACCAGTTGCCGGTATGCAACATGTCTTGATCACCTGATATTGAAACAACAGTGAAACGAAATGGAATGCAAAAGGAGTAAAATTTGATAATCTTTTTATATGACATCATGTGTTCATCTAGAAATTTATCTTGAGAATAGGATTTAAATTAGACAACGTGAATGGGAGCAATGGAGTATGGTAGTCATGCTTTTGGGTACAGCTGTATAATGGCAGCATAAAATATATCCTACATGTACGTTTGCATAATTTACCAAGACGGGTCCGATATATTTGAATAATTTACTGGAGTGCAGGACTGAAATCACACATTGTGAATGAGATATTGCATTCTTTTGATGAGTGCAATTGCAAAATGGCAGTATAAACAGCATATTGTCAAGGGCATATAAAATGGCAAATTTGCATTATTTCAGAAGAAAAATTGAAAAATTTGACAAACAAACTCACTCATTATCTGTGGTAGCTGTCCTGGCACCTTCTCCATACTGCTGAGCATATTGGTGATAAGCAGCTTCCAACACCCATTCATCAAGGTAAACGGTGGAAAATCCTGGGTGACGTGCTGATATACAGTTTATTTGAGGATC
Organism: Diadema antillarum; assembly: GCF_040938485.1. Classification (NCBI taxonomy): domain Eukaryota; kingdom Metazoa; phylum Echinodermata; class Echinoidea; order Diadematoida; family Diadematidae; genus Diadema; species Diadema antillarum. The sequence goes on from NW_027271172.1 coordinate 2,596,677, forward strand.
TGCATGTCGGTCATTGTATTGCTCGACCTTCTCTAAGACAGGGTCAGCCTCGTGACAGCACAATGACTCCCGTGTTGTAGGCAGTGGCACGCAGTTCCCGCATTGGCACCTGAAGAAAGAAATACAGGTAAATTCAGGTTTACTTGTTGTGTAACTTAGTCTTAGTTATGTAGTACTGAGCTGTCACACAATGATAAATTGAGACCAGTCCTTCAAGTTCAACATGCCAACTAATTGCCACAGAGATTTACATCTACACCAGCCTCTTCAGTACTTAAGTCTTTAGTGACTTTACTGTCTTGTCCACACATTCCAAATAGCAATATTAAAAGTCAGTGAAGAGTTTGTTCGCAAAAACCGATATGTCCATATCAGGGGCGGCGCAGCCGTGGGGGCCGTGGGGGCTCGGGCCCCCACACTTTTTGTGCACCATACAAAGGAATACATAAGGTGTCATCACTTTGGGCCCCCACACTTTTTTCAACCCGGAAGTACGTAAGTGGCACTAAAATGGGAGGGGAGAGAATGAGCTGAGGACTTTTTTTTTTTTTTGCTTGTTAGCTGAAGAAACCCGGAAGTGGACGGGGAGAGATGAGCTGAGGACTTTTTTTTTTTTTTTTTTTTTGCTTGTTAGCTCATGAAACCCGGAAGTGGGCCCCACACCTTTGAAAACACTGCGCCGGTCCTGCATATTTGCCAAATGAAGATATTTGCGATTAAAGGTCAAGAAAAATAAAGAGAATAGTAAGAAAAATGTTGCCTCTTTTGACCATAACTTCAAAAATGTACCTTTATATGTAGTGACCAATATGTCATTTAAAAGGTATTATATTGTACTTTATGACAGAGACCGTACTTAAAAATCTTCAAAAATAGACTTATCGGTTTTTGCGAACAAACTCTTCAAGTAGTAATTAACGGTGGTATTGAATGGTAAAGACTTGTAGAGAGTCTAGAATATTATTACAACTTGCATTATAAGCAGCAGTTTTGTACTCCCAACATTTATGACTTATACTATTTGGCCTATAGATATACTACTAAAATAAGTGAGTTACTAAGGTTTTATAGAATATAGACTGTCAAGTAGATAATGACCAATTGTTATTCCCCAATCTTGCGGGCTCGTTGTCATCACCCCGTCCCTGAACTTCCTCACCGCCGACAGCTCCGGGGGCGGGAGGTGCAGCGTCTGGTTCATACTGATACGGGAGTAAACCCAATCGCTGTTGATGCCGACCAACGCCAACGGCTGCTTCTCCTGCTTGATCTTCGTCCTCACCATCTCGCTCGACATTCGACTCTGACTCCCGCACTGACTCACTCGAAACGGTAGCGGGGTTTGAAATGTGCGACTCGATCTCGTCGTCTGAATCCATCATTTATTCACACGTATCTTAGAACTAAGTTACCTGGTCAGCGACAGAGCTAGAGCTGAGGCGAGCGCTAGTATAGCGCTAGCTAGCTAAACAAGATACTCACGATCGATATAACATTCTAACATCTACCTTGGATCGAGATATGAATTTAGACTGTTAACTAGTCTCCCGTAACAATATCTTGTTGTGATCTGCACACGCACTCACCAGTTGCAATGTACATTCAGCAGTTAAGAGGCTGTCACACACGCCTACTTGTCTTGTTTCCTGATGGAAATGCTTAGTTTTTTTCCAAAATGTAAACATGATCAAAAGTGACAAATTATTGTAGGTAAAATGCGCGAAAAATGTCCGAGTCGCCATTAAGTCGCTACGGGAATATATAAACAACATATCTAAATCCTTTCTTGGGATATGCTACTTGCAAAAATTGTGTATTTTGTGATTCAAAAGTTGAAACTCTATCTATCATTGACACGCTAGTGCAATGGTGAGAACTTCTTGCCTTCGCGGGGGGGGGGGCTTCCTGTTTGTACGTCAAATCGCACTAGCCAATCAGCGGACAATTTTAGGGGGCGTTCCCACATTTGTGTGGTTTTAGAGCGATTTCTGACTACTGGTTACTTTTTGAAATCTAAAAATGTCGAAATCGTGTTAGTGGACCTGTATAGAGTCCTTGTAGCCCTAATGTTCATCCTAAAAGACCCGCCCTTTAAACTGCGACCAGCCCCAACGCTAGAATAACTGTGTACAAGGACCGCCCCGGTGTTAGGTTGGTGTGCAGTGGCAGAAGAGCTCTAGTCTATGTCACCGTATGTGATGGTGCGCATACCAAGATAAATACGATTAAAACATGGGCACCAAAACATGTTCCACTGTACAAGCTTTGTAGATATGCGAGTAAAAAAAAAAAAAAAAAAACCTCATAAATTGCAGCATCCTGTCTCCAACGGGAAGCTTAATTCATTCTTCTATATAACCGCTCTATCGAGTGGAAGGGGAGCCTCTTGGAAAGCAGCAAGGGTTTGTACTGTTACTGGGCTGCTTTAGATGGTAAGGTTAGACAGTTGCATTGCTATAGGCTACGGAAAGATTTCCTGTAACCCTCATAAAATTGCGTTTTAATAGCCCTGTGTGTGACATCCAACAAAGACCACAGACTACAGGATACCTTTGGTTTACGCGTCATACACATACAACGCGTGGCAGTTTGAACTGAATTTACCATTGACAGTGGCGGATCCAGAGGGGGGTGCACCGGCGCATGATCCCTCTTTAAACTGAACCAAAACAAAGAAATAATCACTTAAATATGGGGGGGAGCCTGCGTCTCCCCTCTTATTTTGTAACCCTCCCCTTTACGGAATTCCTGGACCTACCCCTGATTTAATCAAGAGAACCACGCCGAATCAAGTGAATTGCACTGTCTTAACAAGTTAGTCTGCAACCTTATCTTATCATCCCCCCCCCCCAAATGATTGAGTTCAAACTTTTATAACAGGGTCTATAGATTCTATTGTATTCGGAATTCATAAGCCGGATGTGCAAAAGGCAGACCAAGACTAAGTGATGTCTAGTCAACTACATCTGGGTAGATCTCTAATATCAATAGCCTAACTTCAAAGATATACTGAGTCTGATGACTGGGTGATTATTTATTGTATGTAATTAAAATATAAATACAAATGCTGACTGTGCCAAGAGAGTAAAGATCTTCCATTGATTGAAATTTCATTCTGTGTATGCATTTATAGGCCTTCAATCTCATACAGTCACCACAAGTGTAACATTGCATATAATAGGGAATAAGTTCAAGGACTTAAAGCCTGACACTGTCCTAAAAATCATACTCATGTCTCCCCATCCCTAGCCCAACCAGATGCCATGTGAAGCATGCCTGTTGCAACTTTTCAACAGTGACAAGGCTGGGTATAGTTACTAATACCCCATCCCCAGCAAAGAGATGCCTTGTAAAATTGTAATTTGTGTCAGGACAGATCCGATTCCAACATTATTCACTATAGTTTTAGATGTTCTTTTATGGATTTATGACGGCCTTTTTGAGAAGACATGTACGTAGAACATCCCAGTCTAGCTGTGTTGCTGCTGCTATAGAGATTATGCCATAAAGACTCAAGACACTCAGGAGTTTACCTATTCCAGTAAAATTTATGAACCTTATTGTTTATGTCCTTGCAATTTATTCATCAGTGTATTCCTACCATCGCAAACTTTCATTCTTATTGGAAGCAGTTGTGACCGAACATTTTCCCTTTCTGAATTTACAAGGCAATAAACACTTTCAAGAAACTGATGTAAGACCTAAACCTCTTATTAATGCTACCAATTACACTTTTTTTTTTGGTTATTTAGACGACCAGCTCCTAATGCAGTTGTTCCACTACCAAGCTGTGGATTACTTCATGTCACATGTGAATGGATGTGACAAATTGGCTACAGGTGAGGAATACATCTCTTCTAACCATCTGGAAGTCAGTGGAGAGCAAAGATTATTCAAGAACTCTTTAAGGATGTTATCAAGCATACTTGGTTATGGTAAGTCTGTTAATTACACATAAAGTGCTGTAGTCCGAAGTGGTAGTTAAAACGAGAAAGAACCATGCATAGCACAATATTACATGATGTACACGTAGTTACATGAGTTTAGCCGTGGGTCATACTATCATTTAATAAATTGTGACTTGTAGCACCAGAAGATGCATGTCCATTTTTGGGTAGGGCCTATACAAATCAGCACTACTGATTGTGTGGCAGCGGCATGATGGCCCCATGACTGCTGGATGGATAGTGTAGCATCAGCTAAACAAGTGGCAAGATACTACGTGTATGTGTGGTCCATGACAGGCCGTGAATTACTCTTATTCTTATAAGACCTTTGCAGAAAGAATTACTTTGCAACTATTGTAAATTATGAATTTCCTAATTAGGTTATATGACATGATTGTAATTCGTATGAGTTATCAATTAGATAAAGGGACCAATTCCTGTATCTCAAATCAGGTAAACTGTCCCCTTTTTTACCCAAACCATATATCCAATACCCAATTACAAGCTTGCATACTGATGTGATAAAAAATAAAAAGAAAAGTGCATTATGTTCCCTATTTTCTTTTTCTCTGTCCATAAATTCACACTTAGGTTCTCTTCACCCTTACAATACTCTGAAGCTGCAAGGACTCTCATCAAAAGGGCCCATATTTTGGAAGACCCTCATGGCTGTAATACCACAGGTTTTGTGTAAAGTGAAATATGATTTGAAAGGGAATGAGTTCATATTTGATTGGATATTTTGTCACAAAATAAGAAGAGGCTTTTTACATTCCGAATGTTTTGTGGAAAGGAAATGTTATAGAGTTGTAAGTTAATTAATTGCCCCCCCCCCCATAAAAAAGGTTGAGTTATTATTGAAGCAAATTTGATAAGTTTTGCAATTATGCTGCTTCTCCCTTTTTTTTCACATCAACCTCAAATAATATAAAAGGTGAAGGTTACTTTGAGCATAGATAATACATGTAGTAACATTTTCAATGTAAACCAGGGTTTGAAACTAACTTTCTTCTTTGGAATCACTGAATTTGAAATTGTGGTGACCCAAAAGCCAGATAAAAGGAAACATAGCCATCCATTTTGAAACTTACAAGTAGTTGGCCAATCAGGCTACAAAAAGTTTCCTTTTTGAAATTTGGTGACCCGATAGTGATGACTGCTAAAGTTGTGTCTTCAGTCTCACTATGTTCTTACTATTAAGTCTGTTGTTCCAATTTTTCACACTCTGTATGTGTCTAAAGAGTTGGTTCACCGCGTCTGATAATTTCATGTTTTTGAATGTTGCACTTTTGATTGCAGTTGATAAAATGTGAAGAAAAGTTTGTTGTTTGTTGTTATTAACAAATTTGTTGTAAATTCATTCCTCACTATTTGTCCAGGAACCTGCAGGACCAAATCCAACGATAGGGACTTTTCGATTTCACCTCCTGAATGTTGACGTCGAGGTAATGACGTCGTTTTAAGAAACTGTGCATACTCCATGTTCTCCATTACATCCCAACGCCTGAATCGCAAACGCGTCTGCCAAGGAATTCATGGCCACCTATATTCAGAACATGAGTGATGTCATCGCTTTAAGATAGTGCAACCACTCGCCAGCCTGTTGGAGGGAAGGGAGCCGTGACGTCATAGCAGTACGTAGTGAACGACGTGCGCTGAAAATCAAAATGGGCGATATCATCCCAGATAAGTGACAAACGGGCTGTAGCAATTTGGAACCACTCTTGTACAAGAAAGGCGGCCATGTCCGCACAATCAAAAAGTCCCTATTAGTAATATGTGGGATTCCTTTTGCACCAGATGGCCTTCTCGTGGAGGTGGAAGGGACAGTTCTCTGCACCTGCACCAACATTTCTGCAGGGGTTGCTTCAACTTTGGCTGTGTCGTGCATATTTGGGCTGGAATATCCCAACGCGAAAAACGCACTAATATTTCATTCAACCCGGTCTCACAAGATTAGGATATATAATCCAAGTAATTATCATTCAAGGTACAGAGATTGATCAACTTAAATATCCCAATAGATTCAGGCCGATTTAGGAAATTGCTTTGAATATTTCCAGCAATTCCTTCTTAAGGTATAGGAAAGTTGATTAGCGTTACATCCCAATAAATTCATGGTGGTTTTACTTCTTCGAGCCCATTGATAGAACAGAAACCTTTTAGCTCAGCTGAATGTTGGCTACAAATTCTCATTAAAACGGTGCCTTAATGTCTCAAGTATGTTAAAGGGGGTGGCTAGCAACTGATCAGTGGGAATCAGTGGGAATGCTGGCGATGATTGTTCCAATCCTTGTGGGATTCATTTAAGAGTACATTATATATCTATTGTTGTGTGAAAATCATTTGCTTCAGAATGGTCTCATATTCAAGTAATGTGCAGTTTAATGTTTCCAGGTTAGCATGCCTGTACAGTAACGGGGTCTTAAACTGCACAATACTTGACTATGAGACCGTTCTGAAGCAAATAATTTTCACACAACAATAGATATATAATGTGCTCTTAAATGAATCCCACAAGAATTAGATCAATCATCACCCAGCATTCGCAATGATTTCCACTGATCTGTTACTAGCCATCCCCTTTAACTTGAAGTTAAAGGGGATGGCTATAGTAACTGATCAGTGGGAATCAGTGGGAATGCTGGGGATGATTGTTTCAATCCTCGTGGGATTCATTTAAGAGTACATTATATATCTATTGTTGTGTGAAAATTATTTGCTTCAGAATGGTCTCATATTCAAGTAATGTGCAGTTCAATGTTTCCAGGTTAGCATGCCTGTACTGTGACGGGGCTATCGTTAACGGGCCGTTAACGATCGCCCTGTCACTGTACAGACGTGCTTACATTGAACTGCACATTACTTGAATATGAGACCATTCTGAAGCAAATAATTTTCACACAATAGATATATTATGTACTCTTAAATGAATCCCACGAGGATTGGAACAATCATCCCCAGCATTCCCACTGATTCCCACTGATCAGTTACTAGCCATCCCCTTTAAAAGAATATCTTTACATACAGTTCTTGTTTTTACTGCTTACAATGATTGTACGTCTCTGGCCTCTTAACACTGTAAGGTTGAAATGTGATGTTCATCATAGTTATGAGCCAGCAAATCTCTTCATATGTATGGTTGAATTCATTGCAAATCATAGTTTGCCTTGCCAGTTTGGGGTACTCTATGTACACATGCACCAGATGCAGTATCAACTGAAAAATCTGACTTATAATGTGTTTGTATAGTGTACATATTCTTTGCAGGCGGAGCCTACTAATTTGATACAGGAATGCTGGCAACTGAAGCAGTTCACAAAAATGATACAAATGTACTTATCCTGAATGCTGACGATACAAATATAGGTTGACTGCAGCAGTATATGTGTTACAGCCATCGGCCAAAAGAGAGACAAGATTCTATAAAGGTTCAGACGGTAGTGGCAAACTAAATCATTCTTGAGTTTTTACATTGCTGGTAGCAGGGTATTGGTTCGGTTACTTAGAGTTATACACCTGCCCTCTCTTTGCTTTAATTGAAGTTAAATCTCCAAGCTCACACAAAAGCAAACACAAACTTCAACATTGCTTCTGTGTACAATAGGATCTTTTACGTGTTTCCCAGTAATCTATATACATCAAAGACACTTTTCTGAAACAATACATGAGCATGAGCTTTACTTTCATGAAGATTCCTTTAATTGCCACTGCTGTTTCTAAATCTATATTTTCATATTAGAGTGAATATGAAGTGCAATTAACCTTGATTAAGTTGACCTTGCATAGATCTAGCGATATTCAGCTATGATATTTATTTCCTTGAGAGCATTCATTGAGCAGTGTTTTGTAGTATGTATGAACAGATTGATACAAATAGTACCTACGGTGTACAAGACATGAGCAGACAATTGATTGGTTTGCATAACATGGCTGCACACCAACCCATTTTTTTTTTCTACTGGCCATACCCATCTGTTTGACCAGTAGGTACCCAGTTTGTCCATTTTTACTGGTCCATTCCTGAAAAGTTACTGGTCCGATGGTGATTTTCACTGGTCCTGGACTGTTTTACCAGTGCCAGTTTGTGCATAGTGAGATTACCTCAACAGATGGGAGAACTGTAAGGAGATGGCCAGTAGATTTAGCGTGATGGTCAAAACTAACTTATGTGATCCTCGTCCACAAGTTACTCTTCAGTGGTGAACTGATAGAGAAGGCCATGTTAACCCATTAAGGACGGTTTGATTTTACTACAACACGCATTTCCCATAGACACTTGCGCCAGTATACTTTTCAGCGGGTTCACACATCTTCAGGATACAAATTATGTTTGTTTTTTGTTTGTTTGTTTTTTGGTCACGACTTCTCTCCCGTCGGATATAAAGCTGTATTTATACAGCGTGCAAAACAAGCACTCACTACATGGATTTGATACTACATTATGATATGACCAGTGTGCTTTCATATGATGAAGATAATCTCAAGTGTATAAAAATGTATTCTATAGCAAGAAATATCTTTCTTTAAAATACAATTGACGGTGACAAACGGTGCGATGATAATACATGTACATGCAGTACGTCTACTACCGCCATCCAATTCATATATATCTATGGCATACCCATTTCTTAATGGTGCATAACCTGTTTACTTTTTCAGAGATACAAATGTGCTTCTTGTGTAAAGAGCAAGGGGTATCCTTTGGCTTAACCAAAACTCACTGTACATTGTGTTATAATGCATCAAGTTGAATGTACACGTAGTTCTCTTCTTGACAGAGTAAGAGGAATTTTGATAAGCACAGGTAGACATTTATGAACAGTAGGTATCTGTTACTGTAAAGAAGTGGATATACGTACATGGGACATAAAATCGGTTCATTTGCATTATGAAAGCAAAGAACTTTCCTCAATCCCCAAATACCAGCTCTCTTAGACTCTAAGACTCTCTCTTAGCTATTATCAAATTAAACCTAGTTCAAGGAAAGTAAACACTCAACACGTTTGTGACAAACATGTCATTTTACTATTTTGCCAATTATGTGAACTGTCTCACACATCCAGAGGTAACATAGACCTATTCAGTCATTCATTCGTTTATTTCATTCTTCGGATAAAAAGATTGGAAAAATAACAATCATGCATATATACACAATATGTACAGGTTAAAATGGTAAAAATACTATCAGCGAACAAATACAATAGAACAAACGGAGTGCATTATAATAAAGAAAAATGAAATAGGATGTATCAGTAAAAGCCTAGGAGGCTTGACAGGTAGATACACCCATAACGTATGACATAGAAATATATAGCTACAGTACAGCACAGAATAACTCAATGTGTGTTCGCGCGTGAGCGAGTGTGTGAATGTGAGTGAATATAAGTTGTTGCGTTAAACATAAAACGACAAAAGATGAAACTTATACTTAATTTTAAATGAGTTCAGAAATTGAATATTGCGTAGCGATGGAGGCAGAGAATTCCACATATTTGGTCCAGTATACCGAATCGATTTATACAGGGAATGGGAAGTTACTCTAGATTTGTGGAAAAGTTGTCTATTTCTAGTATCATAATTGTGTACATCCAGATTCAAAGAAAACATTTCCATCAGATACTCAGGTAATGTATTGGAAAAATAACGATGCATAATCATACAAATACTTAATCTATTAATATCATAAATATTTAGAGTGTTCAAACTATAAAATAAAGGCATAGATGGAGCATAAAATTCGGCATTTGAACAGATACGCAGAGCCCGTTTTTGAAGACGGTGCAGTTTGCAGAGTTTGGACGGGTATGCAGTGGCCCACACAGTGTTGCAATACATAATATATGGAAGAATAAATGCATTGTACATCATAAACAAAATACGAAGGGGGACAAAATGCCTTATATGTTGAAGTATACCAATGATCCTGGATACCTTCGAACTGACATGATTTATATGAAAATCCCAGGCAAAATGTTGATCTAATGTCACTCCCAAGTATGTTACTACCGAGCAGTGTTCAATTTCAGTGTCATTTATATATACAATGATATGTTGTCATAATTTTCACTCAAATTTTGCGAATAACGAAATACGACATATTTTGTTTTGAGAACATTCAATGGTAACTTATTACAGAGAAGCCAAGTATAAACTAAATTCAAATTTTCATTTATGGAATCAATCAAAACTGAAAAATCAGAATGGGATGCTACTAAAGTAGTGTCATCTGCAAATAATAAGAACTGAAAAAACGGTGCACATTCTACAATATCATTAATATATATCAAAAACAGAAGGGGACCTAATATGGACCCCTGGGGAACACCGCACAATAATGAGTTGCTATTAGAGCAGTAAGTATTGTATAAAGTATATTGTTTTCGCCCAGTTAAATAACTATGAAACCACTGGTATGGTATACCACGAACCCCGTAGTATTGCAATTTGGATAATAAAACTGAATGGGAAAGGGTGTCGAAGGCCTTCGATAAATCCATAAATATTGCAATTGCATGCTTATTTTTATTGATAAGATTCAATACCCGATCATATAAATCAATTATAGCAAACTCAGTAGAATAATGGGAACGGAAACCCAGGGGCGTCACCAGCTTTTTTTCAAGGGGGGTGCGTTTTGACACTAAATGTTTACGAGATTTTTTGGACAGACATTTGAAATATACCAAGCTCTCAAACTGTTTTTTGAGGGAAACCAAGCGGGGAAAGGGCACCGGCGCGCCGGTAGCTAGGATTTCATCTTGGGGGGGGGGGGTAGTATGCGAGCGAGCGGAGCGAGCGAGCTTGAAAATTTTGACATTTTACAGTCCAAAAACTGCCGTTTGTAGCCATATTTTTTTGCTTTGTAAATTAAGGGGGGCGCACCGGGCGCAACTGCTGGCAATTACTGGCGGCAACATCAGGTGAATGGCATAATAATTAAATGCGAGCGAGCAAAGAGAGCGAGCTTGGAAATTTTGACATTTTACAGTCCAAAAACTGCCATTTGGAGCCATATCTTTTCGCTTTGGAAATAAAGGAGGGGTGGGGGCGCAACGGGCGCAACTGCCGGTAATTACTGGCAGCAACATCAGGAGAATTGCATAACAATTAAATGCGAGCGAGCGAGCGAGCGAGCTTGAAAATTTTGACATTTTACATCAGTCCCCAAACTGCCGTTTGTAGCCATATTTTTTTGCTTTGGAAATTAAGGGGGGGGCGCACCGGGCCCAACTGCTGGCAATTACTGGCAGCAACATCAGGTGAATGGCATAACAATTAAATGCGAGCGAGCGGAGAGAGCGAGCTTGAAAATTTTGACATTTTACAGTCCCAAAACTGCCATTTGGAGCCATTATTTTTTCGCTTTGAAAATAAAGGAAGGGGGGGGGGGCGCACCGGGCGCAACTGCCGGCAATTACTGGCAGCAACATCAGGAAAATTGCGTAACAATTAAATGCGAGCAAGCGAGCTTGAAAATTTTGACATTTTACAGTAAAAAAACAAACAAACTGCCGTTTGTAGCTATATTTCTTCGCTTTAGAATTTAAGGGGGCGCATCGGGCGCAACTGCTGGCAAATACTGGCAGCAATATCAGGAGAGCATAATGATTACATTCGAGCGAGCGGAACGAGCGAGCTTGAAAATATTACATTTTACAGTCCAAAAACTGCCGTTCTTTTCTTAGCCATATTTTTTCGCTTTGGAAATTAAGGGGAGGGGAGGGGCACCGGGCGGAACTGCTGACAATTACTGGCAGCAACATCAGGTGAATTGTATAACGATTAAATGCGAGCGAGCGAAGAGAGCGAGCTTGAAAATTTTACATTTTACAGTCCCCAAACTGCCGTTCTTAGCCATATTTTTTCGCTTTGGAAATTAAGGGGGGGCGCACCGGGCGCAACTGCAGGCAATTACTGGCAGCAACATCAGAAGAATTGCATAAAGATTAAATGCGAGCGAACGGAGCGAGCGAGCTTGAAAATTTTGACATTTTGCAGTCCCCAAATTGCCGTTTGTAGCTATATTTTCTTGCTTTGGAAATTAAGGGGGGGCGCACCAGGCGCAACTGCCGGCAATTACTGGCAGCAACTTCATGAGAATGGCATTACGACTAAATGCGAGCGAGAGGAGCGAGCGAGCTTGAAAATTTTGACATTTTACTGTCCAAAAAGCTATATTATTTATTTTTTTTTCGCTTTGGAAATTAAAGGGGGGGGGGGGACGCCCGGTGCGCCCGGTGCGCCCCTCTCCCTGGATCCGCCACTGGTAGTCAAGGGTGTGGGTTTATGTTCATGACTGGGGGAGGTATGACCAGCGAGGTGACGTCGAAGTGACCAAGCGGGGAAAGGATGTCCAAAATCTGCACTTTAGAGCATCCCCTAAACTAATTGTGCGTGTGTGTGTGTGTGTGTGTGTGTGTGTGTGTGTGTGTACTATATGTACATGGAAAAGTTAGGAATTAGCCCAGGTCAAGTCTTTTTATTGGCAATGCAAGACATTTTTACATAGACTAGTATGTAAAGCAACACTGCAAAATCAATGATTTAGCTTTGATACAACGAAGCGTAAGGTACAAAGGTGTACATTCTACATCACAAAAGTCATTGCGCAACATTGTAGCGACTCTTCGTTCGGATGTACTGAGTACACTGCGCACATCCTGCTTATATGCAGAATGCCAACCAGGAATCACGCTGAATCACAATCTTTTGTCGGGTCCGGGCTTTTTTAACAATGTTTCACACTATATACCTATCTAATTATGGTTAAAAGAAATCATAAGATAGAAAAATATCTTATTTCTTGATCACCCTTTCATTCAAAAGCAGTTTACTAACACTTGAATTACTATTTCGGTAAGTCTTTTTTTTTTACCAGCGGATTGGGAGGGGGCGCACCCCCCCCCCCCCCCCTCCGTATAGTTACGCCACTGCTTTTGGGTGAAATAATTGGACAGATTTCATGAATTCTAACAAAAAAGCAAGAAAATCTTCTCATTTCGGGAATTATTGATTATGGGGGTGCAAAATTAAAATATGCTTGCCCCTCCAATATTTTTATGGGGATAACTTTTTGTTTTTCTGTCAAAAAAAGATAAGAAAATCTTCTCGTCTCTGGAAGTATGGAGGGGGGGGGTGGGCAAAATGATATGCTTGCCCCTCCATTTTTTTTTTCATTTTTTTTAATGAGGCTAAGGCTCGCTCTTGGGCTGGCAATATGGATTGGTCAGAAGTAACGTACATAGACCCTACATACTTGTAAGTACCTTAGGTGTTTCAAAAAACATTTTCCACTTTTGATCATTGATAGTCCAAAAACTATTCATCCGATAAATTTGTCATTGATATGAGTAATAGCTGAATAGTGTACAATTTTGTTGAAGGTAATTTGGATGTGAAAGCATGAATCAGTTTCATTAAATCTAAGATTGATTTTGAAGTAAGGTTTCAGATTTTGGTCAAATTTTAACCCTCTGTACAAAAATGAACTTTGCACAGGAACCAATGATGTGTATGTGAGTGTGTGCTGACAATGGCCCTGAACAATGGACATGCCTGAACCACCTGTTGACTCGGCGTCAGTCTCGCGCTCCCAGGCACATGAATGCTTAATCAATAATTCATGTTGATTGCCCTGGGCACTGCTAGTCTGAATTCATGCACGATAAAGGGTAAAATGCATGCACATGGAAAAAGTAAGCACATGCTTCCATCATGTGCTCGCAAACACCACATTTCATTCCAGCTGGCAATCATTTTCAAATTTTGCTTCACATATCACTAAATCTGGGATATAAATAAGCGTAAATGATCTAAAGTTTTTCATTTTAATACAACTGTTTACTAATATTCTGACAAATTTGTCGATTTTTCGATAAAAGAGATCATTTTTGGTAAAGAGTTCAGCAGCATTTTTCATTGGGGCGATTTGTTTCACAGTTGTGAGTAGATTTATTTAAGGCTCCGTATACACAAGTGTATACTCTAACTGATTTTCTTTGCTTCCTGTCACCTTGTTTACGACAGAACAGAAGGTATTCATTGGAATTTCGTTTTTCAAAAGTAGGGAGAGCACTGTCGCCACTCAACGACAGTATCGGCAGGCGTTTCACTTTACACAGATACTGCCAGAGGCTGAATAAAGACTAGTTGTGATAGTGGAATTTCTCATGAATAAATAATAAAGCATTGAAACCCTGGCCATTGTTTAGGACCATTGTCAGGGTGTTAACCACACACTCCCATACACACCCATTGACCCCTGTGCAAAGTGAAGTTTTGTACAGAGGGTTGAAAATAGAGCAAAATCTGGAACCTAACTGTGAAATTAATCGTGGATTTCATGAAACTGATTTATGCTTTCATATTTAAACCACCTTCAACAAAATTGTACACTATTCAGCTATCACTAATATCAATGACAGTGTTATCTGATGTATAGTTTATGAATTATTAAGAATCAAAAGTGGGAAATGTTTTTTGAAACACCTAGTATATAGCACACGTACATGCAAACGTGTATAAGTGCTCTGTATCGTACGGATGTACAGTACGGTCGATAAATAGTAAACACTGTAGAATACTAATAGATATGTATAAAATCAGTGCTGCCAGAACCAGGGGTGCGAATTGATTTTGTGTGTGTGTGTGTGTGTGTGTGTGTGTGTGTGTCCCTGGTGCAAAATACCAACAAAAAAAAGTAGAAAAGAGTAATTATTTAGCGTCCGGCGTTGAGGTCGCTCGCAGACTGATATATATATATATATTTTTTTTTAAGGATCTGAAGGGGGGTGCGTTCGCACCCAACGCACCCCCCCTGGTGACGCCCATGACAAAATGTTCATTAAAAATATTTGCTATTAAAACTTGATCACATATAACATCATTTCCTTGTACTAAAATTTCAGGCAGATTACTATCAGTTTTTCCCAGAGTCCGGTTAATAAATTTCCACATACGTTTTGAATCAAATTTAGTCTTATGAAACTCATCATAATAATATTTTCTTCTAGCATGTCGAATAACAGAGTTCAATCTATTACGATATTGCTTATAAAATGATTCATTACTGTTGTTTGGGTTCAGTTTGTACAATTTAAATAATCTGTTTTTCTTCTTGATTGATTTCAATATTGCACGTGTGATCCAGGGCTTTTTAATCCTTTTATCAACAGAACCCCTTTTTCTAAGCGGCATATGTTCATTCAATATAAACAGAAAACGGTCCAAAAATAATTCATAGGCAAGATTGGCGTCGGTCAGCTCAAGGATATCTGACCAGTCAGCTTTCGATAAATCGCCCATCAGTGATGATAATGACAAAAGTGTTATTTTCCGTGATAATACACTATGCTTTTTACTATTTGGACTCAACCTAGCTAAAGAAGAAACAGAAAAAACTGGATAATGGTCGCTCAAATCAGAGAGTAAAATACCAGAAATGAAATGATGGTCAGAAGAATTGGTAAAAATATTGTCTATAAGAGTAGCTGAATTAGAACATACACGGGTCGGTTTACATATCAGGGGGGAATACCCCATTGAAAAAAGCATATCAACGTAATTCTGAATGACACTGTTTTGGTCATACTGTATCAAATCAAGATTCAAATCTCCCATAATAAAACACACTTTCGACATTGCATTCAATGTATTCAAAACTAAATCAAAGGATTTTATGAAATCACCGACATTTGAAGAAGGTTTACGATATACTATTCCAATTATTATCTTGTTCTTAATTGCATCCGTGGTTTCAATGAAAAGAGATTCTACGCCATCAATAGACAATTCTACATCTTGTAAAGTTTGAACAGACAGATTTTCTCTGACATATAATGCTACTCCTCCGCCTCGGCCTTCAATACGATTAGCTTGGAACATATTATAACCCTGTAAAGAAAAATGATTTGATGTATTGCTCATCCATGTCTCAGTTACTCCTATAACAGAAAAGGGGAACTTAAGAACCTGTAAATCTTCACAAAGTTTATCAAAATTCTTATTCAAACTTCTAGCATTATAATGGATCAAGCTAAGCTTGTTCATCGACGCATTAATAGATACTGAATCACGAACTGTTCAAAATCATAATAATTGCAATCAGAGGTGTAATTTTGAGAATAGGAATTCTCATCGTCATCAGAATTGACCGAAAAATCAGTGCTAGATACTCACAGAAAGACGCCATTAGAAGACAGAATTGGGAGAAGCGTGCATCATGATGGATGCATACCAGTCACTATAGCAACATTTCTAGTTTTATTCCTTATCTCTTGAAATCCAAAGGTAAAGGATTAAAAAGGCCATTTCAAAAACAAAACCCTTCTTAATTCAGAGGAATTCTGATATGCTTATTTCATCTTGCCATTTTGATGCCAAATTTCGTTCCATATTTACCTATTAGTGCTAGTGTTTTTTTTTTTAATTCTGTCAAAGATTTTACCTTTGATCTGGAAATTAAGAACAGCTGTTTCTATAAGTTAACTGAAGTGATTTACAAACAAATGAAATCAAGTGATATTTCCTTTAATATAATTGTGTAGCATGTTAAATGTGTGGACAAGTGACAGATGTTCTTCTAGCCAACTTTATGATAGATGAGAAATTATGGAAATGTGAATTTGGAGCATGTATGGATTTCATGGCTGTGTAATCTCAATATTTGAGTGTATATTATGACATATTCTTTGTTGTGCAAATGTTATGTATTCCTGTAGGCACCTACATTGTGCCAAAGATAAGCAATCTCCATCTATACGTACTGCATCAGCTGTTCGTCTTTGCGTACATATATTTTTGTAAATGAGAAGGTCACAGGTATTGTCACAAGCTCTTGTTTTCGTGAATTGACGCTGAGACCTTCTTAACCCTAAGTAGGCCGGGCTATTTAGGTAGATGATAGAGCGGGGGGGGGGGGGCTCCCAGGCCCCCCTCCGGATCTCGGCCGTCGACCGCGCGATCGCGACGAAAATTGGCCCACGCATTGCCTATGATGTAATCTAAAGTACCATGAAGTTAATTTTTTTCAAAAATTATCATTTACACTAGATTATGCTAATTCATGCATAATGATGCATGAAATCAGACAATTTGGTATAAATCACTAAATAAAGCTCAAAACAGGCACATTTTTGGTGAAAATATTCTTTTTAGTGTCCTTAGCAAATGTAAGAGAAAAAAATTGCACAATCAGAAGAAATTTCCTAAGTATTTTATTGTTTTTAATTTCTTATGTATTTCTTTGTTTTTTCGACTTTATGGTTCTCATTATTTTTTCGATGAAATTTGTCCGTGACATTGTTCTGAACAAGAAAATGCGTTAATTGATATTAATCAATAAACCCCAAATTAATCATGCTTTTATGAAATTTGCCTGTAAACACAGTTTGCATTGAAATTGTACACAAATTCTAGTTTTTGAGCAATTTTTGGTCTGACATGCACATGCGCATTTATGCGCAACTTCGGAACCGCGCACCCGGGCATCGCAAATTTGGTGTCAAAAGATGCGGGGGACTCGAAAGAAAAAAGTCATGAAATGTCGCGGCGATAGCTTCTCGCGATAGCGATACATCGCGCGAAACGTCGAGGGGGGGGGGGCCTCGGAGGCCCCCCCCCCCCCCCCCCCCCCGGCCTGGTTAGGGTTAAATGCACTAGATATCATACCCCAGTAGCACTTGGTGAGCATTTTGCTTGTTAAATTTGCAAACCAAAAATGATTAACAAATTCGCAAAAATGGCAGCTTATTTGGTACAGTGCACTACTACATCGTGTACACGTATATTTTCTAACACAACAACCTTATTCATATATAGTCCTCTGTGTTTGTAGTGCAGTTTCAACACGTGGATGTTTTTGCTTTGTTACAAGTTTCCATTGAATAAAGCGTATAATATGTATATCAAGGAAAAACACCTTAGCATGTCTTATACATACAGTTGTATGCTGTAAAATTACTCTCATAGCTTGTATGCATGTGTTTGTGTATGTGTTTGTGTGTGTGTCATATTGTTTACTTGGACAGTCACATACACACTAAAAATAGGAGTGCAAACATGTACCTCTGGGGGTACGGATGCTTGTCCCTATACAAGGAACCCTAGAGGTACTCATCTGTACCCCCATATAGGGGTACACAATCTGTACCCCTAGAGGTGCATATAAGTACCCCTAAGGGTGCATATACGTACGACTAAAGGGTGCATAAAGTACCTATGCTTATACAAATGAATACCCTTAAAGGTACAAATAAGAAGTACCCCATAGGGTGCATGTCTGCACCCCAGGTAGGGGTGCACACTATGTACCCCTGTATGGGGTACAGATGAGTACCTGTAGGGTTCCTTGTATAGGGACAAGCATCTGTACCACTATGGGTACATATTTGCACTCCTATTTTTAGTGTGTACATTCTCATACAGATGTATTGTTTGCTTCTAATAAGCTGTTAAAAATTAGAGATTTGTTTTTATTTAACTGAATTTAGGACAATTTGTGTACACGTATAACAATAACTCTCTTCCTGATATTTTTCATTCCATGTTCCTAGAAATCAGTCATTTCATGAATATCCAACTCGATGTTCTAATGAATATAACTGATCTCTTTTTCGTACGATTTTAGCCAAGAACACATTTGTTTATACCGGCCAGAGATATTCGAATTCCTTGCATTCCGATATCAAAAAATGCCCCCTCTATATACTCATTTAAAAGGAAACTGAAATATGTTCTATTGCAATCTTATAATTCTACTAAATTGAATTAACCAGCTGTTATAACCCCTTATCTAAGAATCTACGTTATCACGTATTGATTGCTACGTATATTCTCTTATTATCATACTCATATAAGGCTAGGATATTTCCGCGATTATATCTGTAGTACCTTGTTTTTTCTCGCGTCACTTTCTCTCTCTCTCTCTCTCTCTCTCGACATACTTCCGACGAGATCGCTGTCTCTGCTGAACGTTTCTGTCTGTTTTGTCTGTTCTGTTCTCTTACCGAAAGGTGTGGCAGTTCACAGAGCAAGAACGAGCTGTGGAAGAGTGGCAGTAGGGCATGACTGCACCGGCACTGAGCTGGGTGAGACAGTGGGAGGTCCCAGTCAGGTTTCAGACCACAGAGCCGGAGACCCTCATCATGCTCTACATGAGAAGTCATAAGTGGGAGTTTTTTGACATCAAGCTTGCGGAAGTTTTGAAAGTGGAGTTGGCTGGGAGTGTTGAGAAGAAGATGCCTATGTTTGAGGGGTTGTGTTATGGGGCTTGTGCAGAAGAGTTTGGGATAAAGCCTGTGGGTAGTGGAGGTGGGGGAATGGAAAGTCAGGGTTGAGGAGACAGCGGTTGGTATATATCCCAAAGGAGAGGGATGCTAAAGGCATTGGTCAGTTTAGACCGATTACACTTCTCAACGTGGATGGTAAGATCCTCTTAAGTGTCTTAGCGAGGCGGCTGTCAGAGTTTGTCACGAAGAACAAGTTTGTGGACACCTCTATACAGACGGCAGGGATCCCATGTTTCCCTGGATGCACAGAACATGTCCAGATGATTTGGGAGTCAATCCAGAGGTGCAAACGTGAGAAGGAGGATGTGGATGTCATCTGGTTGGATCTTGCAAATGCATATGGATCAGTTCCTCACAGGTATCTCAGCTTTGCTCTTGAGTTTTTCTGGGTCCCTGGGGTGATCCGGGAGATGGTGCAGAGCTACTACAGCCAGTTCAGGATGAGATTCACGACCCAGACTTACACAACGGAATGGCAAGCGCTAGAAATTGGCAATCCCATGGGGTGTCCAGTCTCGCCGCTGCTGTTTGTCCTTGGGATGGAAGTGTTAACCCGATGTGTGGCCCAGAGAATTGAAGGGTTGACGCTGGCTGTAGATGTGGTTGTGCCTTCAATTAGGGCTTTCATGGACGATCTCACAATCGTGTCTGGTAACGCGACCCAGGTCGCGGATGGCCTCCATAGGTTAGAGGAGTTGGTGGCCTGGACACGGATGAAGTTCAAGGCCAAGAAGAGCCGCTCAGTGTCAGTGCGGAAGGGGAAGGTGGTGGTAAGGAGGTTTCAGATTGGGGGAGAAGATATCCCTCAG
This sequence comes from Diadema antillarum, assembly GCF_040938485.1. Taxonomy (NCBI): domain Eukaryota; kingdom Metazoa; phylum Echinodermata; class Echinoidea; order Diadematoida; family Diadematidae; genus Diadema; species Diadema antillarum. The sequence goes on from NW_027271172.1 coordinate 2,616,723, forward strand.
GTCACTGAGCAGGGGGTAAAGAGCCTTGGGCGGTGGTATGAGGGCAAGTTGAATGATAGGCACCGAGGAGTTCAGATCTATGAGAAAGTGGTGGAGTGGTTGAAGAGAGTGGACAGGACGCTCATCCCTGGGAATGCGAAGGTGTGGTGCTGCCAGTTTGGCTTGCTACCACGGATTATGAGGCAACTGCAGATGTACGAGGTGGTAGTGTCCAGGGTTGAGAGGATGCAGCAGAAGATGAACTCGTACTACCGGAAGTGGTTAGGTGTTCCAAGAATGCTTACAGATCTTGCATTCTTTTGCATATCAGGCAGGTTGCAATTGCCTATGACGTCAGTGGTGTAGGTGTTTAAAGCTGGCAAGGTTAGGTTAGTGATGATGATGAGGGAGTCAAAGGACCAGGCAATAGCAGGAGTTAGGCCACCGATCCGCACAGGGAGGAAGTGGAGGGCACCCGCACCCGGCCACTCCAAAAGCGCTCAAATACCGACATCCAACGCCTCCCTTACAGTTACGCTCTCGACAGACCATCGTACGTATCAGTGCTCCGTGCCCCACCCCTTCAGTTGTATCTCAGCTACCATGGAGTCCCGCTCGGCTGTCAAAATTGCGGAGAGCTCAATCACAGGTCGCAGTCATGTCGCCATGGTATGCAACTTCAGTGTAGTCGATGTATACAATATGGACACAAAGGGAAACTTTATCCATTCTAGATTGTCGGCCAAGAAGAGAGTGCCCGTCAGACTGTTCATGGGTCATGCTATGCACGGCATGAGGGTAAAGACAGAGAGACAGGCATAACAGATAAAAGTATGAAATTTGTTAGTTCTGATAAGTGTAGATATAATGTTGATCAAACTTTGAAATGTATATCTTTGAATGTGAGAAGTGCTGTTAATAAGATGGAAGAATTACAGGCAATCATTGAAATTTAAAATCCCGATGTTATGTTTTGTACTGAGACGCACTTGGGATGTGACGTTATATCAACTGAAAATTTTCCACAAAATTACAGCGTGTTATTCAAAGGAAAGAGAGAAATAGACATGGTGGTGGTGTACTTATTGATCATAAGCAAGAGATATGTGTAACGCATCGCCAAGATTTAGAAACAAATTGTGAAATACTCTGGTGTGAAATGTCTTCTCCAAATAAGAAATCGTTGTTTCTAGGTGTATTCTACAGGCCACCTAATAGTTGTATGATCAATATGTATGAATTAGAAAAATCTCTGTCACATATAACCGAAAATGGTAAGAGAAATAAGAAAATTATTCTTACAGGAGATTTTAATCTCCCACAGTTAAAGTGGTCAGACGGGTTTGTTACTAATTTGGACAATTCTCAGTTGACTGATCAAATGTTACATACAATAGAAATGAATTCTTTTTATCAACACATCTCGGAACCAACCAGAATTACAACAACATCTAGTAAAATACACTAGATTTGTTATTTTCAACTGATCCAACTATGATAAGTGATGCGAAAATTATTTCAGGTATGAATGATCATGATGCCATTGTTTTTAAGATTCTTTGTAACACACAGATAATGAATCAGAATGATAGGATGATTTATCTTTACTCAAGAGCTAACTTTGATTCTTTTAGAAATTATCTGTCTCAATCGCAAATGCACGGTGAATCATGTAATGACATTGAGTCCAATTGGAAAATATGGAAGAGTAGCCTACTAGATGCAGTTGAGAAAAACATACCTAAACGCAATGTAACTATTGGTTCTTATGTACCATGGATTGATAAAGAAGTGAAGAAAATATTTAAAAAACGTAAGAAGTTTTATGATATTGCTAAAACAACGAACGCTAAGAATGACCGTGAGAAATTTTCACAAATAAGATGGGAAGCTAAGAAATTGTTGAAACAAAAATATAAGAATTGTGTAATACCTTATGTGAGGATATAAAGCAAAATCCGAAAAGATTTTGGAAGTTTGTTAAATCAAAGAAGATTGAACAAAAGACGATATCATCATTGGTAGTAAATGGAACTCACGTAACAGATGACAAAATGATTGCACATGTTTTAAATACACAGTTTCAGTTTACATTCAATGATTCCCAGTTTATTCAACCCCGACTGAACGATTTGTTTTCTTGTGTTCCAGTCATGGAAAATATTGTTTGTGATGTCGCTGAAGTACGTAAATTATTACAGAATAATGATGTCAGTAAATCCCAAGGACCAGACGGCTTGCCAGCAAAAATAAGAAGGGTCTGAACAATTAGCCAGCTCCTTATGTCAATTATTCAATGAATCTTTGTCCTCGGGAAAGCTACCCGTTGACTGGCGAAGAGCTAACATTTGCCTTATATTTAAGAAAGGTGAGAAAAACGACCCAAATAATTATCGTCCAATTTCTATGACTTCCATTGTGTGCAAATTACTTGAAAAGATTGTATGTCGTCGACTTGTTAATCACCTGTCAGTGAACAATATATTGTGTGACGGTCAGCACGGTTTCCGTGAAAAGCGCTCATGTGAGACACAATTGATAGAAGCTATTCGCGATTGGTCAAGTGCGATGGACTCAGGCTCCCAAGTGGACATCGTCTTTTTAGATTTCGCCAAGGCGTCTGATAGTGTTCCGCACAGTCTTTTAGAAATTGAATTACAAAGGTACGGTGTAGTAAACTCCAATTTGAAATGGATCATGAATTTTCTTGAACATAGAGAGCAGAGGGTTGTGCTCAACGGGGAATGTGCCGACTGGATTGATGTTGAGTCTGGTGTCCCGCAGGGAACCATCCTTGGTCCGATTTTGTTCTTATGCTTCATAAATGATATTGCTAATGATATATCTTCCAATATTCGTCTTTATGCAGACGATTGCATTTTGTATAGGTGTATCAATTCACTTGAAGACTGTGACGATTTACAAGGAGATCTTGATGCTTTGGGTAAATGATCTAAGACATGGCATCTTGACTTTAATGTTAATAAATGTAAGATTATGAAAATGTCAAGGAAAAGAACAAAATATGATTATGATTATGTTTTATGTGGAAAGAAATTAAGTATAACTCATTCTGAAAAATAACTAGGAATGATATTATTAATGAAACACTCAACTGGAACGATCATTGTAATGAAACGTATGTTAAATGTAGTAAAATTATTGGTGCTATAAAAAGGAATTTTTTACATTGTCCCTCACATATCTTAATCAGTTTATATAATTCACTTATACGTCCATGTTTAGAATATTGTGCTGCTGCATGGGATCCATACAAATTATCTCACATTAACGTACTTGAGCGTGTTCAGAAGAGGTTTGTTAGATTATTGTTTCGTGACTGGGAAACAGGTTATGATACGTTGTTGCAAAAGATACATTTCTCGAAATTAATTACAAGACGTAAGTATTTCAGACTTATAATGTTTTACAAAATGATAAATGATATAGTGAACGCTGGACAACAAAGAATTCCACGAGAGAACAGATTTGGTAGAAATGATCATAATAAGAAAGTATATATCCCGTTTGCAAGAACTGATTATTTCAAATGTTCTTTTTATCTCAATTTGTTTAATTTGGTGATGATGTACTCCAGGGGTGCAGACATGCATGGGTATTCGTACCTTTTCTTTTTTTTGCACCCCAAGACATGTTGTTTTTGATTTGTCTGAATAAATACAATACAATACAATACGGTTGCAGTGGAATCACTCGAGGGGCATAGGATTGCAATCAAAGGCTCCAGCCGCACAGCATAATTACATTGTTAGAAAAAAGCGAGAAAGGAAAAAAATAAATATAAAATATTCAGAGGGATTTTTGTTTAATGGGTTATTTGGAGGTCAACGAGGCTATAAACTATATAGATCATTTAGAAATATTGAATATAGAATGGTATGTCGCTGTCCATTTAGGGGCACGATTAGCGTTTCAAAGTCTTCAGTGCGTGAAAGCCAAATATCACTGTAGCTTGTAAAAATAATTTATTGGGTTCCTGCATGACAATGACGGTTACAAAAGAAAATAAAAACTTATATAGTAAATGAATGCGCAGAACCATGGGTGTGGAAAGAGGTTTCCCATCCATCTGCATCGAACTGAAGGGCATAGACAAGCCTTATAATGCATTTTGTCTATGCCTAAAGGCCAGGTCACACCTTTCCGGGCAAGCCTTGCGTGTGACTTGCAAAGAACAGTTTTGACTACCCGGAGGTCCACGTACATAGATGATCCGCACATGACAGTACCTAGCATGTATCTCAACCGTAGTCGCCCGGAGGTGTGTGTGATATCTTCACTCGGATTGACACTACGAGTGTACACCTTGGTGCCGGGTTATAGACTGCACTGTATTGTGGTTTATTGCTGAACACGTTCATACTTCTGACACAAGGTGGCGCTATTACAACTCCTCCCTTCTTAATGAAAAAGTTCTGTTTACATACATGTGAATACATGTGTGGTTACAATATAATATATATAAAAGGCTAAAATAACTGTAATGCAGGCTTATGCATTTTTTTTTTGCCTTGTCATATAACTTTGTTACCCATGCAATGCATAATATCAAAATGTTAACTCCATAAAGGATCACTTTTCCTTTCTAAATAAAACATTTCTTTCACATAGAAAATGTTTACAACTGTGCTTTTGTTCAAAATGTGTCCTATAGTCATTTTCACTCATTTGTGTGTGTGTGTCTATCATTATACAATCAAATATCATGTCACCTTAGAATAGTAAATAAGTAACCAAAATAATACCAGTTATAATGTGAGTTTAGAATATCATCAAAATCTGTGATACCTTCAATCTCAATCAAATACATCCTCAAAATATGATAAGTACATGCTTGTCATGTGACTTCTTAATAAAGTAGTACATCTCCTGTGACCCGCATGTACAATATACACTTGTATTTATAGATTTTCAAATCTGTTATACATGTTATCAGTGCCACTTTAAACTCAACTTCCGGTGTACATAAAACACTCAGTTTCATGAAACATTTATCTGGCATTATTTAAATATAAATTCCAGTTGTTGTTTTTTTTTTTTTTTTCATCAACATTTAAAACTGAAACTACAGATTATAAACAGCTGTAAGTTTACAGGAATGTACATGTATGCATATACAAAAATTGAATGTTAACAAAAACATTTCAGGTATAATCTATAATTACCTGTATATTCAACTTTCATTGCATTAGTGCTACATTTTTTTGTAATGATAAAAAAATCAACTTAAAATTAGATACATGTATGCCTTTTTGCAAACTGTTTCAAATTCCTTTTTTTTTTCTTTTGTATGCCAAAATTTTGCAACATATACAGTGTACTCTCATTATAAGGGAAACACTGACAAACACAATATTTGTAATGGGCCCAATGAGTTTGTTATTACAAGAGCCCACTGTATGAACAGATTATTTGTGCAACACTTTTGTTATTGCTGTATTTTGCATTACTCCATCTGCAAATTTAGCAACATAACATTAAAACAAAAACAAACAATGCATAAACTACAATTTTGGCATTTCTGTTTATGCATCAAATTTGACCACAGGTTTTCTTTTCCTGACTGGATACCTTCCTTGTCCAAACGTGGCTGACCCACCTACCTCTGATTGCGGTGGGGTCAGTCTCTGACCTACATCTGTTTCACTAGTCTCTAGTCCAGCAGTTTGACTGCTACTCACATTTGAACTTCCATTTACATGTTGGTTCAATCCCTCACTATCATTTGTACGTTCATGTACTTCATTTTCATGCATTTGTGCATGTGTTTCAGTCATAGTCACATTTTCTGATTCATCTGGTTTCTCCTCTGTTCCTAACTCAGCCATTTTCATTGTCATCATGTGATCAATGTGTACCATTTTCACTTTCCCACTACCGAACATCTTGACCATGTAGGTTCTTGGCCCACATTTTCTCACAACCCTTCCTGGTGACCATTTCACCCACTTTTGATGCTGGTTTTTCACCTTAACTTTTTGGTTTACCTCCACACATCTTTCTTTCACTCTACCTCTGTCATGATTTTCCTTTTGTTTTTCTTGTTTTTCCTCTACAGTTTTAGCCAAGTTTGGTTTGAGCAGTGTGAACCTTGTGTTTGGTTTTCTTTTCAGGAACAGTTCTGCTGGTGTCTGCCCCGTAGTGGTATGAGGTGTGTTTCTGTATGTTATCAGAAAATTGGCTAATTTGTGTGACAGTGATAACTGTCTTTTCTTTGGATTTTGGTCAAGCATTTGCTTCACTAGCGCGCGTTTCACAATTTGCACTGTGCGCTCAGCTGCTCCGTTTGAAGCTGGATGGTACGGGGGTACCCTAGTGTGCTTTACACCATTGTTTTTCAAAAACTGGGTAAAGTCTTCTGAACAGAATTGGGGTCCGTTGTCAGACACGATTTCTTCAGGGAAACCGTAGGATGCGAACAATCCCCGCAAAACGTCTATTGTTTTGCTTGAGGTTGTTTTGTTCATCGGAAACACCTCAACCCACTTGGAGTGACTATCTATCACAATCAACAAGTTTTGCTTCTCTCTCTCTGCATAGTCTATGTGTAGCCTCTGCCACACTCTACTCGGCCATTTCCATGGCTGCAATGGTACCTTTGGGGGTTGTTTTCCTACTACTTGACACGTACTACACTGTTCTACTATATGTTCAATGTCCTTATCAAGACCTGGCCACCACAAATAGCTTCTCGCCAAGCTCTTGGTCAGGCACATACCCATGTGCTGATCATGCAGATCTCCTAACAGTTTGTCTCTGTACTTCTCAGGGATTATCACCCTAGATCCCCACATCACACAACCTTGATCTATTGAGAGTTCATTTCTCCGTACAAAGAATGGTTTGAGTTCAGTGTTTGACATGTGGTTTGGCCATCCATTTTGTACGTACTCCTTCACCTTTGACAACACTTTGTCTGTTTGGGTTGCCTTCCTAATGTCATCTGCTGTGACTGGCAACTCATCTACATAGGAGAAATAGAACAAGTCCTCTGGGTTTGGAGTCACTTCTGATGCCAGGGGTAACCTAGACATTGCATCAGCGTTACCGTGCTCCGCTGACCTTCTGTATTGAATGTCATATTGATATGCTGACAGTATGAGGGCCCACCTTTGCATCCTAGCTGCAGCCAGTGTTGGAACATGCGCAGTTGGATTTAGAATGGCTGTCAATGGTTTATGGTCTGTTTCAATTACAAACCGTCTGCCATAGAGGTATTTGTGAAACCTGCGAACACCAAAAATCAAAGCAAGCGCTTCACGCTCAATCTGCGCATAGTTTCTTTCACTGGTACTGAGTGTTCGGGATGCGAAGGCTATGGGTCTCTCTTCCCCATTTTCTAACACATGTGAAATCACAGCCCCTACACCATATGGTGAGGCATCACACTGCAACTTCACTGGTTTGTTTACATCATAGTGTACAAGCATGGTACTCTCTGCCAACTGAGATTTGCACAGATTGAACGCTTCTTCACACTCACGTGTCCACCTCCAGGGTACATCATTCTTCAGGAGCTCATTTAGAGGGTGCAATATGGTAGCCAAATTTTGCATGAACTTCCCATAGTACTGCACGAGTCCCAAAAATGATCTGAGCTCAGAGATGTTCCTGGGGGTGGGCGCGTTCTTGATGGCATCCACCTTACACTTCATGGGGTGCAAGCCATCCTTGTCAACTCTGTGTCCTAAGTACTCTACTGAGTCCTTGAAAAACTCACACTTCTGTGGTTTGACACGAACATTGTGTTTCTCGAGGCGTTTCAGTACCTCTAGCAGTTTCTCATCATGTGTGCTCTTATCTGGAGCTGAGACCAAGATATCATCGAGGTAACATACCACACCCTCAATCCCTTCAAGGATTTCTGTCATGACCCCTTGGAAAATTCCAGGAGCTGTGGATATGCCAAAAGGAAGCCTATTAAATTCAAATAGACCCAAATGTGTATTGATTGTCAGTTTAGACTTTGATTCATCATCTACACCTAACTGTAAATAGGCATTTGTCAAGTCCATTTTGGTAAAGACCTGCCCGCCTGTGAGGGTACTAAACAGATCTTCTGCAGTGGGTAGTGTGTCTGGCATGTTACCTTCCAGTACCTGGTTTATGGTGACCTTATAATCACCACAGATTCTGACACTTCCGTCTGACTTAGGTACTACTACAATGGGTGTTGCCCATTCACTATTGTCTACCTTGCTGATAATGTTTTCAGACTCAAGTCTTTTCAGTTCTTTTTCTACTTTTTCTTTGAGTGCATACGGCACAGCACGAGCTTTACAATGTACGGGACTAGCGTCCGGCTTCACACGAACTTTCGCATTGTGACCTGTGATTTGTTCTCCTTGGGCGCTGAACACTTTAGGATGCTGTTTGATCACGTCCTCCGCACACTTGAAGTTTACGCGAACATGGAAGATGTCACTCCAGTTGAGCTTCAAGGTTTGTAGCCAATTTCTACCCAACAATGCTGGCTTATCTCCCTTGACGACCACCAACGGCAAATCTGCCTGTTGCCCCTTATATGTGACTGGGACCTGAACGCTACCCAACACTGGGATTTTCTCTCCAGAGTAGCTGCGCAACTCGATTCGCTTCGCGTCTAAAGGAATCTGCTTCAGCTTTTCCATGTACACTGCTTCTGGTATCACACTCACTGATGCTCCGGTATCGATTTCCATTGTTACAGGGGCTCCTCCTAGCTCCACACAAACTGAAAATGATCCGTTTTGTGCTCTGGCTGGTTTACCGGTAGCTGTTGAATTACTATATATCGTGTATATAGCAAGTTCGTCCTCCTCAGTGGTAGGTTCCTGCTCGAGGGTATGTAGTGATTGACGATGTCCGCTTGTGGATCCTGAAGATCTGGTCTGCTTTGAAGTAGGCTTGTTTTTGTTTCGACAAGCGCTGGCGATATGCCCTTTCTTCTTGCACGAATAGCACTCTGCATTCTTAAATGGGCAGTTCATTGGCGAGTGCTGTCCTGAGCATCGGTAACACCTCAACCCACTTGGAGTGACTATCTATCACAATCAACAAGTTTTGCTTCTCTCTCTCTGCATAGTCTATGTGTAGCCTCTGCCACACTCTACTCGGCCATTTCCATGGCTGCAATGGTACCTTTGGGGGTTGTTTTCCTACTACTTGACACGTACTACACTGTTCTACTATATGTTCAATGTCCTTATCAAGACCTGGCCACCACAAATAGCTTCTCGCCAAGCTCTTGGTCAGGCACATACCCATGTGCTGATCATGCAGATCTCCTAACAGTTTGTCTCTGTACTTCTCAGGGATTATCACCCTAGATCCCCACATCACACAACCTTGATCTATTGAGAGTTCATTTCTCCGTACAAAGAATGGTTTGAGTTCAGTGTTTGACATGTGGTTTGGCCATCCATTTTGTACGTACTCCTTCACCTTTGACAACACTTTGTCTGTTTGGGTTGCCTTCCTAATGTCATCTGCTGTGACTGGCAACTCATCTACATAGGAGAAATAGAACAAGTCCTCTGGGTTTGGAGTCACTTCTGATGCCAGGGGTAACCTAGACATTGCATCAGCGTTACCGTGCTCCGCTGACCTTCTGTATTGAATGTCATATTGATATGCTGACAGTATGAGGGCCCACCTTTGCATCCTAGCTGCAGCCAGTGTTGGAACATGCGCAGTTGGATTTAGAATGGCTGTCAATGGTTTATGGTCTGTTTCAATTACAAACCGTCTGCCATAGAGGTATTTGTGAAACCTGCGAACACCAAAAATCAAAGCAAGCGCTTCACGCTCAATCTGCGCATAGTTTCTTTCACTGGTACTGAGTGTTCGGGATGCGAAGGCTATGGGTCTCTCTTCCCCATTTTCTAACACATGTGAAATCACAGCCCCTACACCATATGGTGAGGCATCACACTGCAACTTCACTGGTTTGTTTACATCATAGTGTACAAGCATGGTACTCTCTGCCAACTGAGATTTGCACAGATTGAACGCTTCTTCACACTCACGTGTCCACCTCCAGGGTACATCATTCTTCAGGAGCTCATTTAGAGGGTGCAATATGGTAGCCAAATTTTGCATGAACTTCCCATAGTACTGCACGAGTCCCAAAAATGATCTGAGCTCAGAGATGTTCCTGGGGGTGGGCGCGTTCTTGATGGCATCCACCTTACACTTCATGGGGTGCAAGCCATCCTTGTCAACTCTGTGTCCTAAGTACTCTACTGAGTCCTTGAAAAACTCACACTTCTGTGGTTTGACACGAACATTGTGTTTCTCGAGGCGTTTCAGTACCTCTAGCAGTTTCTCATCATGTGTGCTCTTATCTGGAGCTGAGACCAAGATATCATCGAGGTAACATACCACACCCTCAATCCCTTCAAGGATTTCTGTCATGACCCCTTGGAAAATTCCAGGAGCTGTGGATATGCCAAAAGGAAGCCTATTAAATTCAAATAGACCCAAATGTGTATTGATTGTCAGTTTAGACTTTGATTCATCATCTACACCTAACTGTAAATAGGCATTTGTCAAGTCCATTTTGGTAAAGACCTGCCCGCCTGTGAGGGTACTAAACAGATCTTCTGCAGTGGGTAGTGTGTCTGGCATGTTACCTTCCAGTACCTGGTTTATGGTGACCTTATAATCACCACAGATTCTGACACTTCCGTCTGACTTAGGTACTACTACAATGGGTGTTGCCCATTCACTATTGTCTACCTTGCTGATAATGTTTTCAGACTCAAGTCTTTTCAGTTCTTTTTCTACTTTTTCTTTGAGTGCATACGGCACAGCACGAGCTTTACAATGTACGGGACTAGCGTCCGGCTTCACACGAACTTTCGCATTGTGACCTGTGATTTGTTCTCCTTGGGCGCTGAACACTTTAGGATGCTGTTTGATCACGTCCTCCGCACACTTGAAGTTTACGCGAACATGGAAGATGTCACTCCAGTTGAGCTTCAAGGTTTGTAGCCAATTTCTACCCAACAATGCTGGCTTATCTCCCTTGACGACCACCAACGGCAAATCTGCCTGTTGCCCCTTATATGTGACTGGGACCTGAACGCTACCCAACACTGGGATTTTCTCTCCAGAGTAGCTGCGCAACTCGATTCGCTTCGCGTCTAAAGGAATCTGCTTCAGCTTTTCCATGTACACTGCTTCTGGTATCACACTCACTGATGCTCCGGTATCGATTTCCATTGTTACAGGGGCTCCTCCTAGCTCCACACAAACTGAAAATGATCCGTTTTGTGCTCTGGCTGGTTTACCGGTAGCTGTTGAATTACTATATATCGTGTATATAGCAAGTTCGTCCTCCTCAGTGGTAGGTTCCTGCTCGAGGGTATGTAGTGATTGACGATGTCCGCTTGTGGATCCTGAAGATCTGGTCTGCTTTGAAGTAGGCTTGTTTTTGTTTCGACAAGCGCTGGCGATATGCCCTTTCTTCTTGCACGAATAGCACTCTGCATTCTTAAATGGGCAGTTCATTGGCGAGTGCTGTCCTGAGCATCGGTAACAAGGCTTCCCTGTCCTGTTACCATGGTTACTTGTCCCTGTGCTTGACTTGGGTGACTTCGCTTTATTTGTCTTTTGGGCGGGATGGTACATCTTGTGAACTTCCCCTGATGACTGGTGCTGCGCTGAGGCTGACGGGCGCACTGCCTTAGACCCTTTTTCAGCCAAGTCCATCTGGATTGCAGTGCTACATGCCACATCAAAAGTAAGATTGGACATTGTCATCAACTTGCTGCGTATCCTCTCACTCCGAAGACCGCACACAAACCGATCTCTCAAAGCACGATCTTGGAAATCTCCAAAATTACAGTGGATTGATAATTTCTTCAATGCCACCACGAAATTCGCGATGTCCTCTTCTGGCAGTTGACATCTAGTGCCAAAACGGTAGCTTTCCGCAATCTCCAGCGGTTTAGGGTCAAAATGATCCCTTAGTTTATTCAGTATCACTTGGAGTGATGTGTCTTTTGGCTTTCCCGGTGCCAGGAGATTTTTGACAGTTTCATACACTGCAGGGCCAACTTCAGTGAGAAAAATTGCCCTCATTTTGGTCTGAATTTCACAGTTTTTACGCACAGACTCTTCATCAGTAGCATCTATCTCTACTATATTGTTTGCGGCAAAAAATAACTCCAAACGTTCCACATAGGCACTAAAAGTCTCACGACTTTGTTGGAACTCACCCAGTCGTCCAATGTAGCCACTGGGCGCCGCCATCTTGGATTTCTATTCTTGACAGTCTCACTAACGGTACGTGTTGAATCCAAAAATAATCAGTCGGAAATTTAAGCTTAAACTCCACTAATAGTCCTCAAAAACATCTCAGTGGGACGGTAGACATCATAATCTACTCGAAAAACAAGCTTGGGATTCCGCTCATCCCATCCTCGTCGCCATATTTGTGATATCTTCACTCGGATTGACACTACGAGTGTACACCTTGGTGCCGGGTTATAGACTGCACTGTATTGTGGTTTATTGCTGAACACGTTCATACTTCTGACACAAGGTGGCGCTATTACAGTGTGCACGCATATTTCTTTACCCGCAACCGTGTTTAGGCCCTGTCACATCTTTCCGGGCAGTGCCCGGAATGGTGTGACACGGCCTTTATAGTTTTCACATCAGCCCGATAAAAATCCAAGCTCGAGATATTTTTAACTTCCCAAGTCAGAATATAGCGCGCTATTTCGAAACATCGGGCTGATGTGAAAACGCCCAATGAATAACATCGCATCACAGATGCTTATCTCACCATGCTCAGTGAATTTAAAAACCAAAATGCCTGTTGGTACAAATGACCTTTTTCTGCTCATGCGCAAAATGGAATTACGAACTGGTCAATTGCTGATGTACATTCCATGTACAAACATGCTGCAAAGAAAGGAACCAGAGGGAATCGAACCTGTCTTCTACTGCTTTTCAGACATCGACACTTATAATGTACCACCAGGCTATCCCTGGGTGCTGGCAGTGACACGAAGAAAACATCCCATACATGCCATATCTTCACCTCTCTGCTTAATAATCTCTTTCTCTCATTAATTACTATTCTTTAACCACCTTAGACTACTTAACATAAAATTGCTAGAATTTCGGAGCTAGGTATTTGTTCCTAGTTCATCGTGTCACTGCCGGCAATCGGGTATAGCCTGTTGGTAGTGTGGCTGCCCGGGAAAGCAGAAGATGAAGAGTTCCCTATTTTCGACATGCTTGTTAAAAGTTTAGATCAGCAGTTGTGCTCTTACAAATCCCATTTGTGCAGAAGAAGACAAGCTGAAGAAAACTTTAACCCTATATCTTCGGGTGCACGTCACGAGACCGACACCCACGAGTCATACAGCCCACAAGTCATACAGCTCACAAGTCATACAGCCCACGAGTCATACAGCTCAAAAGTCATACAGCCCACCAGTTATACAGCCCACGAGTTCGACACTGAGTAAATTAAGCCCATGAGTTCCACATCAAGTAAAATAAGCCCACGAGTTATACAGCCCATGAGTGCGACATTACGCACAAAAGGCTCACGAGACCGACACTAAGCAAAGAGAGTCCACGAGACCGACACTACACTTAAAAGGCTCAAGAGACCGACACTAAGCGAAAGATGTTCACGAGACCGACACTAGACAAAAGAGGCTCACGAGACCGACACTAGGCAAATAAGGTCGACGAGACCGACAGGCTGAACAGCGCCCCCTATAGACCACTTAATTGTATAGGGTGTCCAGATAATGCCACAAAGAAGCTATAAGAGATGGAAAAGGAGAGTTGTAGTCCGGGAGCCAGCGGGGTCAGCCTAGCTGAAAAGGTTACCAATTTTTATGTATATAGCAATTTAGTACATATGCCCCTAAGTATGGAAATGCACGTCTGGCTGGTCATCGGTGGTGGGTGTGGCCAGGAGGGCCAAAAAAGGACCCATCAAAATTAGGCTAGCCTAGCTGGAAAAGTAACCCCATGAAAACAACTGGAACTTGTTCGTTACACTTACAGGATAAATGAATGACCATTGCCAGACGTTTTAAGTGGTGGGGGTAGTCGCCAGACGCTCTTAAAGGGCCAACTCCAGCTAGGCTAGCCTAGCTGAAAAAGTAACCTCATGAAAACCACTGGAACTTGTTCGTTACACTTACAGGATAAAGGAATGACCATTGCCAGACGTTTGAAGTGGTGGGGGGTAGCCGCCAGACGCCCTTAAAGACCCAAATTTTTCCAGCTAGGCTAGCCTAGCTGAAAAAGTAACCTAATGAAACCCACCGGAACTTGTTCGTTACACTTACAGGATAAATGAATGACCATTGCCAGACGTTTTAAGTGGTGGGGGGTAGCCGCCAGACGTCCTCAAAGACCCAAATTTTTCCAGCTAGGCTAGCCTAGCTGAAAAAGTAACCAAATGAAACCCACTGGAACTTGTTCGTTACACTTACAGGATAAATGCATGACCATTGCCAGACGTTTTAAGTGGTGGGGGGTAGCCGCCAGACGCCCTTAAAGACCCAACTTTTTTCCAGCTAGGCTAGCCTAGCTGAAAATATAACCTAATGAAACCCACTGGAACTTGTTATTTACACTTACAGGATATATGCATGGCCGCGTTGCCAGACGTTTTAAGAAGTGGGGGGGGGGGGGGTAGCCGCCAGATGCCCTCAAAGACCCAATTTTACCAGCTAGACTATAACCCTGGCTGGAAAAGTAACCTCCTGAAACCCACTGGAACTTGTTCCATGTTTGTATCTCACCTGATAAACACTGTCGACATAGTATTCTGGTGTTCTTTCAATAACTTTCCACACTTTTGAGCTATATGACCACCAAATTCACTCCTCAGATCATCTAATGATTGCTGTCAAGTGTTAATATTGGTGAAGTCCGACTACGTCAACAGTCAAAAAGTCAATGAACTAGGCCTATGCCATTTGAAAATCTCTGTAATCACAAAGTCGATACGTGGACGAGACATCACTTCGCTTTTGCCTTGTTAGATGGTGAATATTTGTAAGCTTCCGTTTCTAATTCATACAGCACCAGCATACATGTCTGAGAATAGCGGTAAAGAAGATTAGAGTCTTTGGCAACAAGTGCAAAATTAAATTCTGTGCCTTATTTGCTAAACAAACGTGGTATAGTGATAGGAGGACAACGACCTGTTAGCCAATATGGCGGACCAATAGCTCTATATTATTAGTGTTATAGAATAAATGACAATGACAATGATGTAGTTCTGAAGCATATACTTTTCATTAGATGCTTTTGCAATGACTCAATGTATACTTTTAATCGAACTAAGTACATATCCATGACTTGCTCATGAATTACGGCAGAACGATTCGGTGAGGAAAGTTTTCTGTCATGTCATTACGGAAGAAGTGAACGTGTCAATATTTTGCTATTTGTTCCATAATTATTTCTGAAGTGGTTAAATGTATTTTCCTAAAACATTTTTTCTTTTATATAATACCTACGTTGCATCCAAATGCCTATTCGTTGAAAAAAATGCGGACCATGTATTCAAAGGTCAAAGATCATAGGTTAATGGAAGTAGGGCATACATTGTACAACATTTCACTAAGTTGTTGGTTTTTGGTTGTTTTTTTTTTTTTTTTTTTGGGGGGGGGCATGATTCAAAGTGTCCTAAAACCTTGTATAATACATGTATTTAGTTTTGTAGTCACGACTCTTGCTATGTATGATGCCAAACTCTTCCCGCTCATACAAATGCAGCCGTTTCAGGGAAATAATTATGATAATGATTGGTAATGCTGAAGTGGTTCATAACATTCCATTGACACTATGTATAGAACAGAAAGTGAATTTGACAATGGTTTATGATATCCGCAATTTACTCTTTGACAGGTTCTATCATCCGATTAATAATGTATAAATTGAATATACAGTACTCCCCTATTCAGTAACTACAGGTTAAGTTAGATAAGCTGCATTCATTTTGCACGCGACCATGGCGTTATTATAGCCAAAGATGATTGAATTCTGTAAATCTCTGTGTGCCTGCACAGGATTGGAAAACGAAACAACTTCTGTGTATAGAACAACGAAACAGAAACTGGTGCATGTATTATTCTCAGTCACTTTGTTATGCATAATGATGGTTTGCTCATTGCAGTTCCGGAATCTCAGCTCGAGGGACTCGAATTGATCCCAAATCAGTCGGCATGCGTGTATCACCCAAAACAATATCTGAACACAATTATAACTGCAGTCCTCCATAGTCTCTATTGGTTGCCGATAAGGGCTGGTATCAAGTTTGATTTTCATATTATTTACAGTACCTTGTATTTAAATGTTTTCATCGAAATACCCGTATACGGAATGCGTATCTCAGTTAACTCTTTAAACCATAGTTGTAATCTACGTGCCAAGAATCTCATGTTTTCAATAAGCGTGAACTCCAAGACATGTCGTGATAAGGACTTTAAAACAATTGGCATCGTCATTATAAAACGAATTCCCCTTTTACAAGACACGTTTTAGATTTTAGATAGAAATATGGATTCGTTTGAATGCATACAAACAGCTTCTTATATCCTCTTACATTTTGTTTTTAAGATATGGTGTATACTTTAGAAGTGTAAGAAGCATGCTCTTGTTTTAAAGGCTTTGAATATTGGTAAGAAGCATATATTATTCTTATAGATTATGTGAATAAGTACGCATTCAAGAACGTTTTGAATAAAACGTATCCAGACAACTGCATATCATATTTTCACCTCTTCCTTCATGCAGATGTATACTCTTGCCGAGAAGGTTAACTGTTTGATAGATATAGTGCTCACCTTACTGAAAAGGTAATTGGGTAAATTTTTGGTTTCAGTATATTATTCAAACACAACTAAGTTAACTTTTACATTAACATTTTCACAACTCACAAATTCCACACGCACACACATTTCATGATTCACAAGATCCAAGTTACACTAATCCTATTTACTTTGCAGAGTGCAACAACAACATAAGTTATATACTGAGCAAATAGGCTTTCATCAGTTCGCACTATTCAATGTTTAGAGTAGTTAAGGAACTAAATCGTACCCGATTATGTGATGCTAAGTTGCACCTTGAGATGATGGGCAATATTGCCCCTATAAAGGAGCAAGCAGTGACACTGACTTGCTCCTTTAAAGGAGCAATTTTGCAGCAGTCATGGAGCAAATAAACACCACATAGGTGCAACATCATATATACCAATAAGGCACAAGATTGCACCCTCAAGAGAGGGTACATTCTTGCATCCTTCGGGCATAAAGTTGCACCTAAAGGTACGAGGTTGCGCCTTTTTCAAGGGGGCAAAGTTGCTCCCGAGGGTGTAACTTTCACCCTTTCTTGCGGGTACAAAGTAGCACCCAAAGTTCCAAGATTGCACCCTCAAAACAAGGCACAATCTTGGAACTTTGGGTGTTTCTTTGCACCCTCACGAAAGGATGTAAAGTTGCACCAAGATGTAAAGGCTACACGGGGTGCAAAGGTGCGCAGAAAGGTAAAGGGTGCAAGATCGCACCCTCAAGAAGAGGTGCAATCTAGCACCACTTAGTGTGGGTGGAAAGATGTACCCAAGGGAACATTTTCGTACCCTCAATAAAGAATTCAACTTTGCACCCTCTCTGCAGTATTATTTTATACACACGTGAATTCCTTGTTCCTGTGAGCTACGTTTAATATGAGCGTGACCCAGTATTAGACACGTGTCAAGCCTTTGCAGACACAGAATTTTTTCTTCATATTGTTTAAAGGTCATTTAAAACAAATTTGAATGTATATTTGTGACCGTGCACCTCAAAACGAACATAAAGTCGCACACACTGATTTTGCGTGAGGACTGAAAATAAGTGAAATGGGTCAACCTAGCCGAACTTGACTTTTTCATTTTTTCTGAAAGAGCGGGTCTTCTTTTACATAATGCTAAAATTTGGTATCATGAAATGGGCAGGAAAATGTGTTTTTTTAGCAGTTTATCTCGAACATTTTTGGTAGAATAGTGTGATTAGGTGTGTCTTTAGAATCCGTTTTTCATTTCTGAAAAACCTTGTCCACACTTTTCACTTTCAACTCTAATAACTTTTGAAAAGATAGTGCTACTGCTTTGAAAGTTGGCATCAATTATGGACAGAATGTGTTAATGAGGCATGCCTAATTTCAGTTTAATCTGATAATCCCTTCATTGTTGTTACTCTGGTGGTTTACTTCCTGTTTTTTGTCCCATTCATCGCACAGCCAGCACGGTTTGGTAAAGATTAAGCGCTTGAATAGACACTGTACTTCAGAGCCTCTTTTCTCAGTTCACACTTTTCCTGAGTTTGTGCTTTCTTTCCAATATTTAGATAGGTTAGGAGAGTCCTTTTGATTTGAGTTATACATCATTTTAAAGCTTAAAGTCTGCTCTTTCAGAATATGGTCTTAACTAAAAATTCATGTCTGGCGACTTTTTGTTTGTTTTGAGGTGCAGAGTCACATTTATTTCTTTTCAGTTAAGAGGAGCAAATGTGTAGATCATGACCTGTGATACATGTTACGGGAAGTCTATATTTTTATGTGTACTCGGTTTTTTTTCAACTACAAGGAATTGTTTGTTTGTTTGTTTGGTTTATTTCTGCATTTTCTTTCTCCGAATACAGTTGCAAATGAAAAAAAAATGATACAGATACATACAAATCAATACAAAGAAAAATCGTTTGCGTAACAACATTCAGTCTGAAGTGACATAATTATGAATCAAAATAACATATTAAGGCATACTGTATCTATTAACAAAGGAGAAATCAATACAGGGGACCGTCATCATAAGCAGAGCTTGACGTGGATGAGGCCCTATCTGAATATGTGATACCAATGTAATACAACACCAATTATATATGTACTCATAAAACTCTTAATCTTAATACACGAAACACATTTTGCTACAGAAAAAAAAAACAGAAAAGAAAAAACAGAAAAAGAAAAATTTACCTATGAGCTAATTGGATAAAGAAGCTGAGCATTCCTCTTTTTTTTCATCAGTTAATGTCAGTGCTGGTGTATTATTTTTGAAAAGTTGGCATCCAAATGTCCTCCAAACCAAGTACTTACTGTATAAAATTATATTCCTGTGAGTTACATTTCTTATGAGCATGACAGATCTGTAGACACGTGTCATAGTGGTTACAAACACTAAGTTTCCTTTGCTTTCATCGTTATCAAGAAGCGATTTTGAACAATTTCAGATGTTCTGGTTTTTTCAATTTCGTTACGAGAAGGCAATAATGATTTAATGTAAAACACGTTAAGGAAAGTTGATAGTTTGGTTATTTTATCATTACTCATCTTCGTCTTCTCAACAAGAAGATGATACACATGAGCTCATTTGCTAAAGAAGTTGAAGGATGTTTAATTGCTGGTAGCCACGTAGGGGCTTTTGTCATAACATTTTGCATCTAAATCCCTCGAAATTAAGTACATGCAGTATTAGTTTATAAATAACACAATATTTTTGTTGTTGCTGTGAGCTTATTCATATGAATTTTAGACATGTTTCTGTCATATGCTTTACTGAAGAACAGCAAATGTTGAGTTTATTGGCAAGAGAGGTTGATCATTACCTTACATTTAAGTTCATTGAAGTGCCGGAGCATAAACTTGTCTTGAAATATTAGCATCCAAAACCCTCCAAACCAAAAACGTGCAATACTAGACACGACAGGAATTCCTTGTTGTTGTGAGTTATGTTTCTTGAAAACACTGATTTTTTTCTGCTTTTGCAATGTACTATGTTCAAAAACACTCTTGAACAATTTTCAGATTTCGTTTCTTTCTTAAGAGAAGAAAACGGTGAGATCATGTGAAGCATGTTCCTATAAGTTTGATTTCGTTAATAATTTTTCTTTACCCATCTCCTCAACCGTAAGGTGATACGGTACCTAAAAAGTCATAGGCCAAAGGTGTTGAGCTTTACTTCCCCTTTTTAAAGTAAATTTAAGAGCTGGGGCATTATTTTTAAAAAGTTGGCATTTTAGGCTTTGTACACCGAGGACGAGTCTTACTGAATGGACTTCTTATTGCAGTAGAATTGTATTTTTTATGAGCTTGATGGAGTATTAGACAATTGTATAAAGTGTTTGCAAAAACTGTTAATGTATTCCCTTTTGCTAATGTCCAAAGAGTTCATTTGCCAAGTTTTGATTGTCTTTTGTTTTAATCATCAGGGGTTTGTTTTATCATGGTCATAGAGGAAAGAAACTTAATTGTAAAAAAAGCCTTCATATAAGAAGAGATACTGTAGGACACAATTTCATAAAAAGTTGTGATTTTCAACATTTCCAAAATGCAATTGATGAATATTTCTCCCCAGGGCACAGAAAGAAAGTAGTTTTTGGTCTTGTTTTTTTTTTTTTTTTCACGTCAGTATGTTATAATACCCGCGGGTTTACGCCCATCCCACCAATTTCCATCCGGATACTGTACCCAGCCCTGTTTTTTTGTTTTTTGTTTTTTATTTTTGTTTTACACTGCAAAGAAAATGAGAACACTGATGTTTGAGAAAAATCCCGACATGTTTGATTGGGCAATTCTTTTTTGATGTCTATTATTCTTTCCAAATAAGTTTTGGTTATCACTGAGGACAAGTACAGATACACTATTTCTTCTACCAAAACCACGGCACTGTATATTCTCATATTTCTACAGTATTTCGTCTCAACACTTGCCCTATTGATATTTCAAAGCATGTTTCCCTGTGCGCTCAAGAAACTCCCCCATTTAAGGAGACCTCCGGGTGATTCTCAGATTTTTACATTTGTACAACTATGAATTAGTTATACTGAGGACAGAGTTTCAGAATTTGTGATAATTGAGATGAAGAATAAGAATATTTTCAAAAAATAGAACAAATTGCAATGAACAAGGATGATGACATGGGAGGGTCACCATAAGAATGCATGAGTTGGGGCTCAAGGAAGCAGAACAAAAGAATAAGGCATGCATAGATTATAGACAGGTGAACTCGCAAGCAAGCGGTATTGTTATGGAATTACACTGCTATCATTTCTGAAATATGTGAACCTTAAAGCTGGTAAAATTGGGTCTTTGAGAGCGTCTGGGGGCTACGCCCCACCACTTAAAGCGTCTGGCAACGGTCATGCATTTATTCTGTAAGTGTAAGAACAAGTTCCAGTGGGTTTCATGGGGTTACTTTCCTAATTTTCAGCTAGGCTAGCCTAGCTGGTAAGAGTTTGGTCTTTGGGCGTCTGGCGGCTATTGTCTGGCAACAATCATTCAATTATCCTTTGAGTGTATCACAAGAACAAGTTCCAGTGGGTTTCAGGAGGTTATTTTTCCAGCTGTATAGATAATTATAGGCTAGTCTAGCTGGTAAAATTGGGTCTTTGAGGGCGTCTGGCGGCTACCCCCTCCTCCTCCCCCCCCCCCCCCCCCACCACCACCATTTAAAACGTCTGGCAACGGTCATGCATATATCCTGTAAGTGTAAAGAACAAGTTCCAGTGGGTTTCACAAGGTTACTTGTTCAGCTAGGCAAGCCTAGCTGGAAAAACTTTGGTCTTTAAGGGCGTCTGGCGGCTACCCCCACCACTTAAAACGTCTGGCAATGGTCATTCATTTATCCTGTAAGTGTAACGAACAAGTTCCAGTGGTTTTCATAAGGTTACTTTTTCAGCTAGGCTAGCCTAGCTCGAAAAATTTGGGTCTTTAAGGGCGTCTGGCGGCTACCCCCCACCACTTAAAACGTCTGGCAATGGTCATTCATTTATCCTGTAAGTGTAACGAACAAGTTCCAGTGGTTTTCATGAGGTTACTTTTTTAGCTAGGCTAGCCTAGCTGGAGTTTGGCCTTTAAGAGCGTCTGGCGGCTACCCCCCCCCCCCCACCACTTAAAACGTCTGGCAATGGTCATTCATTTATCCTGTAAGTGTAACGAACAAGTTCCAGATGTTTTCATGGGGTTACTTTTCCAGCTAGGCTAGCCTAATTTTGGAGGGTCCTTTTTGTGGCTCTCCTGGCCACACCCACCACCGATGACCAGCCAGACGTGCATTTCCATACTCAGGGGTATATGTACTAAATTGCTATACACATAAAAATTGGTAACCTTTTCAACTAGCCTGACCCCCGCTGGCTCCCGGACTATTGCTAGGGTATTGTCCCATCTGTTACCCTCCCTCACAGCCTGAACGATTCAAGATCTTTAATTGTGTTTGCCTACCTGAGTGTTTGTGAAAAAATAAACAAAATTCAGTAAAAGTGCATGAGATGTTGCAACATTATTTTCGAAAATGCCAAAACACCCTCCTTTCCCTATCTGCAAAGTCCATACCGGTATATACCTACTTTAAAAATAAAAATGAAATTATGTCGACATTCAGATCAACTAACTAATAAAATACCCAGGTATGAAATGAAGTTCACTACAAGAAAAATATTCACAAAATGGTCAATGTTGTAGTGCACACCTGCTTTACATTATATGTGGGGGGGGGGGAGGGGCTAGTCATCTGCAAAGGTGTAGAAATAATGAAAAATCACAGAAAATAATGTAATTGTCAATTAAGGCAGCGTTAAGAGTTCGGAAAAAGAAGATGCATCCATGAAAGTAACTTTTCTCTTTCATGAAAAATATACTGTTTTGAGAAGAATAATTTTACAAACATAAGTTATTGCAATCGAGGTGTATCGCTGCGATAAAAAAAAGCAACAAAAAAACCGTTTTCATCCGTTGAATTTCATACATTAAAGTTAAAGAGAAAATTACAAATTGAATTCTAAGCAGGAGGGGAAAAACAGGCAGAAAGGATATCTAATAAGGCCTGCTTAACTTGTGATGCGAGAAAGAAAAGGGTGAAAAAAAAACTTAAATCCTGTCCACCGTCTAAGTAGACATTAGGAAAGCCTACTGTATATAGCATGATGGCATCTAAAAGTTAACCATTCACCGTTCTTGTCCTCTATCACTTTTTCATTCTTTTTTTTTTTTTTTTTTTGGGGGGGGGAGGGGTCCTATGAAGGGGACAATTCTATAAAAAAAAGAATAATGGTAACAATGTCGCTCCCCGTAGCGTGACAGAATTGCCCCCTAAAAGCCACACCTGTACAAATACATACTTAATGTCGTTGATATGTAGATGGTGCTGTTGTTAGTTGGTAACAATCTCTCGCTCTACAGCGTAACGAAATTGCACCAGCCAGTATGTAATTTTCCCCTTAATTGAACACCCTGTATAGGTACATATTTGTAATTGAAATGTAGATGGCGCTATTCATCCTGTCGGTCTCGTGAGCCTTCTTTGCCAATTGTCAGTCTCGTGGGCTTTCTTTGCCTAGTGTCGGTCTCGTGGGCTTTCTTTGCCTAGTGTCGGTCTCGTGGGCTTTCTTTGCCTAGTGTCGGTCTCGTGAGCCTCTTTTGCGTACTGTCGGTCTCGTGAACCTTATTGTGTAGTGTCGGTCTAGTGGGCTTTCTTTGCTTACTGTCGGTCTCGTGAGCCTTTTGTGCCTAGTGTCGAACTCATAGCTGTATGACTCGTGAGCCGTATACTCTAACCCATGGGCTGTATATCTCATGGACCTAATTTTAATGTCGGTCTCGTGGACCGTATGACTCGTGGGTGTCGGTCTCGTGGGATGACCCCATAATATCTTCAGCCCTCTACTAAATAATGTTTTCCTTTCATTTAATAAAAGAATTATGCCAGGAAAAGTCATCAATAATTGACCACTCCATTCATTTATCGCACTTTAAAGGGGAATCTTCTTTCCCTCTTGAGATTTCTATTCAAAACTGTTTAAAGTACCGAAATGAAGAAGAAGAAAAAAATAAAAACACCGGTACTTGACACTTTTTTCTTTCCATACTCGAAAGGCAATTGTCAGAAATGATGAATTTTGGTTGAGTTACGATAAAGTTTGCTTGCGTGTCGCATTGAACTCCGATGGAAAAAAAAAAAATCTCTCATTTGAAGAAAGAAAACATCAAAAGATTATTCTTTTTTTCCCTTCTGCATCAAACGGTCTTACGATTTTTGTAAGATGTAGAAAACACGCAAAGTAAACGGAATACATGGAAAGGAGATACAAGGCCACCCAAGTGAAGTATAAAAGAGGAAAAAGAGAAGGACAAGAGAAAGAAAAAGAAGCGACGTTCTCATGAAGATTGACTAACGCACTCACTCGTCTTAACCCTTTGTGCGCCTCGTTAACTTCCTGTTCATTGGTTTGTGTATGAAATTTAAACACATTTGACTCACTGGCACAGGATGGTTTATGACTTGTGTGCTTGCAAAAATGACATCGCCTTCCCTTGGGCGTACTCCCTATTAAAGCCTTAAAAGAAATTGAGCTGAAAACGTATTTCATTCTTTGTCACATTTGCTGAGTATGAAGTCTTATGAGTTGTGTTGGAACGATCAAAGAGTCCATAGTAATGGATAAAGTAGACATATCGGATGCTTCCTTAACTTTGTAAAAAAGGGTCACCCCTTATTCCTAAAAATGGAGGGCTTCATCATTTTCAAATGCTGAAATTTGCATCAATCTGAATCCGACTTACGCCTCCGTTTGTCATGATGAGTCACAGTTGCACTCCAAGAGGAATACTCTGCAAACATATTTCAAGATTTTTTTTTTCATGAACTTTATGTTAGGCAGAGGTAAGTGACTAGATCAAGACTAGGTCAAAGTAGGGCAACTGTTCCTTTAGAACTAAGAGCTTTCTAAAATCAAAATTGTGATTTCAAATTCTTCAGTAATGGTATTGAGGCCAGCGTAATATACTTCATACACAACAAACCATTTTTGAGCATTGTAAATTGCTAAATTTGATCTTGAATAGCTAGTGATGGTTTCCTTTCCTTAAAAAATTACCATCGACCTACCCATGATCCACAATCATGACAATATGCAAAATGCACGTACTTGATAAAGTAACACTAGAAGTGCACCACAAAATTCACTGTAAACTTGCTAGATGATCAAAGGCTTTCTTCTGCTTTAGCAATGAAATGAATACTAGTCATATTTATAGCATGCAGCATACAGACACGTTGTAACAAATAGAGATAAATCTTGAATATCATAACTACTTTCGAAAAGGATACGAATGCAATGGTAATATTGATCGATCACTTTACCGCCATATTTCCTGAGCTTATACTGATGCGTGTCCTCTCACAGTCTTGATATAACAGAACTGAATTAACAATTAAGAGCCTTTTGCATTCCGCATTCGAGTTGTTTCTTTCGTATTATATGTGTGTATAATATATCAATTGTGTTAACAATGCGCGCACAGATCTGTATTAAAAAGGTCATGGGCTAGTGCATGGGGGTCAATCTGCACCAACTCTGCACCTAACATCCATTTCAATAAAGCCCTTGGTCTGGAGGGTCAGAAAAGTGATGTTAAAACTGGAGCACTCGCAATCGAGCACGTGTATCCCCCGAACCCGTCTCCCATACTCCATCTGGATTACTTTTCAGTTCAGAATTTTGTATGATATGGCAACTGTTGCAGGATACAATAAAATCCAAATAGGTGTAGATTTGACTATGATACATTTACATACCAAATTTGAAAAAAAAAAATCCGTCAAGAAACAAGGCAGCGTCGCACAAACAAGCAGACCCTGTAAAATTTACCTTTTCATGTATAAAGACGGAACAAGCGAGGGCGCCACCACCAAAAACAATATGGGCCTCTTCATTTCACTATAATGCACCTTTTTGCCAAATTTGAAGAAAATCTTATAAGAAATGTGGCTGATAGAGCATACACAAGAAATGTGCATTGGCATCCAAAGTCGGAACACTGAGGGCGCCGTCACCACAAACTGTTGTGTCCTTCATGTAGAACGATCACCCATTTTCCTCCCTACCAAGTCTGAATAAAGATCTGTTGAGTAACAATCAAGTTATTGCATAAATAAACACTTTTGCAATTTTTGACATAATCAAGGTGACCTTTGACCCTGTAAAAGGTGGAACAGTGAGGGCAGCATTATCAATAGGTATAGATGTATAGATTTGACTATGATATATTTACACACCAAATTTGAAAAAAAAAATGGTCAAAAAACAAGACCAGTGTCACACACAGTAGCAGACCCTGCGGCGGTGAGTTGGCTCAGTCGGTAGCGCGTCTGCCTCACGATCACGCGGCCCGGGTTCGAACCCGAGTCTGGACTGAGCAATGTTTTGTGCAAACATACCGTCCCCTCTAGCAAGAGGCAAAACACTCTGTCCCTCGGATAGGACATAAAATGGAGGTCCCGTGTATGAGAGAGCCACAGCTCATGCACGTAAAAGATCCCGCTTCATTCATTCATCTCAAAGAGCAGGGTGTCTAACCCGTTGGGAGCGTTTGGGTCGCGTCGCGTTGACTGGAACCCCACCCTTCATCAAAAGCCCCCCCCCCCCCCCCCCGGTTTTGCCGAAAAGGTGCGTTGGTACTTTTTCTCATGTACTATTAAAAGACGAGTTTTGAATATATATTTTACCTTCAAACAACCATTTCAAAGAGGCTATCGTCCGGATCTAATATTTACTTCGTCCAATGTTCATTTGGTCCAATATCCATTTGGTGTAATATCCGTTTCTGTTTTACATTACAGGGCATGGATCATGTGGATAATCAGTGGCTTATCTATATAAAGTCCAGCTGCTGGGGGTGCTGGCCTGGCACCATGGGGGAGGGGCGAGGGACCCTATACTTTACCCGGACGATCCGGACGATAGCCTCTTTGAAATGGTTGTTTGAAGGTTAAATATAAATTCAAAACTCGTCTTTTAATAGTACATGAGAAAAAGTACCGACGCACCCTTTCGGCAAAACCGGGGGGGGGGGGGGGGCTTTGGACGAAGGGTGGGGTTCCAGTCAACGCGACGCGACCCAACGCTCCCAACGCACCCTTTCGGATAAACCGGGGGACTTTCGACGAAGGGTGGTGTTCCCATTAACGCGACGCGCCACCACCCAACCCACCCTTTCGGCACAAGCCGAACACTGTATAGCGTAGCAACACAAGGAGCAGCAAATGAGGAAAGGAACTATTTCATGTAATATTTCAACTCGCCTTTAGGCAGTGTGCAATGGGAAGATGAGATGCCCATCACTTAGATCAGTATGACTAAATGACACACTTCTGCAATTGCAGTAGCTTCCTCTACCTTGGGCATGCAAGCCACCAATAACATTACGAGACAACATGACTTTATACCGATTCTCCCTGATGCTCCTCCAGAAATCTTCACTAGCCTGCCAACTTTATCTCGTTGAGTTTTCACTCATGTCTGCGTGCGCTCCTTGTTGATCACTAAACTATTGCCTACCTTCCACTCCAATCTCCATGTTTGTTTGTTTTTGTGACTGATACAGCAGCTTCTTAGCTTCCTTGTTAGATTATTCAATTCAATTTAAATATAAATTCAAAACTCATCTGTTAATAGTACATGAGAAAAAGTACCAACGCACCCTTTCGGAAAAACCGGGTGGGGGGGGGGGGGCTTTGGACGAAGGGTGGGGTTCCAGTCAACGCGACGCGACCCAACGCTCCCAACGCACCCTTTCGGCAAAACGGGGGGGGGGGGGGGCTTTGGACGAAGGGTGGTGTTCCCATTAACGCTACGCGCCACCACCCAACCCACCCTTTCGGCACAAGCCCAGTGTTCCATGTCTGGCAGATGGGCATTGTTTGTGTCTCCACGAATCTGAAGTTACTTCATGATTGTGCTGCTGGTCATCTTGATCAAGTGAGGGTTATAACAAGTTTGAAACTAGGTTCTAAAGATTTCCTGAAATTGGTATCTTATTATGTAATTCTCGGTGCAGTTCGTGTCAGGAGTTCATTGAACGCCTGTGGCTCCATTCACATGAAATTGATAAATGAAGAAACATCATCGGCATGCAGTTTTTTCATCAGTTGTCCTTATTGCCTCTTGGACGCCGCCGCTGGATCCGAGATTTGACCCACACACTTCTTCTGATTCTTGCAACAGCTCATTTTCTTCTCTTTTCTCATTTTTGCAAGACATTCGTATCTATGCGAATGCTGTTTCGAGGACAGCTAAATGCTAGAGAATCTCCCCATCATATCACGTTTGAACAGCAGGCAATTAAAGAGTGTGTAGTGGCTCGATTAGCCGTTCATTACTTTGTGTGTAGTAGCCCTGTGTAATGGCTAGTTTAATTTTGTCACTGTTTCAGTATTGAATGTCGGTAAGATTTCCCCAGCCTTACATAGCTAGTGGAAATTTCCATGCATAGTTGTTTGACCTTACTAATCACACGTCACCCATCGCACGTGCGAGATGTCACACGATCCTTCGCGGCATCGAAACACTCCCGCTTCAACCGCCGTTGAGGAACGGCCTCCGGATCTGTCCTGCGGTAGAGTCACCCTCCACTTTCTTTTTTTTTTCATAGGCCCGCTGGCTGTTTAAAGTTTCTACCCGGCCGCTGTCCTCTCTGCGCACCGTACCAGAGATTCGGGGATGGAGCTTCGCAGTTTTCGTTGCCTCCTGCTGCACAGAACTTTCATTTATTTGTCCTCCGACACGTTTCATTGACATTGTCGTCGAGTGACCGCACATCGCTCCCGTCATGAACGACCCGCTGTCCGGCTGAGCATCTAGATCAACATCTACATCGTTCCAGGTGACTCACTCTCCTGTCGAACTTTGTTTTCTTCAGCCTCCTGCCGACGCCCGACTCACCGCGCTGGTAGAGAGCTGCATTCCATCTCAACCTCCGTTTGGCTCTTCAGCCCCGTACGACGGAGTGTCGCATCACTTCAAGTCTCCGAATGATCCCCGCATCGAGCTCTTCATCGCATCGCGTCCGCTCAGCTCCGCAGGATCCCGTTCGTCGAGCTCCTTTTTCTGTAACCGTTCCAGTTCATCATTTTGGTCTTCTGCTACAGCGATTCGCTCACATTAACCAGTCGGCACGGTAAAATCGCTTTGTTTGTATAGACCGTGGACTGTGGACACTAATCCGCCAAACACTTACATTTACTGAATGGACTTCAAGTTGACTTTTTGTTGGTATGTCCTCATTTTTATACATTGTAATCTGTATAATAGCGCTACATTCTACATGTCGTACGTGATAACTCCCACATTTTGGGTGTTTTTACTTTTACGATGTCAAATTACACTCTTCCGTTTTGTGCAATATTTTGATTTGAACATACCTACCAGAGTTATATATATTTTATAATAAAAACAGAAAAGGGAATATTTGACTCCTTTCAATTATTTGTGTGAACTTTTCTCCAGGTAGATCATAAAGTTAAAAAGGGAGATTGATTGTTTGAGCACGCCTTTTGTTTGTGTGATTGAAGATGCAATTTATGTTAACATTCTGAGTACCTTCTGACCTTCACTACAACAACACACTCTATTATTTACCCCAAAATCATTATCTTTTAATCAATTTTTCCCACAAGTGAAATAAGCAGAAAGCTCTGCTGAAATAGCTCTGCAGTTTCATTAATTTGTGCATACGACCGCGGTACGCAACTTCAAGCAACTGCAAGCAACTCTACGCGGCCTGCGCGGCCGACCTACTTTATGTACGTAGCTCTACGTCCGCTATACAAATAAGCTACGTTGATACGCGCTTCTTACGTAACCCTACGCCGATCCTGCGCGGATCATCACAATTATTTTTCAAGAGTACGCAGCCGATTTCGGCGTAGTCGCTACGCAACTCTGCGCAAGTTACGCAAATCCCGGTGTGGAACCCCCTTATGATGAGGCTGCCATGTCATCATCCTTGTTCATTGTGATTTGTTATAAGTCTTGAAAACACTCCCACTGACTCCTATTCCTCATCCCAATCACTGCAAATTCTGAAATTCACTACCAAGCATAACAAATGTATAGTTTTCATATGTAAAAGTGTGAAAATCATCCGGAGGTCTAAATACATTTGACTTCAGTGATGACAACAACAACAACAACAACAAAACTCCTTCGCCCAGTCAACAAGAGTAGAAGACTGTTGTAGGCCCAGAAAAAAAATGGACTGTTATTGATTGGGAGAAGGTCCCTTGGACTGATGAGTGCAAGTTTCAGTTATTTGGAACAAACAGAAGAGTATATGTGAGGCGACAGGAGATAGAACGTATGATTGACAGCTGTGTTGTGCCTACTGTCAGTGACTGTGAAGCATGGTGGAGGATCAGTGATGGTCTGGGGATGTTTTGGAGGAGAAAGAGCCGGAGACTTGGTTCTGGTCAAAGGAAACATGAACAAAGACCATTACCACTCAATACTTCAGAGGCACGCAAGTCCATCTGGCTTGAGTCATCGGTCAAAACTTCATTCTGCAACAAGACAACGATCCGAAACATTCATCTAAGCTTGTCAGAACTACATCCGTTCAAAAGAAGAGCAGAATGTCTTGAGGAGCATGATTTGGCCACCCCAGTCTCCAGACCTTTCTCCAATAGTACTGGCATGGGATGAACTTGATAGGCAGGTCCGCTGCTCCTCCCTCAGCAATGAAAAACATATGCTTGAAAGCTTAAAATCAGCATTGGAATCATTGTCTGCATCATACTTCAGCAAACTTTTAGATCGCATGCCAAGAATCTGTAAAGCAGTGATCAGGACACATGGATGGCATTTTGATGAATCACATTTTGATGTGAGCCAGAAATCTTACTAAAATGGGTAATTAAACCGTAATTCCTGTTGGAAACATGCTTGTGTGATGTAATGGAACTGCATTAGCCCATTCAGTATCAATACATTTAAATGAAATGCAGAACACAGTATTGTTGTATGATTTTCTTTTACATCTGAGGGTGCCCCCAAACTTTTGGCCTGTACTGTATACAGTGTCGCTCTTGTGTTCATGACCTTTACAAAGTGTTTACAAATGTTCACACTTCAAAATTTGTCATGCAAATTTTGATAGGGTGGATTCTATTACTCTCCTCAACAACAACATGGAAGTAGTGAGCTGTGACGACGCTGAGGCGATGGTCTACCATGCCAGGAAAGAACGAACTCGCATGAAAAATGAATCACATGTTTTCAGCTGGGGTAAGTAATGATTATTATTTTGATGATAGTTTTAGAGATGTAACTCATAGCAGCTCAAATTCTATCGATTGGGATTATCGAAGGAGAGGACATATTTTTATCTGAAATGTATTGACTTCAAGAGGGAATAAAAGAAAATAATTATTGAAGAGTTCGCGTTGATTACTTACTTTACAAAGATAGATGTGTGATATTTTCGTAGACACACACACACACACACCTATATATATATATATATATATATATGTATATACACTCAACAAAAAAAGTAAGTTCCCCCTAACATTTTTGGATATATCTCAAAAAGTATTTTACCGATTTTCATAATTCAAACGGAAATGGATAAGGAATTTTATTACTCATAACATGAGTGGCAAATCATTGCCACCAGATATTATTATTGGTGTGAAAAAAAAAATGCATTTTATGTCAAAATGCATGGAAACAAAAGTTGCACTTTAGTGATTTGCAGTGACTTTTACACAAATAATCAAACAATCAATCATGATTCTGAACATTTAAGCATGGTTTATTGCATATTTTTATATCTCTTTCTTTTCATGAGCATACAGTCAAGTATTTGATAATCGATATGTCCACCATCCGCTTCAATGACCAGCCGGCATCTCGTCCTCATACTGTTAACTGAAGTTTGTACTTGGCGCTGCTCAATGTTGGCCCATGCTCTCTGCAAGATGCGCTGAAATTATCGCAGTAAAGTGTCATTTTCACCTCCTTGCTTGCTTTCCGCTTAATGATATCCCAAAGATTCTCTACTGGATTACAGTCAGGGGATCTTGTAGGCCACTCCATACGTTCGATGCCATTTCCCTCAACAAACTGATCTACAATTTGAGCGCAGGATGCAAAATGGCCATAGGCACATTAATGTGATCAACCCAAATTGGAATTACAAATCACATGGCTTCTCCCAACATT
This sequence comes from Diadema antillarum, assembly GCF_040938485.1. Taxonomy (NCBI): domain Eukaryota; kingdom Metazoa; phylum Echinodermata; class Echinoidea; order Diadematoida; family Diadematidae; genus Diadema; species Diadema antillarum. The sequence continues at coordinate 2,648,729 of NW_027271172.1, forward strand.
TTCATATTGAAAAGGCTATTGTTTAAAAAGTATGCATAACATCTGTTTAATAGGGAAGCACATTGTACCTGAGGAAATTCCTGAGAATTGCACAATTTAAAAAGGTCATTTGCTAACTTACATATAAAATGTATACAATATGCTTCATATAGCCTAAAGTGCAACTTTTTCCCCCATGCATTTTGACATAAAATGCGTGTTTTTTTTTTTACACCAATAATGATATCTGGTGACAATGGTATGCCATTCATGTTATGAGTAATGAAATTTCTTATCCATTCCCGTTTGAATTATGAAAATCCGTAAAACACTTTTTGAGATATATTCAAAAATGTAAGGGGGGAACTTACTTTTTTTTGCTGAGTGTATATGAACTTTTGATAATAACAGTAGTCATATTATATAAATGTGTGATTCTTTTGATAGGGAAACAATCAGAATCCAATCAGAACAAAAAATCACATTTCGATGAATCTATATAAAGAATGATTTGCCATCTGAATATTTTGTAGTGATTAAAAGCAATAAACTGATTTGAAGATTATTATTATCTTTTTTGCATAAGCTGGAATGAGAGAATTATCAAGCAATGATCTCAACTAATCTAAATGTGAAAAATATCCACTGTCTCTGAATTTCTTGAAAAATGCGCAATTATCATTTCTTTTCTCTGATGTTTTAGGCCCAAGTCAGTTTACGCACACATGGGGTAGATAATGAATGTATGTATTTGATAAGTGTATGTATGAAGTCACAACTTGGTATCAAGAATATTGATGTTTTACAGCATGTTTGTTGTTTTTTTTTTTGTTCCATGCAAACTTTCCTTTTACATTTTTATTTTAGTTTCTGAAATAAATGTTCGTGCCTATTTATTTCACAACACACTTTTATAGAAGTTGTTGTACCACAGTGCTTTGCCAGAGTTTAAATGTGTTCAAATTATTCAGAATTGAGGTAGGATACTTGGATGTGTCGGACTTTGACGTTCAATTTAAGACTTCATACTGCTCAGTCAATGAACAACGACTGCAATCATGACTGAAAATACTGTGCATGCATGCTGAAGTTATGGATATACTGCTCTAATCTGCCGTGATTTCCAGCGGCAATTCATCGGCTTCTTTGCTCGACGGTTATGGAATAATGAATTCCTATTTGCCTAATACGCGTCAATCATTAACTTAACCGGTGGTTATGTGAATTATGAACTTTAGTGTCGATTTCTGAAGAGGGAACACCATAACCTCTTATCATGCACCACGGAGACACCGACAAAAAGCCAGTCCCATACGTGCTCTTCCAGTGTCAGACAAATGTCCAGTCACCGGTGACCAATCGGTAGTACCGATTTCCATCATGTAAGTGATTTTAAGGACCACCAAGACAATCTTATGGCATTGGATCACGCTTTGTTTTTGGTATTTGCCAGAAGTGATATTCAACCTGCTTAATAGTAGGCCTAGGTGTACTTTCTGATCTTCCCGAACTTTCATATCCTCCATGATCCATAGGCATACTCTGACAATATGCCTATAGATGCTAAAATTTGTTGGTCGTTGCAACCTGACCTCCTATTGAACATTACTGCATGATTTATGAACATATTATACTCGGAGCGTATTTTGTGAGTATAGAGTCGTCAATGGTCAGTTGAATTACTGTCTACAGAGATACGGTGTAACTTCGAATTTCCATCATCCCTACAATATATTCCATCCCTACAATATATTCCATCCAATATGGCGCATCCGACTTCTGAGGTCGATGACGCAACAACAAGGCTCGTGAATGACATGATTTCGCGCTTTCAGAACAAAAAAAAAATATACTCAAGTCCATCGATGTAACAATCAAAGAAGCTGTTCAAAAGGAGTTTTCCAAACTTCATGATCGCTTGGATGAGCAGGAGGGCCGACTGATGGAGTTAGAGATTCAAAACAAGTCGCTGGTTGACGAAATAGCTCGCCTTTCTGCCGTTGTTGAGGACCACAATGAGCAATCGTCGTTTGACAGCTGCGGATCTGGAGCAATACTCGCGGAGGAATTGTTTGATGTTCTTTGGTGTTGAAGAAGAAGAAGACAATGAATCAACGGACGACCTCATCTGTAACATCGCGAAAGACCATCTTGGGCTGAAGATCTCTAAGGAAGACATTGACTGCTCACATTGTGTGGGTGATCAAGCGAAGCGCCCTTCAAAACCCAAGGATGGCAAACCAGCGAACAGGCCACGTCCTATTGTTGTGAAATTCACCTCATACAGACAACGTCATGCGGTCATCTCACATCGTCGTCTACTGAAAGGTTCAAACATCGTGATACAAGAAGAGTAAAATAAAGAGAACTTGCAGTTGCTCAACAGCGCAAGAAGGAAACAAAGTGTCCTCTCTATGTGGTCAAGTGATGGTCGTGTCATTGTGAAAATGAAGGCAACAAACGGAAAGACAATGAACAGAGTCATTCGAACTCAGAGTGACTTGAATGCCCTGTAACCCTATCCTCGTGTGAAGCTAAAAGCCGATCTATTGTTTGCTTTTTCATATATTCCAATTCATAGACGCTTATATACCCATATACTTGAAAATGGGATGTTCTGTACAGTTTTATTTTACCCTGGTTTATTTGTAATATGAGTGTTTACTTTTTTTGTTATGCCTCCTAGATATCCTTGTATTTTCTGTAAAAAAAAAATCAGTGAAAAATAACCAAAATTCTATGTTGTGTACTCTTTGCAATTGTTGGGTCATTTTGAATGTTCTAGCGAATCACGATCTTTTTTTTTAGTCAAATGATGATTGGGCATGCGATGTATACCTCTAAAAATGTTGCCGTTTGGTGACTCTTTTAGCTCTTGTATTGAAGTAGAATCTGCAAACGCGGTCGCTGAGTCAATAGCAGTGACAACTGAAGAATTACATAAAGTTAAGAGTAAGATTAGTAATCTACAATCTCAAAAGAGCCTAAAGATTGTTTATTTGATTTGTGCATCGTTGATGATACACATTGATAAGGTTAGAAATTTTGCTCTTGCATCTGATATGGATATTATAACTCTCAGTGAAACCCACTTATCTCCTGTGGTTGATGATGGTGAAATTAGTATACCTGCATGGTTACACATTAGTACGGCGTGATCGAAATAGACAAGATGGTGGCGTTGCTGTATTCATAGAAAGACAATATGATTTTTGTGCGTAACGATGGATTTGACATATATGATTAAGTAGGAATTGACTGTAATAGAAGTAAAACTTGAGTTGCAAAAATCATTTTATGTAATGTGCTGGTATAGACCTCCCTATCCGAATAATGATTTGTTTGAGGAATTTGAAAAAGTAATGATGAAAATTGATGATTTGAACATTTCATTATTTGTGACCCTGCAGCGCAAAACAAACAAAAAGTCGCTAAACATGATTTTTTAGTGAAGACCAGATTCTGAAAGAACAGACTTTAAGCTTTAAAATGATGTATAACTCAAATCAAATGAACTCTCCTAACCTATCTAAATATTGGAAAGAAAGCACAAAATCAGGAAAAGTGTGAACTCAGTGAAAAGTGTGAAAAGACTCTCTGAAGTACAGTGTCTATTCATGTGCTTAATCTTTACCAAACCGTGCTGGCTGTGCGATGAATGGGACAAAACACAGGAAGTATACCACCAGAATAACAACAATGAAGGGATTATCAGATTACACTGAAATTAACCAGGCTTCATTAACACATTCTGTCCATAATTAATGCCAACTTTCAAAGCAGTATCACTATCCTTTCAAAAGTTATTAGAGTTGAAAGTGAAGAGTGTGGACAAGGTTTTTCAGAAATGAAAAAGCGACTCTAAAGACACACCTAATCACACTATTCTACCAAAAATGTTTAAGATAAACTGCTAAAAAACACACTTTCCCGCCCGTTTTATGATACCAAATTTTAGCATAATGTAAAGGAAGACCGGCTCTTTCATAAAATACGAAAAAGTCAAGATCAGCTAGGTTGACCCATTTCACTTATTTTCAGTCCTCACGCAAAATCAGTGTGTGCGACTTTATGTTCGTTTTGTGATTCACGGTCACATTTATTGGGAGATTTGAATAGTGACGTGATGAGTACATGTATACCCTGTTACACGAGAAAATTTGTGGACATCATGGAGTCCTTTAAAGTATGGTGAACGAGACACTGAAATAAAGAAAATCATATAAAAGAAGGTGTCAAAGCAGACTGAAGTGTCTCCTAAAACAGATTTTTAAAGTGACTTATTAAAAGATATTCGCGCCACTGAAAAATCGCGAGCTAAAACTGATTGATTTGCTTTGCCGATATTTGTTCCGGAATGTAGAATCACGCAAAGGAGGGTAAAAGGAAACTATTATTGCCGTTTCATTTGGAACTTTAATGTGTGGTCCGCTCGTGATACTCAGAACGTTGACAATACGTTTCATGCGTCATAGTCTTAATTCAGTCCGTGTTACATTATTCTACATCTCCCCCAAGCTAATTAATCTCACAGTCCAGAGTTCCGTTTGAAATATATTCAAACTCCGTTGAAATCAAATCAGTCCAGCAATTCTTATTACATTCTTCAACAGTCCTTTTAAGTTTCTGTTTTTAGAAAAAGTGTTTAATAAATCAGTCCAAACTTCCATTCTGATACATATCCAAAAGTCCAAAAAATTCAACCCAATTTCTATTTTTGGTTAGCTCATTATTTTAGTTTTTTATTCTCAAATCGAGAGCCGCTGTGGTGGTTTTACTAGACGACCAGATCGAGTTCTCGTCTCAGGCGGCGCTCGTGGTTGTGAGTCCCCCTGTCGGCCCCTGGTTACCTGCTGGGCTCGTGGTGGACTCGAAGACGCCTCCCGCTAAGCAACTCGGTTGTCCTGTGGCACCTCCACGTAGACCTCCTCTGGTGGATCCTGCTGCGGCATTGTGGATGGCTGCCCCTGGAGAGCAACCAAGGCACTTCTGTTCCGTCGCACTATCCCCTGGTTTGTCTGGATATGGTAGGACCTCGGCTGTTCTGCTTTTCCCACCACCTCTCCGAAGCGAGCTTGATCTCGAACCCCGACGGCATCTCCTGGCTGAAGGTCTCGGAGAACATGCAATGAATGGCGCCTGTCGTAGTTCGCCATTTGGTTTGTGCGATATCTGTCCTCGCTCTTTCTCACATTCTGCAAGTCCTGTGTTTTCACTCTAGGCATGAGTGTTTGAGGGAGAACAGGAAGTTGCGTCCTCAGTCGCCTTCCCATGAGGAGCTCGCATGGTGCCATACCATTCTGCAATGGTGTCGACCGGTAGCTTAGGAGTGCAAGCTGGATGTCCTCGTTTTTCCTCAGCAAGGCCTTCACTGTGCGCACTCCCCTCTCTGCTTCACCATTCGCTTGTGGATATCTTGGTGAACAGGTTGTATGGACAAATCCATACTCCTTGGTGAACTTTTGGAAGTTTTCGTTTGCAAATTGTGGTCCATTGTCCGAGATTACCAAGTCCGGAATCCCATGGGTTGCAAAGATCTCCTTTAGTGATTGGATCACTGCTTCCGACGATTGGCCACGTAGTACTTTGACCTCGATCCATCTTGAGTAGTAGTCAACTACTATCAAGAACACGGAACAGCCGTCTTTTTCGAGCCCTAATATATGACGTCACGAAATGAACAAAACCCGGCCTTTACGAGAATGCAATATCTGGCCTGTCTTTAGTCGCCTCTGCTTTCTCGGCTGAGACATTAAAACGTCAAATTTTTACCTTATATTGTTCGGAAAGACTTTGAGTTTGACATCGAAAGTGAATTGAGTGATGACAGTGACAATGACACTGATAGTGACAGTGGCAAAGTCGGGGTGGTAGAAGAAGCGAGGGAGAGGCGACGGATATGGAAGGCCGCTGCGGACACAACTCGTAGGGGCATGCACGGAAACGGACACACTGCCTCTTTATACGTATGCCACAAACGAACCACGTCCGCAACGGCCCTCCATAGACGGAGCCCACTGTTGGATGGAGTGGTAGCACAGCACACATTTCGTGACGTCATAATTTTTGTCACCAAAATATCGCCGTCAGATCGGTTTCAGGTGGTCTAAAAATTGTCTCAAAACACCATCTCTCCATCGTTCTGGAAACGTTTTTACCTTCTGAAAGTTAATAATTCATATTTCTAGAGACTTACGCTTTCCAGAAATGTATAAATCACCTTGTATATGAATATCGTCCTTTTTTTTTCTCGTTTACCATACTTTAATGCTACACATCATTCATGAGCCCACAAGAGTAACTCAAAGTACTACGACAAGAGTTGATCTTATATTCACTAATAGTGACCAAAGAATATGTGACAGTGGAGTAATTGAAACGTCTATTAGTGATCATTATAATATGATATATTGTGTTGTTGGAAAGTCCAGATGTCGTAGTATTGGGCAGCATAAATATAAAACCGGAAGAAGTTTTAAAAATTTTGATGAAGAACTTTTCATTAATGATGTTAACAGTATCGATTTTGAATGTGTATTTCAGTCGAACGATCCGGAAAAGGCGCATTAAGCAAAGAGATTGTCCTTGGATGACAGACAGTATTTTGAGATTGATGAAAGTAAGAGATAAATTGAAAGCTTGGGCCGGAGGATCTACATTAAAATGTGACTGGGATAATCATAAGAAGAGGAGAAATTTGGTCACAAATTGTAAAAAGAGGCTTACTAATACCAGACAAACAATCTAAAGTGGGGGTTCTGTGCTCGTTTTTGTGCTAGCAGCGCCCCTATGCGACATATATAATCGTAAGTCCCCAAAATCTGGTCAGGAACCTATGCAGGGATGCCCTGACAGGGTGAGTTCATAAAACTTATGCTGTACATTAAAAACCCATGGCAATTTCACGAAACTTTCTAGACCAAATTGTAGAAAGAGCTTTACTTATACCAGAAAAACAATCAAAAGTGGTGGTTCATGTGCTCGTTTTTGTGCTAGCAGCGCCCCTATGCGACATATGAAGAGCTCAGTTGCAAAAGGTACTACATCCATTTTCCATCAAAATCCACTTTTTGGTCTTGATGTACTCATTTGAAGGACCTCTTTACACCTATACTAACGAAAAACTGAATTTCCAACCAGAAAGTGTTAAAAAATTACACTTAAAAATCAGTTCGGTTGCAAAAGGTACTACATCCATTTTAGTTGGGTTGCAAAAGGTACTACATCCACTCCAATGACATCATCGGGAAATTGACCAATCAGAGAGCAGGATTGGCTTGACCCTCTACCATTGTCTACTGATTTAATCCGTAAACAAAAGATGTTGGCTTTTGGCTTTTGGGCTTTCTGTTAAAATCACCACGCAAATCTGACCAATATCTTGAAAAACTCATCACATTTTTATCAAGCAATGTAGGAAAATGAAGGAGAACTTATTGACAAAACAAACCATCCCAGGAGAAGGATCGTGAATCAAAAGCAGTCGACAAGAGCAAAGGAGAAACTGGAGAAATTACGCGACTCTCATGTAGTCCCACATACTGCATCTATTGTTAGTTACCGGTACCTTGCGTTACTGCTAGGGTGTTGAGTTTGAGCCATTTATTATCCCGAGAATAAAGTACAGACACTTTGTAGGTATGGTCTATTTCTTACATAAATAGCTTTACAGCTAATAAGTGTTTTACAACTAGTCTGAAAGCAAAGTTACTTTGTTAGATGAATACAATGGCATGAAATTCTGACATCCCTACCAACAGTGCTTTACCTGTAATGTGGGTATGCTGTGCTATTCTGTACGTGCATGATGTCAAGTACCAGGCCCCAGGGCTTGAAAGTACATAGTGACATACAGCTTTGAACACTAGATTTATATTCACTCTTGTAAATGACACCTTTTACTTATAAAATGTCACAAAGGTAATACCAAATGTGCGTTTAGTATAGGTGGTCATATTACTCATCGACGGTCTTGATTTCTATCAACTATTAGATTATCAGATTTATCTTACCTGATAAAGAACATACAAGAATGAAATTCATGTAATGAATTTAATAACACCGTTGAGAAAATGCAGCAAATTCAGATGCTGCTTTTCCACCTTCTCCCTCAGAAGTTACATTGAAAAAAAAATGAAGAAAAGATAATGAATACAGTATTCTTGAGACACGTGAAGGGAGAATTCACAGGGAAAAAAAAATAGCCAAAAATTAAATACAAAGAGGAAAAAGATAAGAAATCTTGAGATAAAGCTCGTGAGAGATAAACAAAAGGAGAAAACGGAAGAGAGAAATCACCTCGTGAGATATTGTGACCCCTCCCCATCTATAACCGTTCACGCATAATGGATCCCCCATGCTTATGACCAATGACAGTCATTCATTCAAAATATTAGTCAGCAAGGGAGAAGTGGGGCATTAGCAATGCACATTGGTTTGTTATTCTTGATGCTAAATAGGGCAGGGCATTTCCAATTACCTAGGCCCCCTTGACCTCGTATCCCATCCCCATCAACACCATTGCTGAAAAAAAAATAATAAATTCGCGAAACATGTCATAACATCACACTGAATATATATATCTCTGGCATGTGAAATTTCGGTTTCAAAAGGTACTACAAATTGTACATCCACTTTCGGTTGCAAAAGGTACTACATCCACAAAAATAAAAAATGTTAAGTTCATAAGAAATAAATGAAAGGACCTGGATTTTCTCAGAGAGTGGTTTCAGTGTTGTATCATCTAGCAGTATAATAGGGGAAAATATCATTCCAGTCTGAGCTTGCTAAATATGATAATTAAAAAATCGCGTTTTTCTTGAAATTATGGATGTAGTACCTTTTGAAACCGAACTCTTCATATAGGGCCTATCATTGTAAGTCCCCAAAATCTGGTCAGGAACCTACACTGTAAAAAATTTGTTTAGTTTCTAAACACCTAACTAAACACTCGGACAGTTTAAAAACACTGCGACGCGTTTATATATTAAACATGTTTAGGAACTAAACACATGCTGTGTTTATTTTCAGCACACCCTCGGTGTTTATCACACACACATGTTTATGTTTTAAACGGTTCTGATGTTTAAAAACTAAACACCTGCTCTGTTTATAGCCTCAACACCAAACGTTTACACCATAATCACTCACAGTGTTTAAATACTAAACACCGCACAGTCACATAATCACCCACAATGTTTAAGATCTAAACACTGAACCAAACAATAAACATGACGCACTGTTTACAATGTAAACACTGCGACATGTTTATTCGCTGTGACAGATTAAAAACACTGCGACATGTTTATTTGCCATTTGAGTGTTTATTCTCAGAACACATGTCTGATTTTTAGATCGATCACAAAATTGCATACACTAAACATGTGACATGTTTACATATTAAACATCGCAATTTCTCAGTGTTTATATGATACATGTTTACACCTTATACATGCTGAGTGTTTATATGAGACATGTTTACACATCATACATGGTAATTTCCACGTGTTTATATGAGACATGTTTACACATCATACATTCATACATGCTAATTTATACGTGTTTAAATGAGACATGTTACTCATCATGCATGTTAATTCCCATGTAATTATTATTGTAAAGTGGGTTGTTTCCACTTTTGCATGGAATGAGATATAGTCCAGGCTAGGCTCCATAGAAAGTGCACCCAACCTTGTTTTTTGATATATACAATGTTTTTTGATGGTTTCTTGTCAATTCGAGGGTGCTGATTCCAAATCCGATTGATGCCACTCGCGTAACCTTGAGCATTTTCGGCAAAACGCAAAAATCCAAAATGGCCGCCAGATATGCTAATTTGGCCATGATAATCCCAGTTATGTCAATTTTATGACAAATTATTCCACCATTTTTTTTCAGTTTTTGTTCCTTGAGTAATTCTACTTGCACATGCAAGAAAATTTTCATTTGAAGAGGTACATTTAGTATTTAAAGCTTATTTTCAATTCAAAATGGCCGCCACTGCTATACTCATATACTATATGAATGGCAAAAAATATGCATAGCAATAGAAGACGAATTTTCAGTCACATACCTACGCTTATATCAAGTTTTGCATGTGCAATGCAAATCTGACGAGTGCCACTAGCAAAAAACAAGCAAACAAACAAGCAAACAAACAGAAAGTTTATTGTTTTAGGCTTATTATATTCTTCTTAATACAAAACTTCAAAATGGATGACACTCATATACCCATGCACAATATGAACGGCAAAGCGTGTGAAATAAACATTTTTTCTTTTCTGTCACTCAGGTACACTGTTTACCAATTTGTGTGCTGATTATAAATCAGAAGGTTGTTACTAACAAAAGCTGTTTTATTTTTTGATGCAAACAACCAAATTTGCTACCTCAATCTGAATTTTTCCCTAGGTATTTGGAAAAATCCACCAAAACTTAAATTGACGCCAACATCAAGATCGTTTATCAGGAATTATTAGATATGAACATTTGATACTTACTTGCCTTGAGATGTTCAACATCAAAATATTCACTCTGATTTACTGAATTAAGGCTGAATCCTAGATGATGACACAAATGAAATCTCCAATTAACTGTCCTGTTCTACATTACCGTATCTAAAAGCGATATCATACAAACTTTTCAGTCCCCTCATCTGAGAAAAACATGAGGCAGGGGAAAGTGGAAAAAAGGGACCACCTCACTTCCTGTTGTCAAATTTCTGAAATGAAAACAATGCCCCAAAGTTTTTAATGTTAACCCAGATGAATTATATGTGGTAGATGAATTTTACCACCGTTTTTTTTTTCGGAGTGAATGTGTTTGAGTATAGGCCTATGATGTCGAGGGAGACTCTGAGATCTGTACAGTGCTGCCTCATTCTGAAAGCAGTGTTATAACAACTTCACACTGCTTGTCTTTAATCTTCAGCACTTGCAGATTCAGGATTGCTCTCGGTAACCAGACCAGCTGTGTTAGGACTCTGAATGATGGCATCCTTAATGGTGGCTGTAAACTAACTCCACTAGAGCCCTTTTTAACATACATGTATATGTGGTGACATTACATTCACTTCACGTAGGAAGTTTGCAGATGATCTTGCCTTTACGTCTCATAGAAAGTCCTTGGATGACATGAGCCGAGTACTGATCCATCTCAAGACAATAGTGGAGTACTTCATCTTCTGGAGACTTTGCCCCAACCTTTATTAGATTATCATCAGACCCATGCCTTCCATCTTAGTAACCATCTTGCCAACGCTATGTTCAAGGTAGCCCTCTGTGGCAAGCCTCCAAGCACAGGCTAAGGAAGTCCACCCTCTTTCACTGGCACTCGATCACTCTCCCTCACACTGGAAGGAAAGGATGGCAAGTGTCACCAGTGCCGTCACGCATACCGTGACCTTCCAAACACGATAGCATGGGGGGGGGGGGGGCATTTCATGAAGCGTTTTGTCTGAAAATTTGTCTGACAAATTTGCTCTCAGCCAATCAGAATGCAAGGAGTTTAAAGGCTTATAACAGTTATCAAAAAGAAAAGATCTGACAAAACACTTCATGAAATGCCCCCTTGAACAACTGCCATCAATGCGCCTGAAATCCCACAAGCCTAAATTTCCCTCCCGTAACTTGAAAGCTTGACCCCAAAACAGGTTGGTGCAGATGCTCGTCTGATGTCATCTCTGATACCACCCAAGTTACCTACAACACTGTCCTCTGGCCTGGCAACAAAGCCATAGGGCTTCAACGGGTGGTTATCAAGCAAGTCTTCATGTCTTCATCCTGTTTCTATGGCAAATAATCGCCTCTGACCCCTGAGGATGTGCTGAACATCACCAGATGTGGTTGCAATTAAAACAATTGCAGGACTAATATGCATCTTTAGCCTGAGAAAATGAGCCTGGCAAATTTGGAGCTGATGTCGCCTGCTGCTAAATATACAATTAAAGGGTTCTTTAAAGACAATAAAAATGACAGTTTTTAGCTTTAAAGACAAGACTGATGAGATCATGATGTCAAAGTGTATATCATCAACACCTGGGAACTGTGAGAGAACTGAAAGAGGTATCTCACATTGCTCCTTGATTGATGTTTAATGAACAGTTTGTACTGCATTGCGTTTGGACAGTTTCGTTTATGCCTTCAACAGTTTTTGTTGTTGTTTTAATTCAAGAAGAAAATCAGGTTTGGTCGATAATATCAAGCGGCACTTCTACATTATATCATATCAAAGTGATGGAGGTTATGATCCATTTCGAACTCGCCTCAGGACTGCTCCCCCCCCCCCCCCAACTCCTTGCTGGAAAAAAAAAATCTACAATGCAAAGGGTTTTTAGTTGTGTCATTAATGTCCGATGTGTTTTTGTCTGCAACCATGTATCTCTGCACTAACTGTATAGGATTTTTCTGTACTTTGTTAATATGGTTTTAGGGGAATGCATATTACATAGAAGCTTTGCTTTCTAGCTTCCCCTCCATTTTCAACATTATTTGTAAATACATGTATCTAGGCTCCTTAATATATTGTGTTAGTATTACATTTTTATATTCAACCTGCATGTAGAATATGATGGTATATTGATTCCTTGCGAGACGTTTAGTGAACTTATATTGTTGAGACAAAAGGAATATATAAGAAATTGTGTTCAGCAGCGTAAGGTTTATGAATATTAAATACTCATATATGTAGGCCCCCTATATATTGTAAGTGACACCCAACATATTGCACATGCAACATTTTATGATAGCGTAGGTACTGGACTGGAAATACAGTAAATTTGTTCTATATTTCCATGCATAATGTTTTGCATTCATATAGTACATAGCATAGGAATGGCGGCCATTTTGAATAAAAAGATGAGCGTTAAATGCTAAATGAACCTATGTAAAATGAAAATTCGCTTGCAAATGCAGATGGAGTAACTCTAGGAACAGAAATGTACAAAGTTTGGTGGAATAATTGGTCATATAATGCACATTATTTGTGTTTATCATGGCCGAATTAGTATATCTGGCGGCCATTTTGGATTTTTGCATTTTGCCGAAAATGCTCAAGGTTACGCGAGTGGCATCAATCGGATTTGGAATCAGCACCATCGAATTGACAAGAAACCATCAAAAAACATCGTATATATCAAAAAACAAGGTTGGGTGCCTTCTAGCCTGGACTATAAACGCATAACATTATATAGAATTTACCCAGTGATGTACCAAATCATCAGCACACTTACATCGCATAATACCAGGAAGACCTGGGTTAGCTTTCACAAACATTTTGGCTACAAGAGTCAAATGCAATTCTCTGAATGCAAGTTATCAAAACATCAGTCAAAGCTTGGGCAATATCTGATGAATAATAAGTTAAAATCCTTTAAAGGGGAAATCGAGTCCAATAAATAAGATAAAAAGGAGTGAAATCTTATAAGTTTAACAGAAAAAATTTGAATGAAATCGGATGAAAAATAAGGAAGTTATAAAATGTTGAAGTTTTGCTAATTTCTGCAAAGCAGTTAAAAGTGGATATGAATATGCAAATGAGTGAGTTGACCATGTCATAACCTCACAATTTTCCACTGATCGTATACTAAAAAAAAAAATGATGAAATTCAATGTTTATGTTAATGAAATGTGAAACATTATGGTATTGCTGGTTGAATAACTTCAGAAAGTTATCAGTTAGATATATCAGGACTTGAGCCTCGGGAATAATTTCGTTTGAATGAAAAACTTTAAATTAAGTAAGTTGTGAGGGAATGACATGCCCACGTTGCCATTTGCATATTCATATTAACCATTTAAGAACTGTTTCCTCAAAAATTAGCGAAACTTCAAAATGTCATAACTTCCTCATTTTACATCCGATTTCGATCAAAATTTTACCAATGAATTCTTAATATTTTACTCTTTCTTATCAGACTAACTTGTATTTGGACTGGATTTCCCCTTTAGATATTGCCATGTTTTGCTATACGACACCATACTGAGTTAAATGCAAGATACATGGGAGTCACTGGCCTGTACACGAAGACGTAAATGAACTTCTCTCCTATACACACAGTAAAGTTTATATATGCAGGAAATGGCATACAACTCATTTTGGAGAAAAAAAAAATATATTGCATTTAACAATTACTTTTCAGTCACTTGTGATTCTTGGCCTACTTTCAAGAATTGCCGTCTTTCTACTGTATTCAGAACTAATTCTTAGTATTGTAAAACAAACTAATAAACTTGTTGATTGTGAATTGCAACTCAACGCTTCGGAAGCTTGACATGTATGTAACACCTCCAGGAACACAACTGCAGTCTGTGAACAAATCCACGCCGACCTTGAAGATTGCATCAATTATTGGCAAAGTGCTTTGGGTACCCGAACCAGATTAGGCTCACGGCAAATTATACCATGCACAACACTGTGGTCGTATTGGTACTGATCAGGGAGTGTAGATGATGCACTCCATCATAAAGAGACCCCCCCCCCCCCAAAAAAAAAAAAAAAAAAAAGTGTTTTCACTGTATTTAGCCTGTGGTGAACATCTGCACTCCCTGATCAGTACCAATAATGGAACTTAAATACATACATGATATTGTTCTTTTCACTGCGACGATCACTGAAAGTACATGTAAGCTAACAGTACTGTATGGATTTTTCACTTTTGCTATTTTGAGAGAAATATTAGAATGTTAGTGGATTTCAAGGGGTGAGTGAGAAAAAACTTCTACAACTGTACCTTGCTAGAACCTTGGAGAAAGAAGTCAAACCCAATGGGCATACATGAATAGTCTATTAGAGTCTAATCCGTCTCATCATACTCCACATAATCATGGTATGGAGGGCTACTTTCAATCTCGACACAGCAGAATTTTTGGTAAAGACAAGAGGATATGAACAAAGAAAAAATAATGCATTGCAACTGGAGGCGGGAGGGTATGCAAGGCTGTCATGAACACGCAATGTGATCAGCAAGACTCCTCCCTTGTCAATTTGTCAGTCAGTTGCAAGACTCCTCCCTATTCTCCATACATGTTGTACTACATTTCTAATTTCTCTCTCCATGTGACGGATTTCAAGAATATCTCAGAAAGAAAATATTAACTAGCGAATACTGCATTTCCTATCAGGTCCACAAGAAATTGCAAAGAATTCCAAACAAATACAACTACTGGCCTCTTATTTGCGTCCAATATCTGCTGATTGTATAGGAAGCACCTGAGGGAAAAAAAATGAAATGGCAGATATTTTGATTTGATTTGTTTTGATTTCTATATTCCTTTTTGCACAAGAATATAACAGAAAGCCAATCGAACAAAGTTCTTGAGTAATACCTTAACAGAGAATTACAAGGACATTGGTTGATGACTAAAATGAAGCGAATAAAACTGTTTTTCTTAATAGTGCAAAACGATATCGAGCAAGTGTCTTTACATATTAGATAAAATTACAATTTTACGTACCAGCTGTTAAAAAAAGACAATTACACATATCTATGAGCAATACGAATGCAGGTGACCATTATCGTAAGCACAGAGGACAATAGAATAGCTTTGTTTTGGATACCCCTGCCATTTCAAAACCAATTTTCATCAAAGAAGCATTGAATTCCTCTTCGAATTATATAGGCCCCCTACCTTCATATTTCTTTAGAGGTTCAATCGTCATTATGTAATACACACACGCATACACACACACGGATAACTGAAGCCCCATCGTATACAAAACCCTATCATCCCCCATATGATTTACTTTACTCAGTATTCTAGTATACAGGTTTACATGCACACTGTCAGTGAAGAAAAAAAAAACAATAGAAAGGTTGCTCTAACAGGTGGGATGCCTCCTAATAGGTCTGTAGTGCATCATGACGATGTGAGACATCACGTGGCTAGCGGAAAAAAGATCATTAATATTCAAAATTGTTATCCATGGTTCATTTCTTTCATATGGCATGTAGGCCTATAGATAAAATGTATATCAGTATATCTTGCGATGTCCTTGTAATTCTCAGATGTTTGCACTTTTAGACGGGTTGTATAGAAGTAAGCGCATGCATCTTTCATTCTAATCCAGACAGGTTTGGCGTGATCCCTGATCAATTCTTCCACGACGTGCTGGTGCTGGTAAAAGAAATGATTACACAAGGAAAACAAATCAGTTGGCTTTGCAATACATAGATTCTGAAAATGAATGGGTAGCAAAGAAGTTGACTGAATCCATAAGCAAGTTCAAATTAAAAGGAATGACAGAATCCTTCGTCACATTAGCACTTAGTGTCTTGCGTCAGTTTTTACTTACCTTGCTGAATTTTCTGGACATAGTTCAAGTCTTTTTTTTTGTGCTTCTTTCTTATTCATCATCATTATCAAGCAGAGTTACGACCATTACTGTATCCTTTGTCTCGGTGGGTGAAGATTTTCACATCTGTAATTTACACTTTCAACAATATTTGCAATAAATCAATTTTCCATATTTATTTTAGGTAATGGAATGGATTCGGAAGTCGGGAGTAGGTCCCCCCCCCCAAAAAAAAAAACAAAACAAAAAAAAAAAACAAAAAACAAAAAACAAAAACCAAACAAACAAACAATTTAACAAAGAAACAGACAGACAAACAAACAGAAGAACTTAAAGCATCTTAAATCTGCATTTTATAGAAAATCATTTACATGCCCTCTAAGTAGCATTGGGGGTACCACCTATCGTCACCCTAAGGATCTGTAGCTTGTTTATTCTAAAAATATAACTCAAATATGTCATAAATACTGCAGTTTTGAATGTCGTGACCGTCTCGTTGATTATGAATCTCCGTTTTAAAATAGCGCAATTTTAGTGCGTGCGTTCCGTTTTCTTCGCGCAGCTAAAAAGGGTACCTTGCGATCGGCACCTTAAATACACGTGAATTTCACAGCCATGCGTCGTTACTGAGTGGAGGTGTATTACGTGGAACGTTTTTAGCTTGGTTTGTTAGTTTGTTTTTGAGTTTGATTTTCGTTTCTTCGTTTTTATTGTCTTTATAGCTAATGACACTTAATCCCTCGCGTACCTTTTCGTTCTATACTCAAACAGCCATGATACGCAGGGTGCCGATGGGAAGGTACCCTGCCGATAGGTGGTACCCCTACCATACATAATATTCATTGATTTAGGCTCTGCAATTTTGAGTACTTACTTGATTTCCACTTTCCACATGGGTAGTATACAGTGATGTACTAGACCCCTATCCCCAGTTGATTCACTCTGCTGACTGCACCATGCCTCGTTCTCTGCCAGCAGAGGTAATGTCTCGCAGAATTTATACAGTCGTCAGGACATCATCGTCACCCACTTTGGTGCTATCGGCATCCCTTTCCAAGACATCCTAATGGATGGGCTTTACATTCAATTTTCACCACCTGTTGAGTTATGAAGAATTTACAGGGAATAAAACTGAGTTTCACTCAAAATATAGTCACTAACCCATCGTCATTAACATGAAAGATACTTCATAACTTCGTAAAAGATACAGCGAATTTACCCGCTAGGCCGAGTTTACCCATAACTACGGTACCGGTAATCTGTAGAGTGTAGGCCTATTGTAACGTTAACAACACTAACACGTTACAGTTAGAGCGTTCCCCGTTCTATAAACGTTAGATTTAGAAATAGAAAACTAAAACAAACGAGCAAAATATTTAAGGGCGTAGCCTATTTCTACGCCTACTACAGTTTTACATTAAACGAGGGCAATTTTGCAATAAATCTTGTTATTCACCGACTTAGCAGGCTTAGCAGACTTACCGCGTTCATGCAGGCCGGCCAGGCTAGAACTTTATCGCTTCGACGCCATCTTAGCTAGATCCGCTCCTCATCCTTGGCCTTTAGCTTTTTATGCAGTACTTAGCTTCGTAGTAGCAGGGAGGTTGCTTCCACCTCCCTGGTAGTAGTGCAGTCGATCGAGCGAGTCGTAAGTACGTAGTGTACCAAGCAAGTACCAAGCCTAGAACGAATGCGCACGTACTGTAGGCCTAGCTACGCACATCACGCTGCTAGGGCAGCACCACCCAGCCAATCAGACAGATCCATCCGTACAGGCACGTATACGCGCACATCTCCTTTCCCGCCAATTATTGTGCATTGATTATGGTCATAATATGCATAGCACGAGTGTGCGTTAGAAGCGCACGCACAGGGCACCACTGCGTGCGTTGTGGCCGCGGCCGTCATGTCACATGCGCTGCTGACTTGTAGAGTACGAGTATCACAGTGTTTATGTTAAACATGTGCGGTGTTTAGAACGTGTTTATGAGGCGTTCTAAATGTAAACGCGTCTGTTTACCGTGACAGTAGAAGTGTTTAGGCCTAACCAACAAACATTTGGGTAATGCCCTAAACCATGAACGAAATAATTAACAAAGGCAATTCCCATTTTTTTTCTAGCAGTTAAAATATAGAACTGTACATGCGAAACCAAAATATAAATTTATTACAGTTGTATTACATATTTTTAGGTTATCCCTTTTCCTTATTGATAAGGCATTTCCGTGAAAGGCCTAAAACATGAATTATTTCATAGTGCATCTTGATGTCGTAACAGTTTCCACCTTCTCGTGATAAAAGGAAACTAGAAATTGCAATTTACACACCATTTCCAACACTTCTCCATATATATATGGACATATTGAGATTAACATAGCGTGACCAGAATAAACACTCCAACTAAACACTCCAAGCTAAACACTTTAACTCTCAATACTTTACACGTGCTATACACACCGGGTGTTTAGATGTTAAACAAAGTGTTTAGATTTTTAACACTGTGTTTAGTTCATAAACATGTCGCATGTCGCATTTTTTACAGTGTATGCAGGGATGCCCTGACAGGGTTCATAAAACTTATGCTGTACATTAAAAACCCATGTCAATTTCACGAAACTTGACCAAGTTGTAGAAAGAGCCTTACTAATTCCAGAAAAACAATCAAAGGTGGGGGTTCATGTGCTCGTTTTTGTGCTAGCAGCGCCCCCATGCGACATATATCATCGTAAGTCCCCAAAATCTGATCAGGAACCTATTCAAGGATGACTTGGCAGGATGCGTTCATAAATCTCCCACTGTACATTCAAAATCCATGTCATTTTCACGAAACTTAACTACATTGTTGAAGAAGGCTTACTTATTCCAGAAAAGCAATCAAAAGTGGGGGTTCATGTGCTAGCTTTTGTGATGGGAGCACCCCCATATGATAGAAATCATCCTAGGACCCCCAAATCTGGTTATAAACCTAACATGGTTGCCCTGATTAGGTGGGGTTCATGAATGTCATGCAATACATTCAAAACCCATGTCATTTTTACGAAACTTTATCAAGTTGTAGAAGAAAGGTTACTTAATGCAGAACAATTGTAAAAATAGAGGGTTCATGTGCTCGCTTTTGTTCTAGCTTGCAGAGCCTCCTTGCGACAGAAATCATCGCAAGACCCCCAAATCTGGTCAGGAACCAATGCAGGGATATACCCTGCTAGGATGCATGAATCTCATGCGGTTCACTCAAAGCCCCATTTTCTTCTCTTTCTTAAAAAAAAAAAAAAAAAAAAAAAAAAAAAAAAAAAAAAAACTCATGTCACAATTGCAGGGACATGGTGGAAAAATATTCAGAAAGAAAGGTCCACATGCGTTGTTGTTATTTCCCTTACACAACCATAATGATAATGTGGACGCAAGCGTGGAAAACTCCACATTAACATGCTTGTTTGTTTGTTTTACCCACTTGCTGTAACCATGTGCAGAAAGTTACAATGGAGGAATAAAAATAAATATATTAGGGAAATGGGAGTTTTGGCATTAGTCTGACGGTCCTCCAAAGGAAAAACAAATCTTAATATAATGACGTTGATTGTAGATTGCATGTGTTGGTTGTTGCAGTGGTTGGTAAAGTGCGTGTTGTGAACTATGGATATGTACCTTGAGTACCCCCCCCCCCCCCACCCCCGAAAAAAATAATGCTTTTATTCTCCTTTTGTTGCACCAGATTTGGTAATCAAAAATTAATATCTGAATGGTGAAAGTGATAAATACATATTTGGTAATACTTTCGCGACCTTTGTAACCAAAAAACAAAACAAAACAAAACAAAAACAATATATTAGATCTCAGATTGTTTGAGTTGTTTTTCAATAGACCTAAACATGAAATTTGTGCCATGTGTTTGTTTTGTTGTTGTTGCTTTTTAACACCTAGTCTAGTAGACTAGTAGTCCCCGACTAGGGCCTATAGGCCCTAGGTACCTTAGCACTCGATTTGACCATGTTAATGAACAGATAATGAACTCTTGTCACAAAACAGATCTATGGATTAAAAATGGAAACAGCTCAGTTCCACTTCCAAGCTTCCCGATTCCGTCGATCAGTGTTGTGCTACCATGACCATATGCGGCTCAGACCGCTGAACTTTGCGTAGTACGTAGGCCTACAGATTGTAACGCGTACATTCGGCACGAGAGCTGAGCGAGGCTGCCCAGCGCGGCCGCGGTGGGGAGCTGTCGGGTATCCGTACGTACCACACTCTAGCTCGAACTACTACAGTAGCAGCTGCTGAGCTCAGCTTGCTCAGCTCATCACTCGTGCGTGCGCAGCTCATCACTCGTGCGTGCGCTTCTACGCTCTTTGTTTACGTCACTGAAACCTGCGCAGCTAGGATGCGCACAAACTCAACTGAGGAACGTCCTTAAAGGGGCATTGTACTGGTTTTTTATTTTTTTATATGTTGTTCTTTTAATTCTAAAAGACCCAGCGGTGCAAACAGAATTAAAATTTCATAACGATTTAGTCCGTAATTTCATGTTGAAAATGGAAAATTTTGGGCGAGAATTATGCTAATGAGCTGACGAGCCCGGATGTCGTGATGTCACAGGTGCCAAATATATCACTGATTACAAGCCCTCGCATAAACACGCGTGCGTTAAATCGTGCCGAGTAGCAGACGACGCTTAGGCCAAATTAAGCTAGCAGGCGGCACTTGTGTACTGTCCTATCCATGCAGCTGTCTCAAATTTCGCTGAACCAAATCGCACCAAAATTACAGGATATACTTCTAAGCATATTTCAAAATACGGTATTATATTTGAACGAAATCGGTAATCGAGAAGTATCAATATTGACGCCGACTTTCAAGTTGTCACTCAAAAAAAAAAACAACTAACTCTTCGCGAGAGATCTTGGTAAACGCAACATGCACAATCTAGAACTGAAGTTAGCCGACTAGTACTGTGCGAACGGGGAATTTACGCTGGAACTAGACTAAAAAATGTCATGATTTTGGCGATTTGAGTGATTTACGAACTTTATTTTTCATTCAACTTAGCTCAAATAATTTGTAAATTGATTTTTCGCTCCCGATAACTTGAAAGATTTGTCTCATGATATTAGATGGCTAACTTCAGTCTGTGCGTGCGCAGGCAAGTAGGGCTACTACGCCGCGATCACACTTTGTAGTCGTACATACAGAGCAGATTGTTTTTAGCGACGACTGGAAAGTCAACAACTTTCACTTACGCTTCCCGACTTGCGATTTGGTTCCAATTAGTGTGACTGTGTGAGCAAGTGGACATGAGTCATAAAATATTTCTTGTGATTTTGGTTAAGTGAATTTTGAGATATATACATGGATACGGAAGTACTCTAGCACTATGCCTACACCAGCGCTTGGATCGCGAAGCGGCGGCACTATTTGTATCTACGTGGTCAGGCCACTCTTCCGAGGTATGGGTCCTACGAAAACTAGATCTAAGTTACTAGTAGTCCTTGGTGTTAATGCGACCACCATGAGATTTATCTCGACTACAAAAACATTGAAAATCCATAAAGCAGATACCTTACCTGCAAAATTCAGCACAGAAACAACAAGGCCTGCAGCACAAGGGCCTAGATCTAGCGGCAACGCTAGACCTTGGAGTCTGGACTTTCGTCTGGACTTTCTTCAAGTTCTGGCAGCAGGGGTATGTATTGCATACTTAGTTACGCTGTGCCTATTATTAGCGCTGTACACGTACAGCTGTCGACGGGGCGGCGAGTAGAATCTTCTCGGTCCTTGACTGCTCACTAGTCCCAGTCCTAGTTCTAGTCTAGAGTCTATATGTACTGAGTGCCGTTTTCTTCTAACTAGGCGTAAACCGTGATTGCCGTTGACTATTTTTTGGATTTAGATTTTAAGAACCACTCAGTCCTCATCTTCGTTAGATAGTTTGAACTGTGATGTCGAACCGTTATCGCTCATCATCAATGCATAGTTAGTGCAACGTTACTTACACACAGTGTTCTATGGGTCCGGGCAGGGCAGCGTTTTTTTTTAAGACGACACAGATTGGGGCATGGCGCGTGTTAAACCTATGGGAAAAACGTTGGGTTAGGGTTTTTGGTTAGGGTTAGGGTTAGGGTTAGGGTTGGGTTAGGGTTAGGGTTAGGGTTTGATGGTTAGGGTTAGGATTAGGATCAGGGTTAGGTTTAGGGATAGGGTCCCCAATAGATTTTTAATTTCCCCAATCTGCGCCGTCTAAAAAAAAAAAACACGCGTCCGGGCAGCATGTTCGGCCAGTGATGCCAATTTCATTTTGCATATCTGGAATATTCCCCACTAATTTTATCTAAATAAAAAGCTTTTGAAGAGATTCCTTTTAAAAATTAATAAATATTGTTTAACATGTTTATTTCAGCTCCATATGTGACCCTGCACCTCAAAACAAACAAAAAGTCGCCAGACATGAATTTTTAGTTTAGACCATATTTTGAAAGAGCAGACTTTAAGCTTTAAAATGATGTATTACTCAAATCAAATGGACTCTCCTAACCTATCTAAATATTGGGAAGAAAGCACAAACTCAGGAAAAGTGTGAACTGAGAAAAGAGGCTCTGAAGTACAGTGTCTACTCAAGCGCTTAATCTTTACCAAACCGTGCTGGCTGTGCGATGAATGGGACAAAAAACAGGAAGTAAACCACCAGAGTAACAACAATGAAGGGATTATCAGATTAAATTGAAATTAAGCATGCATCATTAACACATTCTGTCCGTAATTAATGCCAACTTTCAAAGCAGTAGCACTATCCTTTCAAAAGTTATTAGAGTTGAAAGTGAAGAGTAAGGACAAGGTTTTTCAGAAATGAAAAAGGGATTTTAAAGACACAACTAATCACACTAGTCTACCAAAAATGTTCGAGATAAAGTGCTAAAAAACACACTTTCCTGCCCGTTTTATGATACCAAATTTTAGCATAATGTAAAAGAAGACCCGCTCTTTCAGAAAATATGAAAAAGTCAACTTCGGCTAGGTTGAGCCATTTCACTTATTTTCATTCCTCACGCAAAATCAGTGTGTGCGACTTTATGTTCGTTTTGAGGTGCACGGTCACATATTGCAATTTTACTAAGTAACAGTTTTTGCAGTACTTCGTGTGAGATTTCATCGGTAAATTGACATGTGTAGTTCGTTTTGCTAAAGTCGGAGGTTGGCACCTGTGACGTGTGCCAAATTGTGTGGAGCATTCCTTGGCTTGCTCGTTTTCATTTTTTCAAAAAATCATTACAGGCTTATCCTGGGTTTTAGAATCCTCTCTTTCCAGTTGTAGGCATCAACAAATGTAGATTAGAATTATCAGGCAAGTAGAAAATGTCAGTATAGGTTTCTTTTAAGTTATCCAGCTGGTTTAAACAAAATAAATTCACCGTGAATGCAAAGAAATGTGAAGTAATGTTTCTCGGTACACACCAGCGACTGAAAAAGTACTAAACAGTACTTAACAGTTGTCGTATTTTTATAGATGATAATGAAATAAAGAGAAATGAATGAGGTAAATACTTAAGTGTAATTATTTATCAGAATTTATGTTGGAAACAACTTGCTGATTATGTGAAGAAAAAAGTGTTAAAGTTATATTTATTTCGTAGAATAAGATTGTATGTTGATAGACGCACGGCATTATTGTTTTACAAATCAATTATTCAGCCTAATTTTGACTACTGCGATGTAGTTTTGGCAAAAACATACACGTCCTATCTTTAATGAATTACAAGTATTACAAAATCGGGCACTTTGGATTGTACTGAATGTGGATTATTTATTTCCATCGCAAAACTTGTATGGTGTACTTAAATTAGAAAGACTTAGTGTGCGCTGGAGAAAACACTCAGCATGCGTCATGTTCAGTTCAGTTCAGTTCAAATTTTATTTCATATTTCCATTTTCTCAATGATGAGATTACAAAATTATTGATACGAAAATATTGTGGATTCGGTTAACCTCTTCAGTCTTAGAGCATTTGACATGAAATTTGGCACACATGACAACCATAGTATAGATGTGCAAACTTAATCTTTCGTCAGTGGTGCACAATGCATTGCCATGGTAAGAGTTTTTTTTTAAAACCAAAAAGCATACAGAAATATTGGGGATTCAGCTAACTCCCTCAGTCTTTGAGCATTTAGCTTGAAATTCGGCACACTTGACCACTGTGGTACGTAGACGTGTAAACGTAATATTTCGTCAGTGGTGATCAATGTGTTGCCATGGTAATGGCATATTTTGAATGAATATCATACAAAAATATTGTGGATTCAGTTAACTCCATCAGTCTTTTCTTGGCTTGAAATTTGGCACATGTGACCACTATACCGTATAGATGTGCAAACTTGATCTTTCGTCAGTGGTGAACAATGCGTTGCCATGGTAACAACATCTTTTCACTAAAATGCATACAAAAATATTGTGGATTCAGGTAACTACCTCAGTCTTTGAGCATATGGCTTGAAATTTGGTTGGAACAGTGAAAGTATTCAAAATCAATAGATAAGACATTACTAATAACTAAAATAATAACTAAACGGCAAAGAATACAGTTTTAGAGGCTAAAATGTATTTTAAGCTGAAAGAGTTGGTTTTCATACGTTTTGTACACAAATCCAGAAATATTACCATGGCATTGATGACTCCGCCTACAGCTAAAACGATAGGCCTCTTTCTTTACCTACCAATGTCGCTTCTTTGTGCCAAATTTCAAGACAATCAGGTAAAAACTGCAGAAGTTACAGGTTCTAGAACGTTTCTATTAATGATATTGTTACTGTAGCTGCTGGTTAATTGCTACTGTCTAACCAGTTATTTATTATGCTGCAATGTATGATACCCGGGCACCTTGTGTAATCTTGGGCTGGCTCTTTCTAATCACGCTACTCTTCCGCCGATCCGTCTCCCGATTTCCACTTCCATTCACACTTCATCATCCGATCATCACACACACTGATGCTCTGTACACACTTGCGCTGCTCTGGCACGGTACGGTACACACAAACTTGCAGCGAATCACAATCAAGTAACTGTGCTGTGGTATTGTCCACTGTGTTCTTTAATGCATCGTTTCACGTCTGACTCACTATTTTCTACACTTGGACACTTGAGACACGATCGAGCATCAATGAAGGTCAACACGATGAATTCTTCACTGCCTGTCTGTTCTACATCCTTACATGATTACCGAGCAGAAAGGTGAAAAGGTGGAAAGGCGGTACAAAGTGGGAAAAGCAGGTTGAAAGATTGTGCGCCTCCCCCGGGTCACAATCACAGCATCCCTCACCCGTTTCTGTCAGCCAAGTCCTGTCTTCTCTTTATATGTACTGGCTATTATGCTAGTGAGATATATGCGTTTTCAGATTCGACCACAAGGTGGCGCTATTCCTGTTAAATCTGCAGTAACATTTACCATGGCAGCAATGACTCCGCCCACATTTAAAAAAAAAAAAAAAAAAAAAAAAAAAAAATGAAGGGCGGCTTTGCTTTACCATAATGCACCTTCATGCGAAATTAAAGAAGATTCTAGAAGAACTGCAGCCAGTAGAGCATCACAAGAAAATCTCTATTTCCACAAAAAGTTACGATGGAAACGATGACTCCGCCCAAACCAAAAATGACAGGGGTCCTGCTTGGAAATAACGAACTATTCAAGGACAAGCTAACAGCTATATCAAGTCCGTATATTTCTTCAATTTGTAAGATAAAATTCCATATCATTCATGTACCGTTACAGGGATGGTACAGTATTGGTGGAGATGAGAATTGGGCTTTTAACTTTTTGCGAGATACCAAGAAAACACTAGTCCAGAGCATACCATTTTAAGAGGAATTCAAAGTTTATTTGATGAAAATCGGGTCTGGAATGACTGAAACATCCAAAAACAAAGTAAAACAAAGCGATCATAATAAAGTTTGGGTCCCACACTTATTAGAATCGCTCTGTTTTGGATATTTCAGCCATTTCAAAACCAATTTTCATCAAATAAATGTTGAATTCCTCATGGAATTCATGTTCTTTCATACTTTATAATAGGTTTCTCATTATCTCACCAACAAAAATGTAAGAAACCTGAAATTAGGTCTCAACCAAAACTATACGATCCCTTCAATAAGCATTTATTTTTTTTTTCTTATTTTCATTCATTTATTTATCTATTTCAGTTT
Organism: Diadema antillarum; assembly: GCF_040938485.1. Lineage (NCBI taxonomy): Eukaryota > Metazoa > Echinodermata > Echinoidea > Diadematoida > Diadematidae > Diadema > Diadema antillarum. The sequence goes on from NW_027271172.1 coordinate 2,675,183, forward strand.
AGTCCATTTCATTTTATTTTTGTTTTCTTCTTGCCCAGTAAATTATCACGTGTTTGAAGAATCTTCTGGCAGCGAATTCCCACTCAGATGACGACAGTTCAGCCTCTGAGGTCGACCCGATACTCGAACAGCGAGCAAAGAAAGGGATGGGGGAAGTGAAGGGGCAATCCAGCACTGCTCGGTACGGAGAAAACATCAGTACTTCTGTACTCTCTTCAGTGAAGGAAAAACCAGCGATGGAAAAATCTTTGGTTTCTTCTTGCACAGCTAATTATCATGTGTTTGAAGAATCTTCTGGCAGCGAGTATATTCCCGACTCAGATGACAACAGTTCAGCCTCTGAGGTCATCCAGATACCCAAACAGCGAACAAAGAAAAGGATGGGGGGGGGGGGAGTGAAGGAGCAATCCAGCACTGCTCGGCAAGACGAAGACATCAGTACTTCTGTGCTATCTCCAGCAAAGGAAAAACCAGCGAAAGAGAAACCAGGGAAGGCAAAACGTTATGCGGCTGAACAAAAAAAAAAAAAAGATGTGTTACAGACAAATAATGTAGAGAAAAGAAAGTACGACAAAGTCACCTACTGTCTCATTTGTGACCTCCGCGCCCACCTACAACAGCACAAAGATGACCCCATTGTTGCCAAGTATTTGGCCACAGAGGACAGACAACGAAAACTTAAGCTCCTTCAAAGGATCAGATATGCAGGAAATAACAAACACAGCTGTCATGTATTGAAGAGGGGAAGGGTGTGATAATCCCAGTTTATCGTCCGAATCCCGACGATTACCAACCATGTCCTTCGTGCCTAGGATGATACGCCAAAACAGAAATGTGAAAGCACTCCTGTCCTAGAGCTGGAGCAAGAAAGGGCTCAGTTCGAGAAGGACGTATGCTAAAACCCACCCTACATGATAAGGATACTCGTAAGGTGTTCGATGGAATCATTGCCGGTTTGAGGATTGATGAAACCTCAAGGTGCATAAAAGTGGATCCTTTGATAAACGAACTTGGTAGATCACCAACAAGAAAACTCCGACATGACAAAGATTCAGATTCAGATTCAGATTCAGATTCATGTATTGTCCATATAGGAAATCTTCTTGATGGCATATGGGTATACACATAGGAACATCTGCATACATACATGTACACGTATACATACGTACATTCATGTACATGTACACATAATTTATTATAAATAAATACAATTTTCAATACACAATCATACAAGCATAATTTATACTCACAATACAGTAAACACATACATCATTACAAATTTATATTTCATCACAATAAATTATAATTACCGATCAACAACAAGAGTTCAGAAAACATGAAGCGCGTCCTTTCCGAGGGAGTGCATATTTCACGTTACCTTCGCACACCCACACGTACACACACTCGCACGTACTCCGAAGGATAACACTTCGCGTTGCGCCATTCATGACACATGTACATCACTGCGCACAGTCACATCAGATCTGAGATGCGGTCAGTGGGCAGATTTCTCCTAAAGTACAGGGAGATCTCCAGCCAGCAAAATGCCACCCTCTCCTCGATTCTTGGGCCCAAAGAGTTCAAGGGAGTAACTGAAGCTATACGGGAGTTGTCAGAATTTGATGAAGAAATACATACCTTTAAGAAACCATCACTGGGGCTGAAATTCGGCCACACACTCAATAAAGCAGCCCTGATTATCATCAGCAACAGATTGGTGGAGGAAGGCAACGCTCTAGAGGACAGATCCAGAAATTTCATTACGCTCTACGACAGCAAGTTGGCAGAGGAAGTTTCCTCACATGCGCCCCGCTCACTATATGAAGGCAAGAGAAACAACCCGAAGTTGTTACCACTAACCAGCGATGTAGTCAAAATGTCTACCTTCGTTAAGGAGGAGTCTGAGAAGTCCTTACAGCTACTTGCGACTGGCACCAGGGAACAGAAATCAGAGGCCTGGAAAAAAACTGAACAAACTCAGCATGGCTCATCTGATCCTGTTCAATCGAAGGAGACAGGGAGAGGTGGGTGAAATGACGATGGAAGACTATGGAAAAATCAAGAAGGGGTCTTCACATGTCATAGAAGAAATCACCTTGAAGCCATGGGAGAGACAACTCATCAGTAGAGTATGGAGGGTAGAGGTTGTCGGAAAACTGTCCCACTCATGTCAACAACATCCATGCACTGATGCGCTGGTAGAAAACTGCAGTGTGGTAGGATGCGACAACACGACACATACTGTACAGTAGTTCATTAGAAAATTGATTAGAACTGCTTCACTAGTAAAAAGTGGTCCAGTTGCCAAAAAATTTCCCCTAATGTGTTATTATTGTACAATGTAGGTCCATCATTTGCAGAAGTAGTTTCCTCTCTTAAAATTTTTAAGTCATGATCTAGAGAGGAGAAATGTAATATCCATTAGTAAGCCATGAGGCTTTGGATATCTATTATAATCATTGCATCAATATTCAAGCATGCAAATCTATGTTATCTATTGTATCATTATTCTGTCTGTTATCCATATGCAATGACCACTCCTTGTTCTCTATCACCATATTTGGTAACCTACCACCTCAATAGTAAAAGGTATCTTTCATAAGATTCGGTACTTAGGAATGACTGACCACCAAGGTGGCCCACTGCTCGTTGAATAAACTTTACTTGAATTTTGGCTCTCAACCTCTCAAGTCATCCATTTGTGTGCTCGGTCTCCTTTCTTTCAAATGTGAAAGTTATTGTAAAACTGGATCATGTGACTACACTGTATTTCATAGTTGTGACGTATGTATGCTACGAAGCAACCTCTGCAAATCGGCACACAAATAAATGAGTCCTCAGTCCATAGTTTGAAACTGTGCTGTGGTGTGCACGAGTGTTGTTCTCTGTCCTTGCTTGTACAGTTACATCTCAGAATGTACACCTTGCAAATAGTAGGGTACCTAAGGGGGGGGGGGGCTCGTCACCGTGCACCCGAGAGTCTCCTCGAATCCGTACTTACATGAAGACGTTTAAGGATCCTCATGACATACCAAAACATAATCAAGATGTTAAAAGGAACGAAAAGTGGCTATTCTAGGTGAAATTTAATGTATTCTATAGTTTTTCATAATTTCTTATGTATTTCTTTGTTTTTCAACTTTTTCAACTTTTGTTTTTTCTTTGTTTTTCTATTGTGACTAGGACTTAAAATTCCCATTAAATATGGCAGTCTACAAAAGACATTGGAAGTTTTCATGAAACGGTGGAATCGTTTGAAGACCATGCGATTCGTATGAACACATTCATCACGGCGAACAATATAAATGCTGACAAACAAGCAAGTTGTTTCTCGCCTGTGTTGGTCCAAGTGCCTACAAGCTTCTAAAAAACTTGTGCAGTCCAGCTAGTGCAGCCATGTACAAAAAGAACTATGCTCAGTTGAAACAATTTCTAACTGAAACAATTTCTAAAAACTACTTATGAGCCTGCTCCTATCACCATCGCGGAGAGACATACATTTTGGACGGAGAAGCAAACTGGTAGCAGTAAATTGGGTTCGTCTTTTGGAAGTACAGGTTTGAACACCCCTAGTTAGTAGAATCGGTTAATCGGGGAGGGCTTTATGCAAATTGGGGGGCGGTAGTCCTGTCTCCTGATTGGACGGCCAAGCGCTGGTTGGATGAATGATTAAAAGTTCGGACGGGTATTCCTGAAACCCCATTCCAATCGTCAGCCATCAGCCATATAAGCGAAGCAAGATGCTCAAGGAACCGTAGGTGAGCTGAGCAGTAGTTATAGTAATAGTAGAGTTAGTTTTGTAAGGGTTGTAGGTAAGATAACATATTTAGGTAAGATTCTGAGAGGTAATTGTTGCCTACCGCTCAGCCACAACACTAGCGTGATATCGCTAGTGCACATGTATTAATTAACCCGCACCTGGGGTAGGGTGGCGCGGTTAGTTATTACAACACTGGCGTAGTCGGCTATTGAGCCATATCGGGCGCGTCTAACTTGTGGTTTCCCCGACGCTCCGTAATATTATTCGTTAGCATCAAACGATTGTGTCAATGTGTGTTACCGTGTGCAGTGACTTTCATTCCAGGGATTTCGTGTTTTGCTTCATCGTTTCGTGTGTTTCATAAAGCTGGGTAGCCCCGCACAGTTTATTCGTAATTTTCAGGTTGTTCGTGTTAGCGGCCTTGGATTGGCGCGAGTGTTGGGTTTTTTGGATTTCGTATCTACTCTCTACTGTCTTTCTCGTGTCCTGTCTTCTTTTCTCTTTCTTGCGAACTAGTGCCAATCTCTCTGTCGGCGTTTTTGCTTCGCATGAGTTGTGATTCCGTACTCGCAAGCTTTTTCAACGGAGGTCCAAGACCGTGATTGCGGCCTGTGTGCGTATTGTCACAGCGCTGTATGCACTTCAGTGCGGAGCGGACTGGCTCCTCTTGATTTAAGTTTCGGTACCGGTACCGGATATTGTAGTGTGTTGCATAAGCGGTGATCCGTAGTGCCACGGGAATAATTGATAGGGGAACGGAGTGAGATTAAGTGATAGGGCAAAAGTAGTGGTGAGTGATTAGCGTGTGAATAGAGAGTGTGTGCTTGTGTCTAACGTGTGGATATTAAACTGGTGTTTTACAATCAAGTGTCTTGTGTTTTCTTTCTGCGAGTGAGTGTTACGGTCGATTGCGTGTGTGACTGGGGGTTTGATGGATAGTGATTCGGAAGCAGAGGAATTTCAGATAGAAATTGTGGGAAGGCTTCTGTACGTGATCGAGATTTATAAGGCTGATCTAAATGCAACTCAGCAGTTAATCAATCTGTTACTGGATTTTTTATATCAGGACCAATAAGGGTCGGTATTGTGTGTGTATAATTGAAATTGAGTTTGTGTGTGCGAGTGATTGTGTTGATTGCCCCCCTACCGTCAAGAAGGAGAGAACAGGGAGATGGTGGTCCCAAGCTCGTTGGTGACAGAGGTGCTGCGACTCAATCATGATATCCCAGCGGCTGTTCACGCGGGTATTGATCGCACATTGGCGAAAATCAAATTTCGGTATTTCTGGTACCATCGAGGGAGGGACATCCGCCAGTACGTATGGCAGTGTCCTGCGTGCAATCGGAACAAGCGACCATCGCGAGACACCCGCTGCCCGATGACAAACTTCCATGCAGGGGTGCCAATGGAAAGAGTCCATTTGGACTTCCTAGGTCCCTTGCAGAAGACAAAGTCGGGCAATGAGCATGTGTTGATGATGGTTGATCAGTTTTCCAAGTGGGTGGAGTGTGTCCCATTGCCCTCCCAGACGGCAGAGGTCACGGCCCGTGCGGCGGTGAATGAATTCTTCTGCAGGTTCGGCTACCCCTTGGAAGTGTTCACGGACCAAAGAAGAAATTTTGTGAGCAGACTTTTCACCTGTGCGATGCTTCGTGGGCAAGACCCGGAATCGCTGGGATGAGCACCTGCCCCAAATTGCCGGAGCAATTAGGTCAACCGTGAACCGGAGTACCGGGTTCACCCCAAACATGCTCATGCAGGGGCGGGATGTAACCCTCCCGGCTGACTTGGTGTACCCGATCCCCCGCCAGCGGAAGACAGGGTCCCTCGAGGACTATTGCTCTGAGCTGCAGCGCCGGATTGGGGAAGTCCATGAGGTGGCAAAGTCAACACTTTGGTCGACCCAACGGGTGATGAAACGGGACCATGATTTGCGGGTCTTGTTTCGGGAATACCTAGTGGGAGACCGGGTTTACGTGTTGGACACCGCCACAGTCAAGGGCCAGTGTCTCAAGCTAAGTCCCTCGTGGAAAGGACCAGGTGTGATCACCGAGAGGTTGACACCCTAGCTTTACCGCGTGAAAGTGGGGAACAAAATGTTTGTGACCAACCATGACCGATTGAAGGAGTGCTGGGATAGGGACATCCCCAAGGGGAGCAAGAGCAGTGCTGAGGTCCTCACAGACACAGTATTTTGCTTTTGCCGCAGGCCTTATACTGGTGCGTTCACGGTCATGTGTGATGGGTGCCAAGAGTGGTACCACGGGCGTTGCGTCAATGTGTCACCGGAAGAAGGTGCGCACATTGACAAGTATTTCTGCCTGGTATGCCGAGCCCTCAAGAGCAACTAGAGAAACAGATTGATTGTCAATCCAGAGATGGACACAAGAATAATGGGTGATATAATGGATGATGATAGGAATATATATAATTGATTGGAGGCATGAGTGCTTCAAATTGAAGAGTGATTGGGAGGGGGATGAACTCTCCCCAGGGAAAATTAGTAAGGGGGATGTGATAAAGTGATGAGGTGATAATGAATCTTGTGTTTTGATCTCTCGGTTTCAGAATGGCTAGCGGATCAGGACGTTGGCCCAGTAGGGGTAGGGGGAGGACGCTAGGGATATTGGTGAGCTGTCCTTACTAGAGTGCCTCTGGGTCTGGCATCACCGGGGGGAGTTACTAGACCCGGTTTTGCTGGTGCAGGGACAAGGTGTGCCCAATTTCCATCATCAGGTGGGAGTGGATATGCTCATCAGGGCCCAGTACCAGCTGGCAGCGGGTCGCGGCGAATGGTGGTGGGTGCAAGTGTTGCAGCTGGCATGTCGGCCGGTGCGGAGCGATGATTGGATCTTGGGGAATATTCCCCACCGGATCCCTTCACGTAACATTGCTGGCGGGCGTGTGGCAGCAGAAGCTCCGGCCATGATGCCTCAAGAGGCCCAGGCAGCCCTCCGCCCTCGTTTTGCGACGCCCCCTAGGGTGGCCCCAGGAACCGAGAGGGCGGGAAATTACCACTCACGGACGAAGGGTCAGGCGCGCAAGAAGGGGCGCAAGGCAGGCTCAACCCCGAGAGGGCGACAGCCTCCTGCAGCCCCAGCCCCTGACCCTGTTCATCCGAGGAGCACAGGGGGAAGATCCCATCCCCAGGCGGCCGAGCCATCTGTGCCACCGAGAGAGACTTCACCAGGGCAGAAGGATCGGACACTATGTCCTGTCCCAGGGTGTGGAAAAGAGGTCACGCAAAGGCGCAGGCATCTGCATAGACACCTTCCGGATTGTTTCTGCACCTTGGTATGTGGAAGTTGGAATGCCGATATTCTGCATCCGTTGCGACTAAATGCCCTTCGGTACCTGGCGGGGTGTGTTGGAAGCGGAGGCTTGGAGGCCCTCCTGGAGATGGTGGTGAGGGAGTGGGCAGGGCCCGCGGTGTTGGCCCCCGAGGGAGGGGCCGCCGAGATGAGGGAAACAGCCCGCCGCCATGGGTGGGAGGTTCCAGAGAGGTTTATGTTAAGACCTCCTAATTCTCGCGCAGCACTGATGCACTGGAGGGTGTTGTTGTTCCTGGCCACATGGGTAACCCCCCTTCAATGGGGTGAGTTCCGTCGGCTAGGGCAACACCCTGGGGAGCCACGTGGCCCCGTGGACCCCACTCCAGCTTAGGGTCAGTTGGCCCAGCATAGCGCTGTGGCCGCGGCCCTTGGGGAACCCGCCGTGGGCGACCCGGTGGCGGAGTATGAGGGGATGCCCCCATTGGTAGAGTGTATTGGTAGTGTGTTGTGTACGCGGTTGTTCATGAAGACAGTTGGAAATATGTTTACTGCTAGCCAGACCTAGGTTAGTTCACCTCGTAATGCTTATGAAAGAATAATTTTCCAGCCCTATTTTCATATCCCCCAATTATAAGATACTGAAATGAAAAGTTGCAATTTGAGAAAAATAATCGCCGGAAGTGTCGCAAAATACTTGACTTGCGCAATCTCATGATGCACCATACGTTAGTACAATCTGTAATATGAGCGGGCCGCGCTATTATGCGAGCCCGGAGTCTTCGGCGTACAGTAGCGGTGACTTGCGACTCAATTGCGTATTTGGGCCAGCAGCAGAAACCGCGGTGATGCCTAACGTATTTGCGCAATGTTTTGTTGTTGTTTTTTTTCTCTCGCTCTTTTCTTGAACGTTGATACGATATTTATGACTTATGCAGTAGATCGAGATTCCTTCTCTGGAATTGATTTCAGACTTTCCTTAAAAAAAGAAAAACAAAAGAAAAAAACCCAATTGACCATTTAGAGGGGGGTGGCGGATGTCTTTATATTTTTTTAAAGATTTTAATTAGTCTATAGTGCACATTAGCATGAAGTGAAAGTGTTCCAGAATATTTGGGGGGGGGGGAATGAAATCCAGTTAAGAGCTCAACACTGGGTGACTTTATAATTTATTTCTTTATTATTCTTTTAGATTTTTTTTTTTGGTATTTTTGTATTTTTTGTCATTACATTGCAATATAACTTTTTCTTTCTTGAGTATTTTATTTCTCATGATAAATATATACAAAAAGCATAGGCAATAACAAAGCTTCATCAAATAATGACATAATAATAAAATGAGAATATGTACATGTATATCATTTACAAGATTATGAACAAAGTAACAAGTACAAGCTTTCAAAAGAACATGAGAGAAGAGGAATTAATAAGAAGCAAGGCTTGTAAGGTATTAGTTCCTCGTCGGTTTAAATACAACTTGTATATATAACTAAATTTAGCATAAATTGTGTACACATATGATTTATGATATCAATATTTTTTTTCTTTCCAAACAGATGGTACTCCTGTGCCAAGTTCCAAGAAGGGTGATCAAGATTCCCCATCTGTTCCCATTTCAGGGGTCAATAAAGATTCTTCCCTGCCAATTCCGAACAAATGATCATCAAGACTCTCCCTCAGTGGACAGCTTGCAGGCTTGCAGTGATGAAAAGAATGTAAGCCACCAGCATGGACCACATGTAGAAGAAACTGTGCCAAGCTCAAGTGGTTGTAGTGATAAAGGGAACAAGGGCCGCCAACATGTAGCTCATGTAGAAGAGAATGTTATGCTTAGCACAATAGAACACTTCAGTTTTGAGAAGCAGAAGATTCACAGCTTTTATCACTGTAAAAAGTGTTCATCAATAAGCCAAGAGGAAGTGAACAGTCAGCGTTCTTTGAAATATAAGTTCAACCACAACTGGATATCAGACAAAGTAACATTTTGCTCTGAAACTGGCATTTATTGGCTTGTCTACAGTGAACAAGAACATGGAATGTACTGTGTATTATGCAGGAAACACAATTCCCAGAATGACAGAAACAAAGCAAAATCTTCAATAAAGATGCTGCAACTAGATTTCGCAGGGAAGCACTGCAGGACCATGCTGCCAGCAAGCAACACCGATCGGCTGTAACGTCTGAGTTGATTAGCAGGGTGTCCGTCTTTCACCATGAATATGTGGAACAGAAAGAGAATGTGGATACTGTACTTTTCAATGTATTTTCTTCCTGCTATTTTTTAGCTAAGGAAGAGATTGCCAACCGGAAGATAATTCCACTGATAAGCTTTCTTCAGGTAGTAGGACTGAATATGAAATCGTTCCACCACACTTCACAAAGATCGGTACGTGAATTGTTCATATGTCTAGGTGAGACAATTAAGGAGATGGTAGTAACCAGAGTTGCAGAGGCTGGAATGTATGGTGTTTTGGTTGATGATGCGACAGACATTGCTGCTATTGAACAGATGGTCACTTCTGTGAGCTATGTGAATCAGGAGACTGCATCAACACAAGTAGACTTCTTCTCTGTAACAAATGTCCTTGAAGATCCCGATAGTGAAGGTGCAAATGCTAAAGTCCTCTTCACAAAGCTAATGAAAGAGCTTGATAAATGTGACTTAGATGTGGCTGATTTCATGGGATTAGTCACGGATGGTGCCGCAGTTATGACTGGAGCAACTGGCGGATTGGCAGCACTAATCAAAAAGGAAAACAAGGAAATTATATCTGTACACTGCATTTGCCACAGACTATCACTGGCTTGTACCAGATCCACTGATGAAACAAACTATCTGCCAGTTGTTGAGACAATCCTGCGCCAACTGTGGAAATTCTTCGAGAATTCACCGAAGAGAACAGCGCAGTTCATGAAGACCCAACTGGAGTATAAAGCTGCCGTTACACCGACTCTGAATGGTGAAGCCAAGAAACTTGTGCGCAAAATCCGCAAGGCATGCAGAACAAGATGGTTATCGCTAGATCATTCAGTGCAGGGTGTTTTCCATGACTTTGCTCCTTTGCTGCTTTCTCAATCATTTCGCTGAGAAGGATGCAGTAGCAACTGGACTCCTGAAGAAGATGAAAACAGCCAAATTCCTTGAGGCAATTCCCATCTTGAAGGAAGTTCTACCAATTCTATCAACATTGAGCAAGATCTTTCAGTATGGGACTGTGAACTATGCAAGATTAGGGCCTGAATTGTCAGCAGCGAAAGCTGCTTTGAGAGAGGTCCTTGATTCGGGACATGTGCTAGCAGACATGAGAAAGGACTTAGCAGAAGATGGTCGGCTGTCGACATGTGAACTTCACCCAACCAAACACCAGTACAATGAGGTTTCATCGATGCTCCAGAAGTATGTTTCTGCACTTGAAGAGAACCTCGACCACCGGTTTAAAGAAGCATTACCGGTCCTACAGAGCTTCTCCATCTTTGACCCCATGTCTTGCACTGAGGATTTGAGTTATAGTAGAGCTGAGATCAAAATCCTTGGAAAGCACTTCTTCCCAGATTGTACAGATTCTAGAAGAAAACTTGATGCCGAGTGGTGCAATTTCAAGTACGAGATGCTGCAATGGCAGAACAGAACTGAATTGAGAACAGCCAAGTCACCCATCGAATGGGTACTTGGTAGAATAATGAAAATGAAACAAACATACGTACATGTGTACCCCAAACTGTTCTACATAGCGCAAGTATGTGCCACATTACCAGTATCAAATGCTTGGCCAGAGCATGGTGTGAGTGCAATGAAAAGAATCAAGACACGGCTCAGGAGTCGACTTGGTAATGACATGCTCGAGGCCTTGATGCATATCAGCATAAATGGATCTGCCACTGATTCTCCTGAAGCTGCAGACATCAAGAAGGCAGTGAGAAGATGGAAGACCCAGGGCCCGAAAAGAAGAAGACTTCCTAATCCCAAGAAAAGATGTGCTTCCCCAACTCCTCTCATGGTCACTGTTGATGCCCAGGTACTCGGACATTTGTTTTGGATTATAATTCATTATTTAAGGCACTTCATTCTCATTTCTGAAATGATCTATTTTCAAGAAATTTACTTCAAAATTTCATTTGCAAGGAATCAATGTTCAGGGTCATAATTTATTTATGCAGTGTCATCCAAATTAATTTTGTACATTATAAGGCTGATATTCTAAATTTACTTTCAAATATCAAAATGTAAGAAGTCTTGAGTAGGAGAGTTAACATTTAATTACCTTTCATTAGTTTCCCTGGTCAAAATACTGAACAGAAAATACACATTTGAGAGAATAAGGCATTAAATTGTCTTTATTTTATTTTTGAATATACAAACTCCAGGTACAAACAGATGATCCAAATGACAGCATGGCTGATGACTGTGAAGCACTCGTAGTCGAAACCCAGGCAGACATTCACTTAGGAGAGGCAGAAAGTATCCAAGGAGGAAATTCCAGAGATCAGCTTGATATAGCTGAACAAGGTAACTCCACAGTCAGGGCACTTGATTTGCCAGGGAGTGATTCTTGTGGATCTGATTACGATTCAGATTCTGATGACTGCAATTTCTGGTCTGAATTATCTGTCAAATACACTCCACTCACAGTAAGATGGTAGCTTTACTTCATTGTGAAATTGCATTGATCATGTGTATCATGCACAATTATGGAATTGCCTTTTCCTGATGTTAATTCAGAAGACGAGAGCAAAAGAAATTTATTGAAGAGATATAGCAAAATGGAAAGCTTGTTAAACCATATCAGGGATTTAATGTTATTGTGTAATTGTCAGCTTAAAGAAAGCAACAAATAGTGACAGAATGATGAAGTGTTAAGTTCAGAAATTTTATATTCCTGTAACAGATTCTTAATAATAATTTTTAAAAACTCAACATCACATGTCACACTGCATATGACAAATAAGAGGTTTACCACACACACTTCATCAGGAACTCCAGTGAAAGAAAACACTCTGTAAAAGCCATCTCAAGTTACTGAACTCTCATGATTTCATCATAATTCATTTAATTTATTGTGATTCTCAACTCATTCAAATTTTACTGTTTTGACATGTACATGTAAGATTACTGTTATGGACACATCCAAGTTACTGGATTTGTGAACTTATCAGACTTATAGTTGTTACTCTGACAAGTGAAGTATAAAAACAATAACAAATGCAAGAAACCAGAGTGAATGTAGTGCATGTACTTATAATTTGCATAAGATGGCAGCTCATTTTTAATTAGATGTCAAAGTCATTATCATTCCACCCTTGATGACTTTAACATAAAATAAAATGGGCTATCTATCTGTATATCATATTTTAACTCATTTTATTAATGATAAACAATCACAGTCAGCTTATAAACCTAAATGTAATTGTATAACCTGTATCTTTCCAAAGCTTACTAACCAAAAATATGAACATTTACCCCCCTAAAAAAATGAAATAAAATAAAAGGCTCAGAATATGCAGTCATTTAGTAAAATTTGCACTGCTAGAATCATTTCCAGCCCACCGAAAAACACAAAAACCCTGTAGCTTCAGGAGGGCTTAGCCCCCCTGAACCCTCTACAAGGGGCGCTGCCCCCTCACCCCGCTGGGGGCCTCACGGCCCCCAGACCCCCGCTGACTTTGGTGCTGCCTATTCCAGTTAATTATCCTGCTGTTCTTGGACTTAGGGACAACCCTGGCATTTCCTCAAGCTTAAGGGTCTGCGTCCGACCTTGGCGAGGAGGGTAGGCCGCCCTCCCAAGGTGCCTGTGAGTGTGGTCAGAGGGGTTCTAAATTACGGTGACCCCAACCACTACTCCAGCATAGTGTTCCCGGAGGACGCCCGGTGGAAGGTAGTAGTGGGCATCCATCCCAAGCACGCTGGCAGGACCTCCGACCGGCACATCTTTGAGCTGGAACAATTGCTCAAAGACGCCAGAGTCACGGGAGTCAGTGAGCTGGGGCTGGACTACTCCGTCCCCAATTCATGGAACGGATCCTGAGGATCGGGACCATCGTGAAAGTGCATGTCCTGCATGTGAGCGGCAGTCGGGGTGATCCCGAGGGGGACGCTGCTCATCAGCAGTGATCATGCAGAAGCATTGTCCACCGGATACCCGGATCCACTTGCATTGCTGCACCAGCTCCACGACTCAGGCACAAAGGTGGATGGCGGCATTTCCAGAATGTCACTTTGGGTACACCATGGCGATTGCCCGAATGGCATTCCCGTCCCAGCAGGCACTGCGGGATCTTCCCCTCTACCGGTTGCTGCTGGAGACAGATGCCCCTCACCTGAAGCCACTCTCGGCGACTCGATGTAATTCGCCACGTTATCTCGGCGAGGTAGCAAAGGCGGTTGCCGAGATCCGAGGGGAGTCAGTGGAGCGGATCTGCAACGCTGCCACAGAGAATGCCCGCAGGCTCTACCGAATGTGAGCATTCTCTGGGACTGGCCTTTCTTGCTGTCCTTTCTGCCTTGCCCTTTGGTTTCCTTCTACATTTCTGTCCCTACATTTCCTTTCGCCGACCCACCTAGGGAGTCGCATTGTTAGTTGTTGTTTGTTAAGTCCCAGTGTTTTGGGCATTGTTTGAGGTGCCCCGATGGTTTTTGTTGAGTTAAAGTTTGGGTGGTCCTCAGGAGTTAATTAGGTAGAAAGTTGTATTGTGTTCATATGAGTACTCTTAAGGAGTACATGTGAGAATTATTACGTGGGGATTTAGGATTTTTGGGCTAAAGGTTTGGATAATTTGTGGGGAATTAATTAATAGTTGTTAGTGGTACATTGGCAGGGAAATTCCCCCTGAGCACGCGGAGTAGTCCAATTCGGGCTACCCGATCCTTCGGGAACCCCTGCAGGCTCCGGTGTACCAGGGATTGGGGTGTTCTTACAAGTTGAGAACCGTGGGCTGTCTCTATTGGACTAAGTTCTCTACCGGAACCGACGAGCGCCCTGGGATCTCTTGGGAGAATTCCAAAGGGACCGCGAGTTCCACCAGAGAACCCACGTTAAAGACGAGACCCCCGAGCTTCTCCTCTTTTATGGGACGGGGGGAGTGTAGCAGTAAATTGGGTTCATCTTTTGGAAGTAGGGTTGAACACCCCTAATTGGGGGGCTGTAGTCCTGTCTCCTGATTGGACAGCCAAGCGCTGGTTGGATGAATGATTACAAGTTCGGACAGGTATTCCTGAAACTCCATTCCAATCGTCAGCCATCAGCCATATAAGCGAAGCAAGATCCTCAAGGAACCGTAGGTGAGCTGAGCAGTAGTTATAGTAATAGTAGAGTTAGTTTTGAAAGGGTAAGTTGTAGGTAAGATAACATATTTAGGTAAGATTCTGAGAGGTAGTTGTTGCCTACCGCTCAGCCACAACACTAGCGTGATATCGCTAGTGCACATGTATTAATTAACCCGCACCTGGGGTAGGGTGGCGCGGTTAGTTATTACAACGTGAATCAGTGGCAGACTTCGTGGTCTGTCTTAAAAGTCTGGCGTCTACCTGACCCGTTCATTTGGACCTTTCTTGTCAGAGGCATTACAGGACCGTTTTGTGTCGGGACTACATCCAAAAATGTCCCGCATTCAGAGACAACTCCTCTCCATATGTGAATTAACATTCGATGATGCCAGGGCAAAAAGCATCGCTGAGGAGATGGCTGGAGTAGCCAACAAACAGCACAAGGGAGGAGTGTCGTGCCAAAACAACCCCGGAATAAAGAAGTAGCAATACCACACTGGGAAATCGGCACCGGGAAAAACGTTCCAAAACAACAATTAAGTGCAAGTGCTGTGGAGATCATCTCAAGGAGGATTGCAAATCAAAGGACGCTACGTGCGTTTTTGTAAGAAAAGGGTCATATTAAACCAGTATCTAGATTGATGAAAATCTAACCAGCATTATGTAGACTCTGACAATGAAGACTCTCAGACTGTAGTGTCTAGTGTCAAGAATACCACAATGTACAATGTAGTAGGTGAGTACTATTTTGCTACATCGATGACATTTTGACCGCGACGGATACGCACAAGCAACACATGCAAATACTAACCAATTTGTGCCCATCTACAAACGTGTAGAACGGTACAATGTTTGCTTGAACTGCGAAATGTCATTTTCTAAAGCCGTCGATCAAATACCGCAGACATCTACTCACTGCCGATCGCTATCAAGCAACTTCAAGATAAAGTACAAGTAGAAGCAAAATAAAACGCACCGCGACCTGAAAATATATCTCAGTTGAAGTCATTTCTGGGCATGGTAAAACTACTACGGAAAATTTGTGCCTAACCTGCGCTCAAAGTGGAATCCACTCTATGCATCACTGTGCACATGCCGTCGAGTGGTAATGGTGTGCCAAATGTGAAGGGCATTCCATTAAAAAAAAAACCAAAGCATGCTTGCCAGCTAGGGACCAAGTTTTGATATATTATGATCCCTCTAAACCACTCATACTGGGTGTTGATGCTAGCCCCTATGGGTTAGGCGCAGTTCTGAGCCACAAACTAGATGATGGCACCGAAAAGCCAAAAAGCCAAAAGCCGTTTTAATGTATCCCGAACATTGTCTGCGGCTGAGAAAACTATGCGCAAATAGACAAAGAAGAATTGTGTTTGGTGTGAAGAAGTTTCGTCAGTACCTGTACGGAAGAGATTTCACACTAATCACAGATCATCAACCGCTAACACACATTTTCAGACCGAAAGTGGGGATTCCTCCCAACTCGATCTGCTCCTCGAATGCAAAGATGGGCACTATTATTGTCAAGCTACTAGTAAAAGATCAAATATCGGTCTTCAGGGTGCAATGCAAATGCTGATTTACTCAGTAGATAACCGTTTTCGTCGGTTACCCCTCACCCGGATGAGTATATATCTGTGTGTTCATCAAATGACAGTGGACCAGCTCCCTCATGTAAAAATTGGAACAGCTTGTCATAATCTTGTCTTGTTTATGACAAGCTGTTGGAGCATTTTTGGTTGGGTAGCAGGTAGAACATGACATCACAAATACGATCTTTTAATTGTAGGGGCTTACAAGATGGCTTCAAGAGGGGAAACAAATCTTTAATCATTTTTCTAAAGAAAATACTGATAATTTTTTTTATAAGAGACACACTCCGGTTAGGGAGGTGAGAAATATTTGTCATCTCAGTGGAGGGACCAGTCATGGTTTTGTAGTCATGCATCCAACAGCAGGGGAACAGGTAAAGTCATACCCCTCCGTGGAAAGTGTGGTCATTGGCATAGTACTGCATGGCCAAAAAATTTGACTACACCTTCAAAGTCTCCTATTGGGCCAGATGCATAAACGCTAGCAATTGCTTGTGCTAGCCTTTTACTCGAATCCATATGCATTAAAAAAAGCAATTGCTTGCGAGCAGAAGCTTTTGCTAGCAAACACAAGCAATTGCTTGCTGCCCGCAAGCAATTGCTTAGAGAACAAGGATTTACTTAAAAACGTATGCATATAACATACCTTTTGCTAGTTCTTGCTAGCAATTGCTTAAGATTTTCCAAGCTCTGTAAAATGAGCTTGAGCTTTTGCTTAACTGGGACTTTCCCTTTTAGGTATCATTTTCATATTCATTTAATAAAGACCACACTTGTGAAGGAGTGGTGTAAATCTACAATAAATTACTTCTAAGATGTGTGAGAAACTTTTACATTTCAACAACGGGAATGTCCAGTGGTTAGCACGCAAAATGTGATGAGAAACAGGTAGGATGTCTGACTTCGGCCGTGAGCAAGGAGAGCTCTCTCCACGTGCGATCTGGCAGATCCGCGCTACTCTAAGCAGTGATGGGATTCAGCCAGTAATAATGTGTGTGTGTATAGATGTGTGTGTGTGTTGGTCTGTGTGTGCATTTATAAGTGTCATTTCATAGCTCTGATGCTATGTCAGGAAATGTTTCTGCACACACAAGCCCTTTCAAATACGTGCTGCCACACTCGCCTTTGTTCTTATGTTCGCACAGGTGTGATGTCCCTTTTGTTGAAAACGCAAGCAATTGCTTGTGTGGGACAAGCAAACGGTATAAGCATAAGCAAATGGTTATTCATATGGATTTAAGCAATTGCTTCAGCTAGAGCTTTTGCTAGACGAGCTTGTGCTTTTGCTTGAAGCAATTGCTTACAAGCAATTGCTTGTTTTATGCATTCGGCCCATTATTACTCATTATGCATCATAGTCTCTTTCAAGACTTCCGAAATAAAATAGAAAATTTAAATGAGAACTTACCTGATGTTTGAAATCTAAATTGTAAGGCGAAGGAAGAGACTACAGTCCCTCCTCTCTAACCTTTCTTCATAATCTCAGGTAGTTCTCAATAGCAGTAGGATGACTGTATGATTTGGTAGTCACATTTTTCAGAGCTACTAATATTGCTGGGCGCCTATGCAGGCTCTCCTATTATTACTCATTATGCAGCATAGTCTCTTCCTTCACATTCCTCATAAAATACAATTTAAATTTCAAACAGATAAGTTTTCATTTGAATTTTCTAAAAAACTACATGTGGCCGATGTTCCTGAAGAGCTAAGAACACTGGCTGTTCTTGAAGCATGTCTTTTAGCAAAGAGATATCCTTTTATGAAAATTCTGGCACTTCCTAGAGGCATGCAGCCAGGAATCAAAGGAGGTGTTGTCAATGTTCCTGTTAGTGTAGAAAAAGTTTGTGAGAGTCCACCACGCACACCACAGCAGGTAGGAATTGTTCCACTAAAGCTGAAGAGGAAAGTATCCAATGAAAACTATGTTGCTTTCCAAAACATCCGCCCAGAAGGGATCAGAACAGGACTGAGAGTTCTGAAGCGCATCAAGAAGATGTGCACTTCACAACCTGTAAATGATAAGTTTGAAGATGACTGTCGCAGTGAAGACCCAGTGTATGAGAACATCTACTGGGTCCCAAACAGCTGAAGGGGAAATATCACATCAAGAACTTAATTCAATAGGAAAACAAACCCAAGAGTACGACAGCAATCAATCTTGCACAGAAAGTCCTGTGAATGATAACAAGCATGACGATACAGAGGAATGAACACAGGAGGCCTCAGACCAAATTGAGTGTCTGAGAGGAGTGAAACTTGATACATGTATCCAATCAACAGATCCAGCTCTAGTATCTGACAGCATTTACAGCATCACTCCATGTGAAGGGAGACGTCCTATCTCAATCATGCTTGATGAACAGTGTGAAGAACAGTCCTTGACATTGAGTACCTGTTCTACGCTCAGTACATTACCGAACATAAACAGGTAATGGACTGTTGCTCTTCGTAAAGTGAAGCCTACAACAGCATCAGGAAAACGTGTAACTGCAAGCATGCTAACAGATCCTCAGAAACTAAAATCCATCATCTTCCGAGACAAGGCATACAATATCTTGCAAACAGTTAGAGGCTCACCATCATACTGGCAGAGTGTGATGTACAAGTTGCTGGCAGCTGTGAAGCAACTAGGCCTCTTCACATGGTTTCTGACCCTGTCTGCCGCAGATTTAAGGTGGGAAGACACCTTACAAGTTATCGAACTACAGCAAGGCAAAAAAAAATGACTGAAGAACAAATATCAAGGATGACATGGAATGAAAAGTATACCCTCCTGGCATCAAATCCAGTGACTGCTGCTTGACACTTTGATCATAGATTGCAATGCCTGTTCAGAGATGTCATCTTATCTGAAGCTCAGCCTCTGGGAAAACTACATGTAGCGGATTGAATTCCAACAACGTGGCAGTCCACACGCCCACTATGTTCTCTGGGTTGATAATGCACCAAGTCACAATGATCCAGAGGAAGAGTTATGTACGTTTCCTGATGAGCATGTCACAAGTTCACTTCCAGATGAGGATGATGATGAGCAAATGCACAGCCTGGTTTCCACTCTGCAGAGACACACACATTCAGCTTCATGTAGAAAGGCAGGACAGACTTGTAGGTTTCACTATCCACGGCCAATTGCCCCCAATACTGTTGTGGCTGACACACCCTCTACAGACGATGCACAGAAGAAAAGGCAAATAGAATCAGCAAAACAAATCATGCAAAAGGAGAGAGACGCTCTTGATCAGTGTGAGCATGAAAGCACAATAGACAGTGTACTACATAAGGCTGGCATAACTTTGACTACAATGAGGCTCTATGGATGAATGGAAAGGAGAAATCCATAGTTTATCGATGAACACCAAAAGAAATCAACATCACCACATACAATCCGATGATCCTAAGAGCATGGCGAGCAAATATGGATCTCCAGTTTGTTTGTAATCCTTACGCCTGCATACACGACATAGTGTCTTATGTAAGGAAGGATGAGCGGGAAATACGTTTAGCATTGAAGGAGGTCAGCAAAAGAATGCACGTCGACATAAAGCAGCTGATGAAAGCAGTAGGATGCTATTTCCTTAATGCACATGAAGTGCCCAAGAAGTAGTGTCTTGTGTACTTGGGCTTCCTCTGCACAGATCTACACTGCAGACTGTATTCATTCCCACTGATTTGCCACAACACAGAGTTCTCTTCCTCAAACCTAAAGAAGTGCTTTAGTCTCTCGACATGGACAGTGCACATGTCCACAGCCAAACTCTGCCTGGCAGATACGCAAACAGACCACTCCATCTGAAGAATATGTCCCTCGCAGAATTTGCCAAGTGGTACGTTAATGACCACAGAGTGAAGGAAGATGACAATGGTACAGATTATTATCCACATCTCCTTGAAAACCTGACAGAGAATGATAGACCGAGTCTTATCAAACTGCTATTACGGAAAGGGTAAAATGAAGATGAGGAAGAAGCCATGTGTGATTAGATACCACAGGTACAATGAGGCTAAAGATGTAGAGAGAGCTGTCACCACATGCAGATGCTCTATCATCCTTGGAGAAATCAAAAGTTGACTTCAAGAATGGATACAACTCCTATGTAAGTCACTACCATGAAGCATGTGATGCTATGACTACGAGAAGGGAAGAGCTTGTATCACTTAGAGGTCATTGAACATGCCATTGTTGGACCATGAAAGGGTTGGACCCCAAGTACATGCATGGGATCTACTTGATACAGAGGCACAAATGGAGGATGCACAAGCCGATGCAGAGGGAGCAGTTCCACATCCTGATCATGTCATCTTGCAACCTATAGCTGACCACAGCCAAACCACAGATGGTGACACATCTTACCACAATCAAACAGACATGGCAGTAAGAACAGAGCACAGACTTCATATCCAACCATCTCATGAGTACAATGCTCAAGTGCGAACACTGAATACTGATCAGTGAAAGGTGTTTGAGCACATTCTCAACTGGTGCCAAAAACTGGTGAAGAGTCAATAAGCAGAATGCAAGCAAGACCCAATCCAAATCTTCATAACAGGAGGTGCTGGTACAGTGAAATCACACCTTATCTCTACAATCTACCAAATGGCAATAAGAACTTTGCAGAAGGAAGGTGATAACCCAGGTGACACAACCATTCTCCTTACTGCACCTACAGGAACAGCTGCCTCCAACATCAATGCCAGTACATTGCATGCTACATTTCTGCTCCCCCTTGGTCAGTGTCACTCCTACAAAAAGCTGAGTGATGAGAAGATGAACACACTACACAGCAGAATGAGAAACTTACCAATCTTCATCACTGAAGAAATCCCCATGGTTGGTTCCAATCTACTCTTCATCTTGGACCAAAGGTTGCGTGAAATCAAAGGTGTAGACACATTATTCGGAGGGGTAATGGTCTTGGCATTCGGTGACCTCAACCAACTAGCCCCTGTTGGGCAGAAGTTTGTCTTTGAAGAAGTAACAGACATCATAGCAAGATTTTCTGGTTCACTTCGGGAAGACAACTTCAAAATGGTAGAGTTAAAAGAAATAATGCGTCAGAAGAATGACAAGATCTTTGCAGAGCTGCTCAATAGAATTCGCACAGGTGATCACACAGACAGCGATGTCCAACTTGTGCAAGACTGTGTAAGAAGCACAAACGATGTCAACTACCCTAGAAACAGCTTGCATGTCTTTGCTACAAATGAAAAAGTGAACAACTACAATGAAATTAAACTTAACTTCAGGGCAATTTGAGAAAGTGTGTTGCAATTGACAAGAAGCCTTCAAAACTAAAGGAGTATACTCCTAAATCTGACTTTTGCTACACTGGTGGCTAGCCTGAAGTGATCAGTCTAAAAGTAGGTGCACAAGTGATGCTGACAAGAAATCTCAATGTTTCTCATGGATTAGTTAATGGTGCAATTGAAACAGTAGTGGACTTCATCGAGTCCAGAGTGCCCACAAGTCTTCCAAAAGCTGTACTTGTACACTTTGACAATGCATCAGTTGCTGAAGAGACGAGAAGAAATACTCCGTATGACCTATGTAAGCATCCGAGTGCAGTTCCAATCACAGCTTTTGAGCCAAAGTTTTCTGTTTTGGAGCGAAGAACGGGAATGGAAATAGTGCAGCAGCAGCAGTTCCCCCTTAAACTATGCTGGGCAACCACAATTCATAAAGTGCAAGAACTTACTGTGAATGATATTGTAGTGTCACTGGAAGGAAGATTTGGAGACAGCCAATGCTAAGCGTATGTCGCACTAAGTTGTGTGCCAAGCATAACTGGATTGCACTTGTTGAACATGAATGCAGGCAAGATAAAAGCAAGTGCCAGAGTGAAATCAGAGATGTCACAAATGGAAAAGGACATGCTCTTGGAAACACAATATGATGGCATTCTGCTTCATATCAGCGACAGCTCAACTCATCTCTTTGCAATTCACAACATTTGCTCAATCACAGCACACCAGAGAGACTTGCTCTTCCACTTGTAAAGAGATGCAGTGCAGTATGTTTGACAGAAACATGGCTTTCTTCTAGACACAAGTCAAGCAAAGCTATATCCCTGAGTTTCATCTAGAAAGAATTGACAGACTTGGAGGCACTGCTAAGAGGGGCACTGGAGGAGGATTATGCATGTATGTCAGAGCTTCACTCCCTTTCAAATGTGCCAATCTTTGCTTGGAACCTGCAGACATCGAAGTTCAGACCATCATCCTTCAAATCTCAGGAAATCAGCAACTCTGCTTAGTGAATGTGTACAGAAATCCACGCCATCACAAGAATGACTTCACTGATAACGATCATGCTTCGGGCATTAGTCCTCCACCTGCTGGGAAGGAAAATGTATTTGCCTGCGTTACGCAGTATAGCTGGCAAATATTGTTTAGACGGCATAAGTGTGAACACTTCATTGTTTTCAGGCATGCATGACGGAATGCATTGTATCCGTCATGCGAGTGGAGGGAAATTTGAATATGAAAGGAGATAGATGCCTGTTTAGGGAGCGGTGAGAAGAAGAGGTATTCTAGCCTTGCACTCCATTGCTAGCACATTCAAATTTTGAGGCCTCTCACAATTTACCTGCGGTTTCTCAATATCATATGGATGCAGCCAGGATAGCCGACATGATTGACTCTAAAGTCAATCAGAGCCAAAACCGTCTTTTATCAGACCTCGATAATTTAATTTCAAACAGACTAAGCAATTTTCGGCAATCTTTGAACGAATCTCAGAAAGCTCTCAGTGATGCGCAAGTAGCCAAAATTGAAGAAATGCACACGGACAACTATAAATTTCAACGCAAGGGCAACGAGGAGCAATACAAAGTCAACATCAAAGTTCAGAGGAAGTTGAGGGAAGCAGAACAGATTCTGAAAGAAGAAATATTACATCTGTCGCCAACGCGAAAGCAAAAATCATGGAAGGTATTGACATTATAGACAAACGGCAAAAGCTAATCAAAATGGCCGATAGTTCACCCTTGGGGTGGAAGATGGTAGCAGAGTACGAGAAGAACTCTTTAGCCGACAATTCTGACGATGAAAAGCGGATGTTAAAAGCAGAGGCTAGAGCCGAGAGGAAAGTGAAAAAAGTAAAAAAGCAGTGGGAACCAAGGCAATTCCAACCATACGCCACGAACCGATCATCATGGAGGCCGATTCAGACTACATAGCGCCAAAGACCCAAGAATTTCACGCTTCAACCAGCCGCGGAGGAGTAGACGAACGCAAGACACCGGGGCTTTGTTTCGCCTGCGGTAAACCCGGTCACTGGAAGGCTGACTGTCAAGCAAGAGGCAACAGATCTGACCAGATAAGTGGATCAGATTTTATTCACGGAGATAAAGAGAATGATACAGAGTCTAAGTTAGAATCGATAGAAAGGGATCAATTTGATAGCACATTGGTCAAGTGATTTGAAGTCACGGCCCAAAAATAGTGGCAATAAGATTAATGTGTCCCCTGTTGGGAGATTGAGACAAAATGTGAATAAGTGGGCCGATTTCAGGGCCAGCAGGGAAATCTTGGATATTATTGAGAATGGCTACAAATTGCCTTTGCACACATTGCCCGATAGTAAAGAGCTTCGTAATAATAGATCCGCCTTAAATCATGGCATGTTTGTGGAAGAGGAGATTGGAAGGTTATTGGAGAAGGGTTGTGTGACAGAAGTTATTCTAAAATCAAGGCCCACTGTCGTGAATCCTTTGACAGTTTCTGAGAATAAGGACAAATGTAGGCTTGTCTTGGACTGCAGACACATTAATCCACATTTGTTCAAGCAAAAGTTTAAATATGAAGATACATCAGTGGCGAAGGATGTGTTTGAAGAAGGGGATCATGTGCTCACATTTGATCTTAAATCTGCATACCATCATGTAGAGATTTTTGAACCACAGAGACAGTATTTAGGATTTTCGTGGTGTTTTGAAGGTCAAACAAGGTATTTCGTGTTTAATGTGTTACCATTTGGAATTTCCACAGCGGGTTATATTTTTACAAAAATAACACGGGTTGCAGTTACCTACTGGAGAGCAAAAGGGAAAAAGATTGTCATGTGTCTAGACGACGGGATTGCGGGATGTAGTGATAAGACAGAGGCGATAAATATGAGCGGGTCAATTAAATCAGAATTGAACGAATTGGGTTTCCTTTTAGCGGATGAAAAGTGCGAGTGGGTACCTAGCAGTAACGCAACCTGGCCAGGATTGGATTGGAATCTTAGATTGGGAGTACATATGTAGTTCATGTAACGGACCGCAGGATACAAAAATTGAAAAAGTCAGTCGAAAGTATTTTGACCAAAGTGAACAGAGGTAACAGGCTTGTTTTGGTACGCGAACTAGCAAGTGTCGCTGGGCAAATCATTTCCACTCAACCAGCAGTCGGGTTGGTAGTTCAGTTGAAAACGAGATAAATATTTAAGTGCATTAATAGCAGGGCTTCGTGGAATGCCCCAGTGTTAGTTTCTGATGAGGCGGTATCAGAGTTTATGTTTTGGTATAAGAACATATAGAACGGGTGAATGGCATCCCTATGACATTCGTGAAACCATGTAATGCTATTTTGTTTACAGATGCGTCGGCCACTGGGTACGGTGCCTATGTATGTGAGGATTCCAATCTGGAATTGGTTGGTTTCTGGAAAGAACAAGAAAAAGAGTATAGCTCTTCGTGGAGAGAAATTGAAGCTCTGGGCAGAGCACTAAAACCGTTTGGTTCGTGCCTGGAAGGGCAGAGTATCCGTTGGTTTACGGATAATAGAAATGTCACGAGAATTGTCCAGAAAGGAAGTAGAAGTCTGCAATTACAGAGCATTGCCCTTGAAATTCATGAAACTTGTGAAAAGTTTGGTTTAACCATAATTCCGGTTTGGATTCCTAGAGAACAGAATACACGAGCTGATAACCTCAGTAAAATTGTAGACAGTGATGATTGGTATATAAGTCCAAATGTATTTGGTTACCTGGATCGCAGATGGGGGCCACATACAGTAGACAGATTTGCATGTGGTTATAACTCACAGTGTAGAAGGATTAATTCCAGATGGGGATGTCCAAATTCAGAAGGGGTAGACGCATTTAAACAGGCCTGGAGTGACGATATAAATTGGTGGGTGAACCGGAGCAAGAAATCCTCTCCCAGCTAATACAGCATTGCTCTTCACAAAGCCTTCGTCGAATGGCCCTGCGTGAACCTGATAAATCTTTGAGTGACATTATCATCATGGGTCGCTTGCTTGAACAGTCTGAGGCTCAGGCAAAGGAAATGGAAAGGCCCAAACAGACTTCCGCTGTGCTCGCTGTGAAAACACCCGCGTATCGCAAACCCTACAGGGGCCAAGGACCGTCAGCTGGCCATACCAGACGGAAATCTTCACAGACTTGTGGCCACTGCGGAGGTCACTATCCACATGAGGGCACATGCCCTGCAGCAGGCAAACTATTGCTGCAACTATTGCTCGAAACTCAATCACTTTGAAAAAGTTTGTCAATCTAATTATGTTAATCTATTCCATCACAGGCACTGCCATCCAATGGATCAAGTCATATCTTCAAGATCGCAGACAGAGGGTGATAATCAATGGGACCTGGTCACGTCCTAGTCCTATCAGCTGCGGAGTTCCGCAAGGATCCGTTGCCGGCCCCCTTCTTTTTCTCCTCTATACAGGTCCACTCACCAGAATCATCAATTGTCATCATGGATTCAACTACGCTATGTATGCTGACAACACTCAAATTTACATAACTATGTCACCTGGCGATAGGATTGCTGCTGTTAATTCACTGAGAGAATGTCTCAACGACATCAAAACCTGGTCCACTGCCAACAGACTCCGTCTGAACGAAGACAAGTCTGAACTCATCCATTTCTCTTCACAGTTTAGGAGCACAGTTCCTCTACCAGATCTAACTACTCGGGATGGGATTATTAAGGTCTCTGACTGTGTTAGAGACCTTGGCTTTACTTTGGACAAACACTTAACTCTTAAACACCATATCACAAACATTTGTAAGTCTGCATCATGGGGTATTTTCAAAATAGGGAAGATCAGGCGTCTGCTTGATCAATCATCAGCTGAGCGGCTCGTCCATGCCTTCGTCTCCTCCTATCTGGACTACTGCAACTCCCTCCTTGCCGGCCTCCCTCTTTCTCACATATCCCCTCTCCAATGTATCCAAAATTCAGCCGCTAGATTAGTCTCCCTTAGTAGGAGACATGACCATATATCTCCTGTTCTCCGCTCACTCCATTGGCTTCCAGTACATTCCCGTATTACTTTCAAGATCCTACTTCTGACGTACAAAATCACACGTAATCTTGCACCCATATATCTTCAAAACCTAGTCTCTCTCCGCTCCTCCTCTTCTGCCAGACCCCTCCGTTCATCTTCCTCTCTCCAATTACTTCATGGCCCACGTACAAAAACCTGTTATGGTGACCGAGCCTTCTCTTCCATTGCTCCCACTCTTTGGAATAAACTTCCTCTTTATATACAGAATGCCTCATCTGTCGAATCATTTAAAATTCTTCTTAAAACTCACCTGTTTAATCAGCTGTAATATTTTTTTTTTTCTGGAGGCGCACACAGTTATCAATTATTGTACCATTGTATCACATGTATTTTTCTTTTCTTTTCTTTCTTCTTCTTTTGTTACTGTTAACGTTAATTTTGTTAATGTTATTGTGTTTTCTAGTCTATTTGTATGAGTAGCAAAGTGCGCTTAGAAACGTCAGTATGAAGCGACATATAAATGCAATTATTATTATTATTATTATTAAGGCTCGCGCAATGAAAGGAGCTAAAGCAGCTGTGGTAAAGGAAATGACCCATGACGATGATGCACCTCCTTCTGGTACCATCTCCAGTGTACTGCTGATTGCTATGCATGTTATTCTGGCTGCACTGTACAGCTAGCTACCACTTGTATAACAACATTGTATAAGTACCACACCGTTCATGGGGAACCCTGTGTATACAGAGACGAATAAATAAATGGCTGTAGAACAGAGATCAATGAATCTTAGATATCTTTGAGTCTACGTCGTTTATGAGAATACATCACTGAGGAATTAATATACTGTCAGTTCTATGGATACACGGTATCTACTTGAATGTAAAGCTGATGTACAGTGTAGTTACTAGCAAATCAAAGTACAAGAACATAATCATAACATCGTTCTTGTCTATTGCATGGTGTGCCAGCAAGGAAATTAGTGTGAAGAATGGATTGTAAAACTTTACAGAATTATGCAACAAGCTGTTGACCCATAAGTTCATGTATAACTTCATTGTGCTATGGAAATATATATTTGTAGTTTGAAGCTGTCACCATTGGTATGATTCAGAGTGTGTGTATGAAGTGTACGCTTACGCTGCACATGTCCTGTATCAAGTGGACATGACTTTACAGCATATCAAATTACTTTTGAGGAAAGGATGAGACTACACATGTAAATTATCAAAGATACATGAAGCAGCATGCTGATCTTACACATATGTCCCAACAGTCTTTTTTTTTTCTTTTTTTCTTTTTAAAGAATCTCAATGTGAATGTGTCTACAATATGCTGGCTCATTTTATAATATAATTACTATTTGCTTGACCAAAGAGACCCCCAGAAAAAGTGGAAAGTCTGTAACCAAAAGTTCTTATCAACCTCAGGGATAAGTGATAGGCAAGTGAGAACAGTGTTTTCTAAGAAGATGCCCTGTGGAGTCACTGGAGGCCAAGAACGAGGAAGGAGAAAATCAGTAGCAAGAGATGCTCAGCTCTGAGCAATCATTACAAGACACATTAATTGCTTCCCTCAGACTGAAAGTCACTACCGCAGAGCTAAGAGCCATTGTAAGTACCTATCATCAGAACTGAACATTGCAACAATGGACAGGATGTATCTTGAAGAACATGCTAGAGAAGACACAGCTTCTGAATCTTTGTAGCGGAATGTTTTTTGGTGAAATGAAATTGAAATTTCACCATCCCAAGAAGGATTGCTGCAGTCTCTGCGAAACCTATCATCGTGGAACACAAGAAGAAACACAAGTCATACAACAGGACTTCACAAAGCATGTTGCAGAGAAAGAAAAAGTAAGGAAAACTCAAGGAAGCAGTAAAGCAGAGAGCTTTGACTGATCCTTCTTTTGTCTCTGTAGTCTTTGACTTACAAGTGATCTACCTGCCTTGGAGCAACCGTTCAGAAATCTTCTACAAACGCCGTTTCAGCAATTACAACTTCACCATCTATGAACTAGCGAGAAGGATGTGTGGCGTTTCTTTTAAGACGAAGGAATGTCAGATTTTTCAGATGGTTATATAGCACAGTGAGGAAATGTGCTTTGAGCTGAAGGGTATTTTTCTTTAAAATAGATCTTTGACTAAAGAGATAGTGAATACTGATGTGAGCACCTAAAAACTGGGAGAGAACAGGCAATCCCCCCCCCCCCCCCCAATCTTATTGGTAATTTCCCCCTTGAGTTGTCCAAGACAACTTGGTAATCCCTCCTAGAAGTAGACTGACCCCAAGACAGCTGCCACCTACCAAAGTGACCGCTACATCACTTTGCCCCAGCTATTGAACCTTGCCACAGCAACCTTCTAATGGCCTTCACTCCAAAGGTTGATTGTTCCTGACTGGCACATCTTCTGGCCTCTTTTGTTGGAGTTGATTTTACAAAATAAAACGGGCCTTACACCCAACAGAGCTGTGAAACCTAAATAAACACTTTTTCAGGCTATCCTTGATTTGCATACCATTAAGACATTTGGCAGTATGGACAGGGTACAGCTTTTCAATTGCAACTGACAATTCTGTTGGCTTGGCTCAGGAATGAATTCTTGTTGAATAAGACACACAAGAGGGTGGGAACATGGCAACCTTGGAGAATTTGCAGGAGAAACTGGAGAGACTGACAGCAGAGCTTTGAAGCAGGAAGGTGTGCTTTCAACCCACAAGGAGTAAAAAAAAATCAGGCCATTTAACTCTTTATGTGCCACGTTCGCACGTCCGACTCAGTCGACGGCGTGCCAACTTCGCATATTCTGCTCAACAAACAAAGTCGCCGGAACCGATCGATAAATCGCTAATCCCCGGTACAATGAAAGCGTTTCTCGCACCTTTGTTCCTCTCACTTACGGCTTGCAGTCTATGTGGTGGTTAACTATCAAGCAGTGTTACTAACTAGATTTGCGTTTACATTCTAAGTTTCTGTCATGGTTTTATGTGCAAAATTCATGCCTTTACAGTAATGTAGCAACTGGTCATTTAAAAGAAATATTGAAAACGGATTTGTCATACAATGTATATCGAAGCAAAGTTTGGCATTCCTATAACACTTTGCTCATTATCATGTACAGCTTAATAGAAATTTGAAGAAGTTACACAAATTGGAAACACAGAATTCTTTCTCAAAGCATGACTACCTTCGTGTCTCAGAATAACGTGGCACACGGGGGGTTTCCACCATGGCACATAAAGAGTTAACGACTCAGACAGGACATCACTGATGGGACTTTGTTGAAGGCATATGTGCCGGTATAAAGCTGGGGAGACTTTAGAAGGAGGATACCATTCGCTACATCAATGCCTATCTAGAAGGGGTATAGCAAGGCAGGAGGTGGGACTTAGACCAAGCAAGGACAACAAAGATGCAGAGGCGAATCTTGATGTCCCAGAGGATGCATTTGGGAATCGGCTTTTGAGCGGCCAACTGCTTGGACAAATTTATGGCAGGCCCAGAGGAGCAACGAGTCCATCGCACAGTATGCCTGTACCCTTCTTCACCTTAGTGCCGATGTGGAAGAGAAAGAGGGTGCTCCTAGTGTACATAGAGCCACCAAGGAGCAATTTCAGGAAGAACTGTGTGACCCTGCCTTGAGGACGGCAGCTCAAGCATCTACTGAAAGAGAAACCCAGCTTGACATTTCACTAGGTCAGGAAATGGGCGGTGGAAAGTGAAGGACGGAGACCGAAGGTTAACCGAAAGGAAAAACCAGATATCCATATTGATATTCCGTGTTTTTACTGGCTGATCAGACGTTTCCTGTTTTGTTTGGAAGTTTGTTCCACAATAGTAAGCAAAAGGCACAAAGAACTTTTTTTCAAAGAATGACTGATGGACATACATGTATGGTTAACCCAGATAACCATACAGATATTTTCTGTGTTCACTTGGTATTCAAACATCCCCTACAAAGACATTTGTCAGATTTTGCATCAGCACAAAATTTTCATACAGTTTCCAGTGTAGATGTGTTTGTGAAGCATTTCCAGAAATTAAGTGTAGAAGAAAAAAAAAAAATTAAATTCTGGAAATCATGACAGGATCCCACACTGACTCTGGATATGAATCTGGTGTAGAAATTTCACCATTCATACTAAAACATACATCATAGTGATACCATTGCAATCCTCAATGAGCTTTTGCAGCAAGAAGCACAAGAGAAAGCTGATATACTACAAAAAAAGGAGTCCGTGAAATATCGGAGAGAATTAAAATAGGCAGAAGAACTTAAGGAAACTTAAAAGCAAATACAGTCTCTTTAAACACCAAATTTGGTGCAATTTGCTGCTTTAGCTAAAGAGCAGAACAAAACTTGTCAGCTACAAAAAGTGAAGTGAGTGATTTTCACTGCACTGTCACTGAGCTGAGGAGAATCAAGTAGCACAAGATGGAACAATTCTGCCTTTGCTGCCTTGACGTTCAGCTTGAAAGAGCCACATGCCCCGACACCTTTTGTCTGAACAAGTGTCTCGTTGGCAACCCCTTTCCACACAGCTCGCATCATGAATATGGTCTGTCGGTCCACATCGCCTACTTTGTAGTTGGCTGCGATGTACTTCTTAATGGCCTGAAGAGATGATCCATTCCGCTCCTTCAGAGCACTGATAGTAGCATTGACCATCACCCGAGTCGGTAGATGCTCGGGCACTTTCATCTTGGTTGTCTCCTTTGCTGATTCCGCCATCACGATAACAATTGATGCGATACGTCAGTGAGTCAGAGTGTAGTAGAACAAAACTAATGACTCGCAACCTCTGCACTGTCTTTTTATCAGCTCATTGCATACCCCCGAGGAATCACCGGACATCTCGAGCATACTGAGATAGAGAAGAAACTTGACACCCAGAAAGTTGAACTTAAACAAAAACTCATTGAGTTGGAGAAGAAAAATGATATCATTTATAGTCATCTAGATAAAAGAATGGGAAACAAAGAGATATGATTATATGAAAATGGTACCAGTGACATTACAGTAGTGAGCTATGAACTTTTTCCAATTACACATCTGATTTTTCATATACTGATTAAGCTTTATAACCCAAAAGTGGCTCACAAAATGTGTTATGGCAATGTACATGTATGTACCTACAAGTAGTATTTAAAACACAGGGGTTTAAAATCACCAAAATGTCTTCTTTTTTTTAGCCATTTATGGTACTATATGTGTTTTATACTAGCTAATATTGGAATTATGGTACATGTACTGTATCTTATATCTTATAACTTATAACTTATAACTAATCCCTACTTTGGCAACAAATTGCTTTTTAAAGGACAAGTCCACCTTCATATACATAAGGATTGAGAGAATGCAGCAATAATAGTAGAACACATCAGTGAAAGTTTGAGGAAAATTGGACAATCCTTTCAAAAGTTACGAATATTGTAAGTATCTGCGCAGTCACTGCTGGAAGAAAAGACTACTACAGTGTATGATGTCACATGCGTACAACTAAATAAGGAAAATAAAAAGAGAATTTCACAAAACTTTACTTTTTGAATAAAGTGCACAGTTCTTCGACTTGCTACTGATGTATGTTAAGGGTAATATTATTCCCCATGCCTTCTGAAAGAGAGAAGTTGAGTGTTCCTTTGTTATGCGAGAAAAATGGAAATATGTTGAATTCTCTTTATTCTTTCTTTAAATCGTTGTACTCATGTGACATCACAAGCTATAGTAGTCTTTTCATCCAGCCGTGACTGAGCAGAAACTTCAAAAATTCATAACTTTTTAACGGATTGTCCGATTTTGCTCAAACTCTCACTGATGTGTTCTACTAATATTGCTGCATTCACTCAACCCACATGTCTATGAAGGTGAACTTGTCCTTTAAGGATTATATTTTGACTGAAACTGGCAATTTTTCTTTTATACTTTTGTTCTGATTTCATGTAAGTTTATTGAATTCAACCAGTTCTAGCTAGACTTTATCCAACCTAAGATATATAATGACATCCAAAGTTGTCAATTTCATGATCATGATTATTTCTGCTATAAAATGTTCCCAGTGCTTGATGGCCTACAGTAAATTTTGGCCACATGTACATACATCTTGCCACTTAGAGAAAAATAGATAAAATCTAAATTGCTCCCCCCCCCCCCTAAAATCATAGCAGTGAAAACATGATTATGTTGAATAATGGCTGGTCACTGTGCCATGGTTGTGGGATTTTGATTTTCAGTGCAGCTAGTTACCAAGAACATTTTGCAATGATGTTGAGTTAGATTTGCTTGAAGCAAAATATAACTTCAAGAATCTTGAAATAGCTCCAATTTATGCAAATTGGATTGACTATGCAGAAAGAAAAATGCATTTCATAAATAATTAAACCAGTGAGAAAGACTTACAAGAAAAATCAATCAGACAATCTGGTATCATGTGACAAACTGTAAACGCTTTCCTCACCGTACAAACGACTTCTAATTTTATATACCTGTACAGTCCCTTATACATAACTTGCTCATTGTGGGAACTCATGGCTATCTGAATGGAAACAGTTGCATAGTGCACAGAATACACAACAACAACAACAACAACAAAAACATATTTCCAGATGACAACAGAAGGCAGGCAGCCGAGTGTATTGCAACAGACAACAATCAGATGCATGCGACAGAATTAGTAAAAGACGGCAGTAACAATACAAAATATTCCAGCTGTTTTCAGGTCTTTGACACAATGTATGACTGGACCTAAAGAAATAATTGTTTTACGATGTTCTCTACTACCTGCTTCTCTGATATTATGTAGAAATAAAGCTTGATGTAACTTTCTTTCACTGTTATTTTGATATCAAGTTAAGGTACCCAGTTTCCATGGGCTACAAGTACAAATTACAAATACAGTGTACAACTATATACATATTTTTTATCTTCACGTTTAAAGCTAAAATGTAGATCTCAGAAGGGCTTAATATTCATCTTCCATCATTTGGAAGTTGCTTGCAATATATAGAAAGGCTCCACCCACAAACTTGTTTTGCTGATGCAATTGGCCAGGCAAATCAGCTGTTTTGGAGTATGGTGAGATCAATAGAGTGAAAATAATCAAAGGTTTTAACTGGATTTTATTCCTGAAGCTCCATTCCCCCATTCAGAAGTGGGTACAGCTGTAGGTAGAGCTTTACTAGAAGTATTAATGACGGAAACATGTCTTAGCAGTACTATTGAACAGCATACAACTGACAAGACAAGCATGTGATTCACTCTTGCGCCATGGACACTGCAAAGGACCGATATATTGTCCTCAATTATAAAATATCACATAGTAACCAAAATCTGTTACCTTTCCCATATGTAGGATCTACATAAAAATAATACCACAAGAATACCCTCTTGATCTGGTATGTTGTCTATCAATTTGGATTTTCAGGGCGTTGAATTGGGAGCCCTACATTGTCATTCCCATAGGTGCCTAGTTGGGCCACCACAACCTCAAAAAGGAACATCTCATGTTTCTCATCTCTAAAAAAAAAAAAAACATATCTAAATGAAATACCAAATAGCTGTTCTAGTTCTCAATCTGGAGAATATTTTTGATTACATGCCATTTGGTTCTTTGAGCCCCACCCCTGGGACCCTTCAAGGGGACCATCTGACCAATATGAGCAATTCTCTTTCTCTTTTGCCAAGTCTAATGGAAAGCTGTTACGCATTTTAAGGGAGATAAATACAGCGTATATCAGCTAAATCGTTAATTAAGGATGGGCCCCAGCTTAACTAATTAAAACCCCCAGGTGCCCAATGGGGCTGCCACAGCCACTGAAATGAACACCCTGCATTTACATGATTGCTCTTATTCAGGATCTGGAGATTTCTGAAAATTATTAAGATTTTAATTTTTTTGCACATGGAAACCACCAACACCACAGAAGATCTTTGTACGTATACCCGCAATAGTCAAAGATTCCTGCCATGTTCAGAAAGAGGCTGATGAAAATGTAAAAAGTTTGCAAATGATGCACAACAGATGATTTACAGCACATGAAAAAAGCAATGGCCAACAGCTCACTCAAGCCTCGAACCCTCGCCTCAAATCAGCGATAAAACAGTGTGCAGCTTTAGTGAATGTGTGCATCTACTGGAGCAAATCCACTCTCTTTTAGGAATTCTGGTTTCTCACAGACAATGCTTGATTCATCTGTGTAACTTCCGCGTTGAAAAGCTCAGATACACAAACGTACGCCTACCAGCCAAGTTCATGTAAATCAGCATACAATCCCCTGCAGATTTCAAGCATGCTACCATTGTACACTGACTGTTGCTCATGTACTCAAAATGTTGTTTACTCTGGATTGTTACATCAGTACATGTGAACTAGCAGTCGTCAAGAGGTGTTATCCATTGCAGCACCTCTGCAGATACTATTTGTCATGATTAGAAAGTTCACAGCATGCTAAATTGTGGAAATGTGGTACTTTCACGAAGAGCACACTGTTACTACATTTCTTCAGCAATAAATGTAACTGGCAAAATGCTTGTTTAAGAATGCAAAATACTCAAATTTAAGGTTTAAGTGTAATCTAGTGGTAGAAGGTGTTGTCTATCTTGTGACAAAATTTTAGACCAAAATTTGATATGATTTCAGAGAAAAAGTGGCTTCACCAGTTTGCAATTGGCATTTAATTGTGTGTAACACGAAACTTCTGAATAAAAATGCATTTTTCTGGAAAGTAACTTTTGCACTCTCTATGGTGGACTTGGCCTGTTCGATTTATCGCCGACAATTACGATCTCCTAATATATCAGTGTAGCACTTTCACATGATAAGGATCCTACATGTACCGTCTGTGATCTCACAGCGCATCTATCTCCGCTTCAAAATACATCTTGAATGGAATGGAAAGCATACTTTCTTCACTCAGCTTTTACCAGAGGTCACATCACAGGTCAAAGCTTTGAAGAGCAATCAGTCCTCTGACTACTCCAAAGAGTCATATATCCTCAAGTTTTGTAGTGGAATGCAAAAGCTCTGGTAACCGTCAGCCTCTGACTGCAATGTAGGGCTCAAGCCTTGTATGGGCATCTGTGACGAGTATTCTCCTGCCACATCCTTGCCCTTGTTTGGTTCTTTCCATTGCGAGGCACCTTCACATGTTGGACCACCAAGCAAGCAGGCCTAACCCAGGTTCACTGATAGATCCCTACAAAGAAACATAAAGATAATGCATTCCATATACACAATCAGGCCACGTTCAACAACCTTAACTGAATAATACATCACAATTGTTTCTTTTGTTTTTCCATAAAGGTGATTGTGGACAGCTCAATTGATTGATACACTGTGCAATACTGGGTGCATCCCAGCCATTCCAACCATTAGGAAGATTAGAAAGTGAATCCGATAGTTTTTGCATTATTCATATCTTTTTTTCTTTTTCTTTTTTTTTTGGGGGGGGGGGGGGGTTGAGTGTGGGGTTTCTTTCTGTTTGTTCCCTACTAGGGCTTTATCCTTTTATGAGATGAATGACATTATAATCTATATGTATATGGGATTTCTTTTAAAGGAAAAA
Source organism: Diadema antillarum (assembly GCF_040938485.1). Taxonomy (NCBI): domain Eukaryota; kingdom Metazoa; phylum Echinodermata; class Echinoidea; order Diadematoida; family Diadematidae; genus Diadema; species Diadema antillarum. The sequence goes on from NW_027271172.1 coordinate 2,710,864, forward strand.
AATACAGACTTGGATGTCTTACAATATGTTCACCTGAGCACCAATCTTTGCCTTCATGGAATTCCACCTGAGCAAACGATTTCAAAACTCTTGGAGATTCAGGGATTGCTGCTGGCCCCTTGGGTATTAAAGGACAAGTCCACCTTCATATACATAAGGATTGAGAGAGTGCAGCAATATTAGTAGAACACATCAGTGAAAGTTTGAGGAAAATTGGACAATCCGTTCAAAAGTTACAAATATTTTAAGTGTCTGCGCAGTCACTGCTGGAAGAGAAGACTACTAAAGTGTATGATGTCACATGCGTACAACTATATAAGGAAAATAAAAAGAGAATTTCACAAAACTTTACTTTTTGAATAAAGGGCACATGTTTTTGACTAGCTACTGATGTATGTTAAGGGTAATATTATTCCCCATGCCTTCTGAAAGAGAGAAGTCGAGTGTTCTTTTGTTACGCGAGAAAAATGGAAATATGTTGAATTTTCTTTATTCTTTCTTTAAATCGTTGTACTCATGTGACATCACAAGCTATAGTAGTCTTTTCATCCAGCCGTGACTGAGCAGAAACTTCAAAAATTCATAACTTTTGAACGGATCGTCCGACTTTGCTCAAACTCTCACTGATGTGTTCTACTAATATTGCTGCATTCTCTCAACCCACATGTCTACGAAGGTGAACTTGTCCTTTAAACACTGCCCAAAGTCTAAACAAACTATAATTTCATTCCCATTGATGTTTCCTACCATGTGTGGTCATAGTTAATCCACTTGTTTCAAGAAGAAGACAAATACGGCAAAAAAAAAATGAAAATTTGCAAAATACGGGATGTTTGGGCCTATCTCAGGAGACTCGTGCAGCACCATCACCATTTGCACAAGAAATGATCCCCTTCTCCCGTCAGTGATTCCTTTCAAGTTAATTGGTCGAAATCCAGCCAACAGTTTTCAAGAAGAAACTGAAAATGTTCATGTACGACATGAAAAATGCACTTGACGGTAAACGATCACAACTTTAGCTCACCTGGGCTGAATTGCTCAAACGTACTGGATTTGTCCTCCTCATAGTGTCAAAAGTGAATGTATTCCTGACCAGTTTAATAAGATTTGCATGTATCATTATTTGAGGTGACAGCTTACAGGATGAGCTACTCCAACTTTTGAACACAGTCCCACTTCTTGAGCAGATTTGAACTTCTTTCACACTGCCATGACTGCACGTACTATGGCAGCAGGCAGGAAATAACCAATCAGCTGTGAACATCTACTTGGTCGCTATGGGAACTGCAAAACATTCTCACAGAGAAGGATTCAAGACCAGTGAACCTACACTGTTCACTGATTCATCGTTCAACCCCCATTCTCTCATAGACTTCAGACAATAACTTTCAAAAACAACAAATCCTCACCTCAGTCAATCAATTACGTAACATAGCGGTGACTTTGACAATGACCCTCCTCAAAAAACAAAACAAAACAAAAACAAAACAAAACTCCAAAGCAACAACAGAGGATTCATTCACATGACATACTAACCACAAGGCTGTATGGGGATTTTTTGGTGTCACTCTCCTCCACAACACCCCCCTCCAGCCCATCGTCGGGTCCAACGGGCGTGGTGTCGGTGAAGACCTCCTGGACGACACGGAAGCGAATCTGCTCGTTGACGTCCACGAACATGTCATGGGTTCCCTCCTCAGACTCATACTGCCAGACCCACAACTGCTCGGTGTCATCACTGAAATGATCCTTGTTAAGGAAACAACTTTGAGACAAGCATCTTGATGTGCAGCAATTACGATTAAAATGATAAATGCAGCAACCCTTCTGAGAGTCACATTTCTAATAGCAATAAAGATACAAAACAATGCATAAAATAATTATCTATGGGGTTATGGATAACGATTAAAACAAGAATAATTCCCATGATTATCATAAAATCAATATTTTTATTACTGTTATATTTGATATTATTGTCCTTCCTACAATTATAGTCATCATAATGATAAAATACGCATCATTCATAAAACCCTCATACCTCAAGTGAACAAATGAGTCTAACGTAATGCTCCAGTGAATTATTGGTAAATGTAACCTTTAAATTTGCACATGTAGGATGACATACAGGACTAACGTAAACAAATCTGGCTAATTATGAGATTTAAAGAATACTGATAAGAATGAAAAAAGAAATCAGTAGTTTTTACCAAACATCAGAAAATGATTACTCTGTCTCTGGCCGTTTTAGACCTCACAAGGTCTGGGCACTTGTTCTAGATGTGGACAACTTTCAGGCCCTGCCTCTTGGTCCCCATATGGCTGTCTGTGCCATTTCATGAATTTTGTACATCCACCTCCCTGATAATGACTCCTGGACATTTTGGTCAAAATCTGATTTAAGTTACAAAGTCATATAAACTTTCTGTTCATTACTATTAGGACTAAGTTCCACATTTTGTTTTTTCTACCATGCTCCTCTTCTGAGTTTTTTCATTAATATCTATTTTAATACATCTTTAAAACATGGAGGGCACACAAAGTACAACAGATCCTTGTGGTATAACAACACTTCATAATAAAAAGAATACATACAAACATCTAGATCTTTACATATACATAAATTTACAAAGTTTTAATCAAACAAATTAATAGATTAAAAGATACTGATAAGTACACAAATGTACAAAACTAACGATATCAGCAACTAAGAGAGAAAACATAGAGGTACTGTACATGTGTATTATGCATGAAGGATACAACTTGCAAGGTTGCTGCAAGGCTTCCGGTGGAATCACAATATCATCAAAGAAGCCCAAGGACACTGCATGGAAAGAAAAAAAAAGACATGTATAACCACGGCAACCTTTTAAAAACATTACAGGTATATGTCAATACTTTCTTTTATTTGGATAAGGGTATGTAGATAGCCACTGCGCAAGTGCTTTTCTTATAAAACATTCATATACCATACTTACGGTACATGTAATCATGACCACTGATAGTTTTATAGCGCCTTTTCCACTGGATACAAATTCAGATTCGAAACTTCACTTCCATCACTTTATTTCTTTCAATGTCTTACACTAATTATGGACAAATTTATTGGCTTGACTTTAGTATCTATTGTATGACACATTATGCCCCGGTGAGGGTTAAGCTGCATCTACAGCAAATCCGGAACGGGTCAAGGAACGGGGTTTTTGCTATGGTGCGCCAAAAGGAACCACGTCAGGTTCTGTTTAAAGAAGACTCAGTAATTCGGTACAAAATCACCGAAAATGTTATTCTTTTGTCAAAATCAAGAGCAACAAAATAAACAGTAGAAGATTAATTTTGTAACAAAATTATAATGGGGAAATGATATTGTAACAGAACCAGACATGGTTCCTTTTGACGTACCTAGCGAAAACCCGGTCTGTTGCCCATATCGTACTTGATGTTTTAAGCAGGCCTTTACAGATGATACAAATGTACACAAGCACAGACTATAGGATTCTAGACATGAATGATAAACATAACGCCACTTTTTCCAGCAGAGCAGCATGGATACATCACTCTTCACTCGAGACTCAGAAATCTCTGAAATGAAATGAATTTTTGTGACTTAAAGTCCACATCTTCTTAATTTCGGAGGCTGGATTCTCTACTTGAAACTTATCCCAATAGCAGCATCCCTTTGTTTGCTGTATCTTAAAAAATAAAAGAAAACTAGATATATCGCTACGGCAACTGATATGCCTCCGCCATAATGCATGGTTCTCCTAATAGGTCTATAGTACAATGTCTTGACAATGTGTGATGACAGTTTCACACAATTGGCAAAATATTAAAATGACAGGTTTGACACAAATGTGCTGAATGTTCACTTTCCTAGGTTCAATTGGATGAATGATTAAAATGTCAGAGCGCTGGTATTTGGGGAACTGATGATTTTTACTTGACTTTTGACCCTTTTATAAGTTTTTGCATTGAGTAATTTTCAAGGTATTGAGAAAAAGTATAATTTCAGTATCAAATGGGAAAACAGCATTATCTAAACCTGGCCTTTGACCTTTGACCTCACAGTTCCAAAGAGAATCACTGTTAGGTTGAACATGCATAAACATGTAAATTTCATGATGATACCTTGAGTTACTTTTGAGATATGGAGGAAAAAGTGCAATTCAGCACTTTCACTTGACCTTTGACCTTTTGAAGTTTGACCTTTTGGCAAGACACTTCCCACAGAATATATATTGGGTAATACATGTATACATGTACATCAAGTTAAAAAAAAAAAAAAAAAAACCTTCAGGCATTGCATAAATATAAGGAAAGTAGTGATATTTTGAGGAGTTGACCTTGACCTTTGACCCCCTGACCTGAACCATGACCCCAACTTCCCTAGATAATCACTGTTTATTGGAACAAGCATATATACTAAGTTCCATGAAGATACCTTGAACCATTTGCAAGATATGGAGAAAAACATGAATTTTCAACCTTTTTTTACACAAAATAACCTGTGACCTTTGACCCCGTGACCCTTAAATCCAAACAAAGTATTATCCCCCCAGGATATACCCTCATACCAAGTTTGATGTAAAACCACCACACGGTTCTTGAGATATCGACAAAAACAAAACAGGACGGACGGACGGACGGACGACCCGAAAACATAATGCCTCCGGCCACTTCATTGGCGGAGGCATAAAAATTATATTCTGGAGTGTCTCCCTTTTACTATCTCTCTTTTGTTGAAGGTATATGCGGACTTTTTTTCTTCACTTACCATGGACTCCATCACGACTGCAGCTCCTAATCCGGCCCACGAGGATCTCATCCATGAATGGGCGGAAGACAACGAATCTGAAGTGGACCTTGGTGTGAGAGGCCCCATCTCCTGGGAAGATGTGCGAGTCGTCCAGCTTGATGATGTCATGGAGTGCAATACACAAGCCAACATTTGGCACCACCTTCAACGAAAGATAAAACATTTCATGTCTGGGATGTGCATGTTGAAGCCAATGGCAACAGGACATACAATGTATCAAAACTTGAAATTGTAAAGCAGAGCTGTCTTATTCTGCAGCGCTGATAGCACAAGTCATGCATCTTTCGACATCATAAATATGTCAAGTATGTCTTTAATTCAGATTTCAAGAGATTTCAATGTAATCAACACCTTATTTCTACTGATTATATATTCCAAAGTTTAGGAGTTGTCTAGACTCTGTGTTTGAAGGTTGTGTTTACTCCTCTGCTGGGATCTGCAATGGCAATGTAACATTTCGGCTCCACTGATTACAATACAAGCTGTTGCAGCAACTCATCTGTATAGCTGTGAATTACAATCAGAAGTAGGAAAATGTGGTTAATAATAAAATAGCATACAAGTACTCTTCTATAAATTTGCTGCCTTTAAATCCTCACTTCTTTTAATCAATTTTCTTTGTAAATCTTATTTCTTTATTTTATCTTTGACAAGAGCTATTTTACTTGAGGAAACTTCCCAGGGCTGTCAACATGGACAGATACAATGAATGGATGAGTAACTTTCAATACAGGAATTTTGCTAAGACAAAACAGAGAGCTTAAGCCCCAGACAAAAAAAAAAGGGGGGGGCGGGGTTAAGGGCCCTTGACTTTTCCAGAAGGTACACAATTTTGAAAGCAAACAGATGGGACACAGATTTCAGCTCTCTGTAATACAACAAGTAAGACATTAAACTTTAAGTAACCTTGTTTGCCAGCTTTTTATTGAGCTCTTCGGTTATTGCATCCATTGGTTTGACATTAAACAGCCATGGTTCAATGCGAACTGTGTCAACCATTTCTGCCAGAACAAACATTGTGTGTGGTCTTGGGATGTCCTGCTATGTATCACCAATAACACTGCAGCTGGGTCCTCTTCAAGTGACCTGCAGAGGAAGAATACATTTATATTTTTCCATTTAACTGTCTTTTTAACCTAAATTAATTTAACTATTATATATAACAACAAAAGGTACAAAAAATGCAAAGCATACACTCAGTTAATAAATCATACTGTTAACAATTTGGAAGAAATAGTTTAATACAAAAAGTTTAATACAAAATGCACGATCTAATGAATAAAGAATGCATACTTTGTAATGGTGACAAAAAGTATACTACCAATATATATGCAGGGATATTATCGGCATAAAAGATCTATTTTCAAACACAGTTCACAGCATGAATTTAAGATAAAAGCAATACATTTTGATATCCTGCGAAATGTCTGCATCTATTGTAATGGATTTTTTCCTCTCAAGTCATTGTGAAAGTCTCAAGTCAATATTCTGAAAATGAGGTTTTCTCCTTGTTTTTGTTGATACTGTGTAAAACCGTGAATTAGCACACTTGTGAATCATATCCCCAGGCTATTTGAAAGCACTTATGTTTTTTTCTCTTTGGTATGATGCTGTCAAGAAAAGCCGAGTTTACTTCACATTCGGGAGAGGTGTGCAAGGAACAGATTGTGCTTAGATGCAAAGTGTCCTTCTACGTATTAACCTGTCGAATATGAGCTGATTTTTCTATAACATGCATTTCCCATTGACACCTGCCGGAGTATACTCGGGACTAGTCTTCAACGGGTCAAAGGAAATGGGTCCGTGTGTTAGGGTACGGGAATTAATTGTTTGGTTTGTCTCTACTGGCCTGATCAGGTGAACAAGTTGGTTGTCTGGTTCACCTTCTAATTTGCATGAGGTGGTGGTTGGGCACTACTACATAGTTTATCAATCCAGAATGATAACACAGGTTTCTCAGGAGTGGAGGTTTTTTTTTTTTTGTTGTTGTTGTTGTTGTTGTTGTTGTTTTGCTTTGTTTCTTTTTTTCAGTGTGTGTGTGTGACAAGGCAGGTGGCAGTAGTGCATTAGAATGGTTCAACCTCAGATGAGGTCCTCCTAGTATGGGGGCCAAGACACAACTGGCATACTGTAAAATAAGACAGACTATAAAATGGTGCTGAAAGAGGACTTACTAAAATTATGGATAAAGAGCACTTTTAATTGGGTCTGGACAGAGGAAAGGAATGCATCTTGCTCCTTCCCAGGAGATGTCAATGCACTTCCTCCATGACAATGGGGAGGCAAACTCAACACCAAACACACAGGTACTTGGCCAACTGTGCTGCATGTTAGGACAGATGTGCATGTACCATTGTAATATGTACAACTGAGTGTAGGTGAGACAGGTTTTGCAGTTTGATGAAATTAAACAGAGGGTGTTGGATTTTTCTATGTGAAAGCTGATACGTGTTCTCAATTTTACTCCTAGCCTTACATAGAACACTGATGATAACCTGTTTAAACTAATGACTAATGAGTGATGGACACATCAATGGCTAACTCATTGAGCTAGTCCACAATCCACAACTGAGTGGTATGAATTAGATATGGAACGTAGGCCTACGTATAGTTTAAAAGTAGGCCCTAAGCCATTCATTTGGATTTGCTTGTAAAATAGGACACTTTTAGAGGCACTTAAATTTGTGCTTCTTTTTTCATCATACATAGGCCTAGCTAGATACCACTCCATCTCTGCTGTTGACTCAGGGCGATCCCAGAGTAGATCTACAACGGTGTAAAGGAGCGCTCCGGGGTTAATCAAAATGCCATCTATGCAATTTCAAGCGCACTAACCTGCTATCGTTAAATAGTATTAAGAATACATGACATGCAAGTACTAAACTTTAGTCTTTAGATTCCTACAGTATTACTAGACCTAGTAATAGTTGTATGACAAAGCTTTGTGGGACCGGACGCGTACATGGAGTCACTTTGAAGGGGATATCCAACGATTTAGCAGGTTAATTCTCACGCCGTTTTAAGATAACAAGTTTGTATGTTGTCTAGCCTATACTAGTATACTATGATACGATTACAAGGAGTCTAGTCTAGATGAGTAGATCATGACTAGATCTATATCAAGTCTTTAAGGTAAAGGGTGCATATTCTATGTAAAATAGGTAAGTTTTCATGCGCGAACTTAAGTGTCCGGAAACCCCCCCCCCCCCCCCATCATATTAGATTTAAATTTAGCTGTTTTTTAGTGTTGATTTGAGGAGAATTTTAGGAAGCTACGATATGTTGAATGTACTATTCATTGTACGCACTAGCTAGGTGGATAAAGGTAAGGCAGGTAAAGCATAACTATACACAGCCCAGTCGCTGTCGTCGGGCTAGGTAAAGCAAAGAATAACCCCTACATAGCACATGATCATGATTAATTCTCAGCGCACTTTTTTTTTTTTTTTTTTTTTTTTTTTTTTTTTTTTTTTTTTTTTTTTTTTTTTTTTTTTAACTCGATGACTTACACGAAGATTCACGTATGGGACTGGGTTACGAAGCTCCGGACCCGGAGGTCGGGTCTCATCGATTTTGGTTCGAAGCTCCGAAATACGATTCAAAGAACTTACTGAATGTCAGACAAATAAAAGGAACAGGGGAATACGGTGGGAAATAAGAGCACAGTCCAGTTTACACTTGCAACTTCCCCACGATTTTGTTTCCAGATCTAACGTCACTGTGCACCATTCGGATCCGCGACCACCATCACAGCATTTGCTGTACACACCAAACGTACGATACACCAACCAGTCTTCCACCTCTCCCTGCACCGACAAAATTATAGAGGCCATACATCCACAACGTAACGCACGTGTACGTGTGGGGATGAGGAGGATCGCAGCAGGCGGGGAGGAGGATCATGGCTCGCCAATCTGCCCAATAATTCCAATAAACTGATTTTATCGCCGATGGGTCTTATCCAAAAATAGTTTTCACTTGGGCTAAATTGTCATATTGACACTTGTATGTCATGCTATATATCATATGAAAGCTGAGAATCTGCAGTTTTCAGAAAAGTACAGGTCTAATATATTTGACATCAAACTTTTCAGTAAAATGCTAGTAAAACGGGAAAAGTGTTCTCTTTGCCTGACGGGACGGAATTTATTTTTCAAGTAATTTGCACAAAAACTACAAAAGTAGGGGAAATATCAAGTTTTAACATGGATTACCTTCCTAGGAATAATCCATATCTGGCATTCATTTTTCTCAGTATATAGTAAGATTTGGGGTCAAAAGTGTTTAAACCTTTTTTTTGGGGGGGGGGGGGGGTGGGGAACATGTTTTTCAGTACTTTGACACGAAATAATTTTCTATGGTAGACTCGAGTTTGGTGACTCACATGCCATAATGTAACAATGAATGAATGTCGCTCTGTATGCATGACACTTAAAAGAAATAATTTTCTATTCTTGAGAAAATTATGTTTCAATATAAATTCCGTCCTGTCGCGCGACGGGACGGATTTTTTATACCATAATGGTTTAGAAAAAGAGTGTTCCTAACTTGAACCAGAACAAAAAGACTATTTGGCACACTTATGAAAAGAATGACTGTTGTAAGTGTTCAAGAGGTATATGGATTCGTCTTCCCTTCAGTTCTTACATTTGTGTCTCTATATTTCCCACCCCTCCCCCCAGTCTGAGTGACTATTTGGTCTGACCAATTGAAGTTAGAGGGATGGTATAGTTTTGGTTGAGATGGGGCTTCAGGTTTTTATCCTTTTTGTTTTGAAAATGAGAAACCTCCTATGAAATATGAAAGAGTAAGTAATTCTGAGATGATTTCAAAGTTTATTTGATGAAAATCAGTTTTGAAATTGCCGAGATATCCGAAACAAATCAAATCAAAGCAATCCTAATGAAAGGTGGGACCCATCTCTTATTTTGATCGCTTCGTTTTACTTTGGTTTTGATATATTATCAGCCATATCAAAACCAATTTTCATAAAATAAACTGAATTCCTCTTAGACTCATAACACTTATGCTCTGTAACATTTCATTCGAGGTTTCTTAGTACCTCACAAAAAGTTAAAAGCTCAATCCTCATTTCAACCAATATACTTTACCATCATACTTTAGATTCGGTTTTCTGCCGATTTGTAGTTTGCATTTATTTTACATAGTCTTTCACTGTTTGGAGTAATGTAATAAGATCTGCACTTGCTTTCTCTTTCCTATTTGTCCTTGATGTAATTTACCAACTTATTGTAAGCAAAGCAATTTCTATTCAGACTTTAAACACTGTAATTGTTAATTACAAATATACAGTCTACTCAGGTAGACAAATACTGCATTACATAGCGGTCTCTTTTTCATGTGTTCTAACTGTATTCTTTTTTTCTATTGAAATTGGTATTTATCACAATGCAGATTCTTATACCATGTCTGAGAAATAGGGAAGAAAAAGTACCGTCAAAAAAAAATAATAAGAAAAGGGGGCAATAAAGCATTCTCGGAAAATTGTTTACATTTCAATATTGAAACATTAATTTTGAACATTCCCATATCGTAATGCACTTGGGGAATTGAAAATTCTAAATTCTTCATTTAAAAAAAGAGTGGTATTTTTTTCTTATGCCCTTCTTGCATACAAATTTAAAAGCACATATCTAAAAAAGAAATGTTTGTATTACTGCAACTCAATAACGAGGTGAAGTTTTGCAGCTGAAAAACTACAGCATGGATTTAAAAAAACTGTGATCCTAATATATGGTGTTCAAATTTTGGGTGAAAATTGAACAAAAAAAAGGTCCTCAATTTCCCAGATTATCACAAAAATACTTCCACGTATAAGCATTTTGCCACTATACTGTGTGGCGTTGTTGCAGCTGAAAATTTGTATAGACTTTATGGTACCGTTTATTCAAATCTTTCAGGCAGAATTCAAACCTTGGGCTAATGACATGCAATTTATGAGTGAGTCTCATTTTTACTCATAAAATCAATGTTCCTGGACAAATAATCAAGGATTACTATACCAAAAGTGCAATGATTCTTTTGTGATATTTTTTTTTAAAGTAAAATAGTGATAATTGTTGGTGAAATTTTTCATCATTGCTTGGTATTTTAAATCTTGGTATGCTAACCCTACATTAAAATGTTATAAAACTGTGTTTGCCAAAGATTTTACCACACTTTAATGAAAATTAGTCAATTGTTTAAAATTTCCCATTCGTTTTGTACGTCACTGTACATAGTGCATATCGTTTCGGCTTTTTTTTTTTTTTTGATAAAATTGCTTAAAAAATAAAATCTATATCAAGTCTATAATATGTTACCTCTTTTATTAAAGTAATATAGGGAATAGTAGCAAGCAAATATCACATGGTATGGTAAGTCTGCAATTGCTCATCAAATTTGATGCAATTTAATTTTGGATCTGCTTTACAAAAAACTTATTTTTTCATTCCGTCCCATCGCACCAACAGAATTTGTTGTTGCCGTGGAAACAAACAAATGGCTGCCTTTTTTGTAGTGCACTTTCATGCTTCCATGTAAGCTTAATACATTATGTAAGGGTATGTGGCTGCTTTCATGTTAACAATAATTTCTTCTTGTGAGAAAAAAAAAAATCCATCCCGTCGCGGTCCCTTGATTTTTGGATCAGACCCTTTATCAGTCGATAAACTCAGTTTTTTCGGGAGCAACTTTGCATATTGAATAAAAACTAAGTTTGTCACGATATACGTATAAATTGAGTTTATAGTTAAACTGAGTTTATCGATAAACTGAGTTTTCGCTCGATAAACAGAGTTTCTTGTTAATTCTTAAAGTTTGATAAACAGAATAATGGATTATTAGTTAAACTAATTTCGCTCGACAAGCAGAGTTTATCGAAAAACTAAGACTTGCGACTACAGAAGTATAAAATACCATGACCAGCTAGTAGTCGCGACGGTAAACATATACGTGAAAGATCCAGAAGATCTGGATGAGTCGTGGCAACGCAAAGCTCAAAGCGCCAACTACTGACAAGGTTTGAATATAGGCTTAACCCTGGTGGATAAACTAAGTTTTTCGAGACAAACTGTGTTTATCCATGGACCTAATTACATTGTAGGTCCATGGTTTATATAATCGAGTGAAAACCCTAGTTTATCCCCGAAAAAAGTCAGTTTATCGATCGATAAACCAAGTTGTTGTGTTTTTTTTTTTTTAGAGAAACACTGTTTATTGAGAGAAAATAGAAAGTTTTTCATTGCAGTTGATAAACTGCGTTTTCCTTTTGATAAACGATTAACTGTATACTTCGTAAGTTTATCGGCGATAAATTAAAGGGGGTGGCTAGTAACTGATCAGTGGGAATGGTGGAGGATGATTGTTCCAATTCTTGTGGGATTCATTTAAAAGTTCATTATATATCTATTGTTGTGTGAAAATTATTTGCTTCAGAACGGTCTCGATATTCAAGTAATGTGCAGTTTAATGCCCCGTCATTGTACAGGCATGCTAACCTGTCCATTACTTGAATATGAGACCATTCTGAAGCAAATTCTTTTTCACACAACAATGGATATAAATGTACTCTTAAATGAATCCCATAAGAATTGGAACCATCATCCCCCAGCATTCCCATTGATTCCCACTGAACTAGCCATCCCCATGGAATTGTTGGGCAAATAGCGTGCCATATGGGGAAGGGCAGGGAAGGGTAAGAGTGTCCAAAGAGGTTCTTAAAGGGAATGGATAGTAGGCTAGCTAGTAAGTGATCAGTGGGAATCAATGGAATGCTGGGGGATGATTGTTCCAATTCTTGTGGGATTCATCTATTGTTATGTGAAATTGCTTCAGAATGGTCTCATATTCATGTAATGTGCAGTTTAATGTTTCCAGGCTAGCATGTCTGTACAGTGACGGGGCATTAAACTGCTCATTACTTGAATATGAGACCGTTCTAATGCAAATAATTTTCACACAACAACACCATTATAATGTGCTCTTAAATGAATCCCACAAGAATTGGAACAATCATCATCCCCCAGCATTCCCACTGATTCCCACTCAGTTACTGCCATCCTCTTTGGTTGTGTCATTGGAATGGGAGGGGGTATGAACTGAAATGGTCTCCCACAGCCTCATTTCTCTCAGATACCTTCGACAACAAAGGCAGGGGCGATCCAGGGAAGGGGGGTGCGACTAATATTTCTGGTGTCACTTCCGAGTTTCATTTCATTGTTTTCTTTTTATTTCTTTTGTTTTTAACGAAGGGGCAAATAGAGGTACGTGGGTGAGGCCTATACATTTTCAATTTCCTTGTATGTAGATTTGATTGGGGTTCGCGTCAGGGCCCGGTTACTTTGTTATTGGTGTTAGTAGTGGTGGTGGTGATGATGGTGACGGTTTCAGGGGGATTGCCGCAACCTAATCAATGATTTGCACTTCTCCTTTTTATACAGTCGCATATCAAATTTTGGGGTTTTTTATTTTAATAAGAAAATCACAAAATTACTGTTTTGTTTTGCTTTGTTTGTTTGGCCATTTTTGCAATTTAAATGAATATTATACTAGTATATTGGTGGAGATGAGGATTGAGTTCTTAGGATGCTAAGAAATTTACTTATAATAAATAATTATCACAGAGTACACTATTCTAGGAGGAATTCAGAGTTTATTATTTGAATATTATTATTTTGAAATGGCTATACTCTGTCCAAAAACAAAGTAAAACAAAGCAATTCTATTAAAAGGGGGTCCACCTTTTTAGTGTGATCGCTCAATTTATTTTGGATATCTCAGACATTTCACAACAGATTTTCATCAAATAAACTTTAAGTTCCTCCTGGAACTACAAGTTTTATCATTATTTCATAAGAGGTTTCTAAATCATTCATAAAAAGAATATTAGAAACTGAAGCCAAGTCTCAACCAGTTGTCATCACTTTAAACAAGCAGTCAATGTTCTACATAAGAATTATCTCGTACAGTTACATCAATACTCTTTTCTCATTTTTCATTCAACATTTTTTGAATATTCGATCAATCCAAAGAGTGCATCAGATCGCTGAATATCGATGAAAAAATGCAAAAGCTCCTTTGTATGTTTCCCCAATATTAAATATAATTTTTGCCTCCTCTCCCGCCCCCCCCCCCCCCCCACAAAAAAAAAAGGGAGAAAAATCCGTATGCATGGCCCGGTGATATATCAACAAATAAAATATATTACACAAAGAATCCCTTCGTGTGTGTGTGTGTGTGTGTGTGTGTGTGTGTGTGTGTGAGAAAAGCGCACATTCCTTCTACTCAGATAATGTGATTACTGTAAGAGACGAGTCATGTTGTGCTCTTTATAAAACCTTGTACAGGCCTACGATGAAAATGGTTGTTGATGAACCGGGAAGTGGACGAGCAGGGAGGTGGGAAGAGACCGAGATATCTCTCTGGTCCACCTCCCTTCATGAACTATCATTTATGTACAGCACTGAAAATTCAAACAATCCCAAGAAAACCAAATACTTCCCGAGGGAGGAAGTTGAAATAGCATTGACCCTCGACTGAACCTCGAGCATTCCCCCCCCCCCCCCCGCAACCCCATCCACGTTTAGCATAAAGAAAGATATGGGGAGAGGGGCGGTATAGATGGAGGAGAGAGAGATCGGGGTGGGAGAGAGATATGAGAGATGTAGAGATCCGAGAGAGGGAGGAGTGGTATGGGATGGCCATGGGTGGGAGTCGGAGGTAGGGTGGGGATATCACCCCAGCCTTTTTCTATAATGATTTGTTATAAAGTAGGTAATTGATTAGTAAACGTGTACTTCAAGGTTATCAGACGGCAGGCAGTCGTTCATGGTAGTCAATAGTGTGATGTCTGTCAATCAGCCATCATTCAGTGAGTCATCTATAAAATCAATCCGTCAGTTTTTATGATTCAGGCAGTCATTCAGCCCGTCAGCCAGTCATCCCAAGGAGGTTCTCTCGTACCCCCTTGGTCATCCCCTCAGTCCATGGTAGTATACAGGTCCATATTCAGCAGGGAAGTGGATGTGAAGTACCTTCCTGATTTCAGTCATTCAGCGGTATGTTTACTAACTCATAGCTGAGGCGGAAATGTACTAGTACACAAGCCACGTGTGATGTGCCGTAAGTAGATCATCTGATGGACTTTGATACCATAGGGATCCACACGCAGAGCTGTAGTGCAATCAAAGACAATCGTCGAGTGCAGTACACTCTGACAAGCTCATCACATCACACACCCTGTCTGTTTTTACAACTGTATCCTGGAGAATGTCCGCAGAAAAGAAGAAAACTCCACATTATGCTGCCCTGATCTTGGCTAGGGGTGGTAGCAAGGGCATCAAGTTAAAGAACATCAAGACGCTGGCTGGTCAACCTCTCATCGCTTGGGGATTGAGGGCTGCTATTGATTCAGAAGGTATGCAGCGCCAGCGAGTGCATGGTATCGGTTGTTTGGCTCCTATATCAGCCGACAGCTGCAGCGATCGCGTGTGCATTCGGCTCATAGGCAGGCATTGCCACGCCTCTGCGAGCCTCCTTGGCCCGATGAAGCCGCTACCACCACACAGTGTGCTGCCTATTAATACTAATACATCATAATCCTATTTACTAGTATTGGTAATCATAGCGCGATCATGGACGTGGAGCCACTGGCTCGGAATGGTGCGATGAATTTAGATGTGGGATGCACTGAAGAAAACGATGCTTATGCAATGCGAAAGTCATACTGGAGGTCGTACTTGTTCTCGTTTTCTGCAGGCTAAAAAATGCTGCACGAACTGGTCACTGTCTTCTAATGCAATTATATTTTCATTTGCATCAACTTACATTTAGTACCTGCCATAATATCTGTATGTCTTTAATATGTAGTAATTACGTTGTTGTTGTGTTTTTCTCTCTTTCTGCACATGACTGCAAAGACATGATAGGAATATATAGACAGAGTTTTTATATAGATCTATTAATGAGATAATAGCAAAAACTTGAGGCCTTCATGGTTGCTGAAATAAATAACATGAGAAATTGGAGCATATTCTGAAGCAAAATTAAAGAAGAACACTGCAAGATGAGGTTCAGGGACAGTGTGCCTGGGTGTGAAAGAAGCAGTAGGCCTACATCATTATTTGAACAATTCAAAGAGTAAGGCACAGGGATGAATTTCTGATGATGGTATTATTGGTAATGATTTTGTTAACATGGTAATTATAAAATTGTGTTATTTAATGAGACATGCAATATTGCTGTCTTATATCTCTTTTTGCATGGTATGTCACTTCCTCATATCTTTGATAAAATATTATGTTAGTTTTTGTTTTTGGTGTTTTTTTTTTTGTTTGTTGTTTTTTGGTGTGTTTTTTTTTGGGGGGGGGGGGTTGATAGCTTATCAAGTATCAGTATCAAATACATTGAATGCTGTTATTACACGGAAATTGCTTGAGATCAGTAGCCTATTGATGAAAAACGTCTGATTTGGGATAAAGTCCTGAAAAAAACATAAAATAAAAATCCTTGCATTGTTTTTGTTATGCTAATGAGATTAATCAGGAAATAAATATAATGATTTTCAATCTGACAATGTAGGGTATCAAACCAGTTCCTGAGTGTGAGTGCCACCACTCTATAATTTTATGAAAATTGGCATCTGCTTAAACAAAAAAGCCAACAAAACATCTGAAGTATGAATAATTTCAGAGAAAACTGTATATAATATACATCTATAAGATATGTGTGTATGTATTTTTACTTATGTAAATAGTGAGGGAAAAAAAGACACTTGCAATACATGCCCTAACTGTGTAGGCTGTACTATCCATCAGTAAAGGGGAAATCCAGACCAAGTATAAGTTAGTCTGATAGAAAAAAAAAGTAAAATCTTACGAATTCAATGGTAAAAATTTGACTTAATTCAGATGAAAAATAGGAAGTTATGACATTTAAAGTTTTGCTGATTTCTGCAAAACAGTTCTTGTATCAGTGGATATTAATATGCAAATGAGTGAGCTAACCATGTCGTAACGGTATGTAACTTCAAAATTTTCCATTGATCTTGTACAAAAAAAAAAATGACAAAAATTTGATGTTTCTGTCTTTGAAGTCTGAAACGTGTTGCTATTCCTGGTTGAATAACTAGTGATCAGTTAGATATACCAGGATTTAAGCCTTAGGCATGATTGCATTTGAATGAAAAACTGGAAATTGCTAAATTTTTTGTACAAAATATGTGGCAAGTTGTGAAGGGATGACATGCTCACTTTTCCATGTGCATATTCATATTGACTGTTCAAGAACTGTTTCCTGAAAAATCAGAAAAATATCAAAATGTCATAACTTCCTTATTTTTCAACCGTTTTTGATCAAAATTTGACTGTTGAACTCACAATATTTTACTTTTTCTTATTAGATTATATTTTATTTAGACTTGATTTCCCCTTTAAAACCACAAGATGAGGTCCATACAGTCACATACTGTAAAAGTGGAAATTTTTGTGCATTTCGCGCAACCAGATGCTAGCGCAAAAATAAAAGCATGCAAATATTTTCACATGCCACATGTTCCAGTAGTTCATGTCCTGATTCCATGGAATTAAAAACACACGAAATCCATCCTACCTGGCCGAGCGTGAAAAATTACTCGCGGAAAAATATCCACTTTTACAGTAGGCTCTGGTAATGTGACACATTCTACAGGATACAACTACTATGTGTGAAAATGTATACTATATAAAATATTTGGGACATAAAGATCAAGAAAAGGTCAAGAGTCCAAGTCGATCTTTTAATTTTTCTGGATTTATCTGTCAAAAAGCACAAACAAACAAAAAAAAATCCTTTTAGCTCAGTGAAAATTAGCTAGTTGGTATAATACTACAGTGGCCAAGCTTTTAATTCAGTCATCCTCCATCAAGGGAACAGACTTATACCCTTGTACATTATGCATGAGGTGATTACAGATCAAACATATTCAATTGTTATGGGTGCAAGGCAGGGGGTGGGGGTGGGGATATTCTCAATGTATCCACATTCCTTATCTTTCTAGAATATTTACTCATCAAATATGCAGTTCATTATTTACCATGGTGTGATTATTTCTGCAATGGAAATCCATAGTATATTGACTGCCAAATAGAGCCCCAAAGAAATAGATTGAAAAACTTGTGAATGGATTTTGTGTTTGCTTTTGCTTTTTTTGGGGGGGGGTGGTAGGAGGGAGTAAAAACACTCCAAATTTTCTGCTTCTTTTAGTATAAGGGCACAATAATTCAAAGTGGTTACTTTCATAATTTTAAATCATTTTAGGCTGAAAGTTCTAGAATCATATATATCGAACATTTTGAATGTTGTGTCCATAAGTTGTTTCCAATATCCAACATTTATCTTGCAAATTTTTAAAGTGAATTGCCTCCAATATACTTTTGAGAGTTCTGTATTCATATAAATCCATCATAATGACAGACACTTTTATTAATCCGTGCCATCAAAATTAGTACTAGTAGTATAGTACCCAACATTTTTTTTTTTAAATCAATCAATTCATATACCGAAACAGATTAAGTCATATACCATACATTTTTACCCTCATTCACTTTACCCAGTCTCATGTTGTCCTATATATTGCTGTCACACACATTTTTTTTTTTTTGCTCTTTGTAGTCTCTTTACACCACATATGAAAATGTTTCCAACAGCATGCTGTACTTACTTCATAGAATTAAATAATACAAATGTTTATTCCTATTACTTCATCACAGATGTTTTCTTTGCTATTCAGGCAGTCATGTGTGATACAATGAAGATAGGGGAAATAGGGAATTCCTTGTGTATTGTAGATTATGTCAATAATCTATAATGTTCATGTTTAGCATCCATAAGGAGGAGAGCAAGGCTAATTGCCAGTTTAGTGAATGAAGTGCAATGCAGATTCACAGAGAGAGAGAGAGGCTTGACACAGAGACATTCAGAGAGATATCATTCAATCTGTTGTCCTTCCATTCGGAAAAAAAAAATGCCATCTGTAGCAATGCTTTTTATTTTGAATAAAACAGTAACATTTCCTATGAGTCATATTGAAAATGTTATTTGTGTTCATAGTGGTTAAATTTGAATAAAATACTTGTGAAAGTGCTGAAACCTTCACCCTGGCATCATCTGTTCCATTATACTGCAGATTTATTGAAGCTTTGAAATAACATTTATTATGAGAACTACTGTGTAATGATAGTTTATGCTCTTACTGCATTTGTAGCAACATCAATTTGAACTATGTTTTTTTTTTACAAAGTAATAGCCTGTGAACACATTAGATATTCTTCTCCTTGTCATTTTTGTTGTTCTTTTTTCGTTGATACAGTTGATTTCCTCATGCTATTGTCATTATTTTTATCATTGTTATTATTATTATCAATGTTATTAAAGTAGTATTATGATTATCATTTTTTTCATTGTCAATATTGTTATTGTTGTCATCATCAAAATTATCATAAATCTAGGAACATCTACTATTAAAGGAGCCATGTTTAACCAAGTGATTGGTTGATCTAACATACTCATTTTGCTGCTGACTATGTTCTATAGTAGATAGGCCTATATTATGTGATATATTGGAGTTGCAAGAGTAGCTGTTATTACTGTGTATTGTACAGGAATGAAATGTTGTTATTCCTGACTTACATCATTGTCAATAATTAGCATGCATAAGCCCCCACTAGTGCCTCACTATAATACAAAAGCTCCAGCCAAGTTTAAGGGGTTTGTGTCTTTAGCTCACAAGGTCTAAAGATCTGAGCTCTAGTCACATAAAATACTGATATCCCTGGAAGCTTGAATTGATTGATAGCCAGCTAGTGGGAACGGGCAGCTGTTCTGAGCCTTCAGGGGGCTCAACTTCATGCAATTTTGTCCCCGAAGTTACTCTGAAAATTAAAGGTATCGGACAGAAAATGACACAGGATGTTGATATTGAAACTGACCCAAAAATAGATTTAAAAAAAATAACATTGAAATACACTAGAATTGCTATGATGAAAATAACACTTAAATTGACCCAGAAATGACTATGATTGATACTGATTAATGGTAATGAGAGTGTAATGAAATAGCACTGAACTCTACACATTATGTAATTAAAACTGACAATAAAATTATATTGAAACCAAACATGCAAAAACTTCAATAAATTCAGAGCAAGCTGCCTGCTGTTCTTGAAAGAAATACACACAGAACTAATTAGTTATGCATAATGCGAAAAATGAGTCTGTGGAATATAAATTACACAGCTTATTTTTGTCTGTACATTTCCCTCTAGGCATGAATGGGACCAAAATTGTGAAATCAGTTACCTATTCAGTTAAGACAACTGTCATCTACAGAAACATTCAAATCCAAACTTAAAACATATATCTGTTCCTCTCACACTGACAACTATAATATTATTGCAATCTATAATGTTCGGAACAATTCTATTCTGTATTTGATATGTGTTTGTTTATTATTTGCATTTTCTTCTCTGTTGTCAAGTTTGAACATGAACTGAGCACAAAAAGGTGGACCTGTGTGCTATACAAATAGCAACTGGTGTTGTTGTTGTTATTATTATTATTATTATTATTATTATCATCATTATTATTGTTATTATCATCATCATTATTGTTATTATTATTATTATTATTATTATCATTATTGTTATTATCATCATCATCATCATTATTGTTATTATTATCGTTATTATTATTATTATCATTATTTTCATTATTATTATTATTATTATTCTCATTATCATTATTATTATTATCATTATTATTATTATTATTATCCGAAATATGTTTGATATTTGTATACTGATGAATATTGATAAATTCCCTCACCTCTTGATTTGCCCCCACAGGATTTTACAGGATTTAACCTTTGTCATCTTCCCCACAGTCCCTCAATATCAGGCTTATGACCTTTATGATTGTATAGTATACCATTTGTGACCCTTTGTAAAATATGGTCAAGTTCTGAAGGAAGAGATTACTAGTTTCAATATCGAGTAATTACTCATCAAACCCACCAACAAAAACAATGACCAAGCAAATAGATACAGGACTGCGGGGGGGGGGGGGGGGGGGGGAACCAGGTTTTAAATTTGAAGGTCTATATTCGAGTATTCTTAGTCATCCTGTCATATGAGGGACTTTTGGGACAAAAGTGGGCTTTGAAACTCCATGGCAACTGCTGTGAAGGATTATCGGATGAACATAGTGCCTGTTGCCCTCATTATTCTCTTCCGGATAATGGCTAAGTATCAAAGTTATGTACTAGTACCACTGACTGTTGGTTGAGTTTCTGTATATGGTGTTACATCATATGCCCTACATGGAAACACTCCTTGTGTATGTGGGAAAAAAATAAGAAGAATAATAAAACAAATGGAAACACATTTTCATAACAGAAAATGCAAATGGGGCTTCAAAATCCGATTTTAGAAAATGCTACTTTTACTGAAGTGCTATGTTCCCAATTCGTGACAAAGGTTACTCTTTGAGGATCTGATACACCCAAACACAAAATGAGCCACATTGACCCAAACTCAAGTATACAGAAGTGCTTGGGGAAAAAAAATCAATTTGCGCTACTTTTTGGGCATACGGATGTTGTGAAGTAGAGTTACATTTGATTGCAAGGAAACCAATGTTCTGAGGCCAAAGTTGTCGTGCTTGACAATTCCTGGTACCACGAAGTGACAGAGGTTGATGCTGAAATCCTTCCTCCTACTCACTTCCCCAGGCTGATAGTCTATGCACGTGCCAATCCGTCCCACAACCGGTATTCAAAATAAAACCTCCTCAATACTCTGTGGGATCAGATAAACTGGTATCATCCATGTATCTGCCAACCACATGCCAGTAAATTTGCTTGAGCATAGATATCTTTTTACTCATTTTTTTTTTTTTTTTTTTTTTTTGGGGGGGGGGAGGATTTTCTCATGTTATTGTTATTTATCTTAGAGTTCTACTGTATACGCCAAATATTTCGTGAGGTTTTTATTTTCGCGAATTTCACGAGTCAGGTGCTATTCGCGATGACTGATCCTGATGTGAATGTGACATACGCGTGTGCACTTCTCCGTTCAGTACAAGGTTCCACGGTCGCGAATTTAACAACTCGCGAAATTGTAGGGAATTCCTGATTCGCGAAAATTTAGACTCGCGAAATATATGGCGTATACAGTATGTGATACAGTGTAGTTTTGTTGGTGGGCCTACAGCTTTATATTCACACAGCTAGTTTATTTCATACCTGCAAATGCTTGCAGCACAGCCACATGATAATTAAGCTTAGCTCGTATTGCACTGATACCTACCTATCTTGCAGTTGGGCCAATTATGTAACCTCAGCTGGAGTGCAAAAGCCATTATTTGTGTCAATTTCCTCGTGTAGGAAAATCCTTCCCGTCTTACATAACAAATGCTCACAAATGGCTGCTGTTTGCAGCCATTTGATAACATGTTTTCATGGGACAACAATTCAAGGAACATTGCTCTGCATGGACCATTGAATGTAAAATGAATGGTATCCAGTTATAAAATACAACAAATCATAATAAAGGCCACAGAAAGGTCACATAAACCTACCAAAAGAAAAAGATATGGTCTTTGGGTATTACTATATGCTATGCAATGTTATTTAGTGTCTGTGTTTGTCTGTGTGTGTGTGGACAGGGTGTTGGGATTGGGTTAACCGCATTCATAAATGGAAAAGTATTGCAAAGTTTGCGTATCATTGCTTTATCATTTCTAAAGAGACATCATTGAAGATGAATGCCAGAACCTTGTCATTTGAAGAACATTTTGATTTCTATTTTTCTTTTCTTATAGTAATCATGAGAATGGTTATTTCATCCCCTGGTAGATTATGTAATTTGATTGTTAAGTGTGACCAGTACATACATGTGTTGAAATTTTATCTATGATACCATTAATTTATGTAGTACAATGTATTTCTGAACATAAAACATTCATAGATGTACTCATTAATGTTTTGTAAGAAGAGTGTTTCATTCTGTCTTTCAGCCCAGCCAATGGCAGTAAATACATGCTTCAAATGAAAATCATTTACCTTATCTCTAAAATCTTGCAGTCATAGCAAAGTCCATACAACAAACTCAGAGCATAGAAATTGAATAAGGTAATTAAATCCAGTTTGCTTGGGTTTTTGTTTTTCATTGAGAGATTTATATTTTAAGGACTAAATATTGCAGATTATATGACTTACAATTTTGTAATTTGTATATATTTACTTAGATACTAAATAAGCATTTTATTTTTACTGCATTCATTTTTCCTTCATGCGATACAAAATTTCATTGATATAATAATACATCTTTATTGTCATGTGTAGCTCTGTGATGAACAATAGAGCAAGTCAGTAAAATGTGTATGATATGTTTGGAATAGTTTGGAGAGAAACATAAGTAAATTATGCAGAACAGAATTGTCCACAACTTTTGTTGAAATTTTGATATGTCGCCAGGTCTGTATTAAACTGTGGCCATCTGCTCCAAGTTGTAAATAATAATTCTGAATGATATGATGCAAAAATGAATAATGCTTGTAGAGAGCAAATAAAATGGTCTGGGTACAAACTGAGCAGGGTGTAATGTTTGCACAGTTGGGTCATATTTTCTATTTACTGAACCATTTCTTATGCAAATATCATTGTCAATTGAACAAACTGAGAGGTTAGATTGTTTGAAGGTGAAGTACTAGTATGTCAGGATGTTTTTTCCTTGCCTGTTATTCTACCTATGTATATTCTACCTATATATGAATACTGTAAAAGTGGATATTTTCGTGTGACTAACTTTTCACGCTCAGCGGGGTAAGAAGAGTTTCGCATGTTTTTTTACTCTGCAGAATCAAGACATCAGCAACAGGAACATATGGCAAGCAAAAATATTTGTGTGCTTTTATTTTTGCGCTAGTTTCTGGTTGCGCGAATTGCGCGAAAACTTCAACACCGCGAAAATGTCCACTTTTACTGTACATCACTATCATTTTGTTCATTAGAATTCTGTGCTGCATTCGAAATACCTGTTTTGTTTTTTGTTTTGGGTTTTTTTTTCTCTCAATTACAGAGTTCACCAATGTCTGGGTGTCAACAGATCATGACGAGATTGCCAAGATAGCCAAGGAGTGGGGAGCAAAGATTCATCGTAGGAGTCCGCACTCGTCGCGTGACGAAGCGTCATCCATCGAGGCCGTGCACGAGTTCCTGAATGAAAACCAAGGCTAGTAGTAGATTTGATATGTGCAGTAGATTTTACCCTTGTAGATAATACAATGTATTTCATTTCTCTTTTATGTCGTGCTGCTTGGATGTCCTTTATATTGAGGCACCAACTGTGCAGTGTTACAAACATTATTTGCTGCAGACAGATCTGTTTGAGTTTGATCATTGAAGAGAATACAATTGTCTGTTCTAATGAGGCTACAAAAGTACATTTACTTGATAGATGCAGTAGGATTTTACACACACACACAAAAGTTTTGTCATATTAAAGATCACATGTCTTCTGTTGTGCGTGTTGGAGTATTGTTTGAAAATCTGTTGTCAAGTAGCAATATTTTGGTCCCTATCATTTTGTATTTATAGACAACAATGGTACACACACAGAAAACTATAGCAAGAAGAGCTAGTACCGGTATCTATTATGCATTGACACACCATGAAACTGCAAGGCAGGGTATGACAGGCTGTAGGATGTCATGTATGTGTAGTCAGTATAATGCTGTAGAGTATTCAATTGTTCTGTGTCGTCACCATGGAATATGGTGGCATTGCAGTGTTTGTACACTTCTGCAGAAATTCACTGTGAGACGCTTGAGAGCACCAGTATTAAAAGAGCGTGATGTAGGGCAAGGGTGTGGCAAATTTATCATTGGTCATAGGGAACAGAAAACAGGGCCGAGGTGCAGTAAAGGTAAAAATACAAAACTCCATGTAAAAGAGGTGGGAGGGTGCATTTAAATCTTTCAATGCATATTTTCTACTTCATTTCAGCTTTTAAGTACCACAATATAATGCCATTATGATAATGCACACATATACTGTATCACACTCTACAGTACACTTAATAGTACAGGGCATTTTTATTCTTATAGGCCTAGATCTACATGTATACCACACATTGGATCCCCTAAGTGAGTTAGTTATGTAATCCATCCAAGTCTTAAAGATATTTTACTTCAGAAATTATCATCTTGTCCTCATTACATTAGAAATTCTGAACTTTACTGCGTATCCTGTATTTGGGGAGGATGAGATGAAAATGGTTAAAAACATAATAATTTTGCTTAGATTATGGAATAACAAGAATTGGCCCATTCTAGATAGAAAGAGAAATATAGACAGGGTCTTCTAAAATGTGTTGTGAAAAACAAAAACAAAGCAAAACAAAACAAACCAAAACAATACTTAGCCCTTAAAGGGACTGTACAGTACTGTTTGAACATTCCTAAGTGAGATAATGAGAAACTTCTTATGAAATATGAAAGAGCATGTAATTTTAAGAAAGATTCAATGTTTATTTGATGAAAATTGGTTTTCAAATGGCTGAGATATCCAAGAAAAGTGAAAATAAAAAAAGGCCACAGGCCCAGCCTTTTATTAGGATCTCTTTGTTTCACCTCGTTTTTGGATATCTCGGCCATTTCCAAACCGAACTGTACTGATACACACCCTTTAAGGAGTAGTTCGGATGATTAGGGAATATGCAAAGATATGAAAGAAAAAAAAAAGTTCAGGATGTGGTTATGTATGCAAATTTCAATTATGAACATCTTTTGTATACAACAATTTAGTTAAAATGTAGTATACTGGCATTATAGTACATCATTGTAAATTTTCCCTTGTGTGTGCAGGGAGGTGGGAAGAGACCAACCTCCCAAATATCTTTGCTTTTGTGTTTGTGACTCACATCATGAATTTGGGGCTATGTGTTTATTATACATAATATTTTAGTTAGTAAGTACTATTATTCAACTTGTTTGATGTCTGTCTATGTTTAACCCGTTGAGGACGGACTGATTTTGCTACAACACACATTTCCCATAGACACCTGCCTGAGTATCCTCGGGACTTGTCCTCAGCAGGTTAAGAGCACACCAGGGGTGTATCCAGGATTTTTTCTGGGGGGGGTCGTAATCACAATTTTTGGACCTTTTGCGAGGGAGCGGACCGACCGAGGGGGGGGGGGGGGAGGGTGTGGGAGGGGGGTGTCCCCCCTCCCACGATAGGGAGTTTTTGAATTTTATATCTTAAAATGGGGCCATTTTGGTGCATACAAAAGTGACTTTTTCGGCATACTTAGAAAAGAACCGATTTATGTTAAAACTGGTGATAAAACCTGAGTTGGTCCAGGGGTGTAGCCAGGATTTTTTCTTGGGGGTCGTAATCACAATTTTTGAACCTTTACCTTTGCGAGGGAGCGGAGCGACCAAGCGGGGGAGGGTGTGGGAGGGGGGTGTGCCCCCTCCCACGGTGGGGAGTTTTGAATTTTATATCTTAAAATGGGGCCATTTGGTGCATACAAAAGTGACTTTTTCGGCATACTTAGAAAAACTCATTTATGTTAAAACTGGTGATAAAACCTGAGTTGGTCACTTACAAGTTTGTCAATCGGTAAGTTGAAAACTGCATTTAAAAAAAAGTTGCTGACTAGCTACACCTTCCTATTAAATCCTAGAGTATATAGTAAAAAGTTTTGCGGACCATTTAATACAAGTATTCCAGAGTTGACGATACTCCCAGAGCTAGTCAATCCTGCCTAACTTTGCCTCCAAACGTAGTAAGAAAGTAGAATATGCACTTCAATCTCAATCCAAAAGGACAGGAGTTGAAAACATGAGTATGAATTATAACATTCTCCTTTCAGGACAATATAGGTTAGGCCATAATTCAAACGGCCGCGGTTATCATAGGGTAAGGCGCAAGTAATAAGGCCGACTGTAAGTGTGTAGTCTAGGCAACTAGTTCGATGAGTTGCTGATGGGAGACAGGAAAATCAAACATGGCAGCACGGCTTAAGCCTAAGAAATAAGTTATGGCAGATTAAAACTAAGTTACGAAATTTACGACGTTTTTGACAATTTGCTAGAACACCACCTGGTCACTTTTTTCCCCTGTTGTATACAGGGTAAGAAGCCCTCGAAAAACATAAATGTCTGTCACAAAAAGTGGACCTTTTGAAAATTTGGGGGGGTCGTACGACCCTCCCGACCCCCCCTTGCATACACCCATGCACACTTCCTGCATGGTCAATAGGAGAGTGATTTTGCACTGCTATTTTTAAGAACCAGGATTCTGTCATTGATTGAGGAAATGTGCAAGGGTTGATTAAATGTTTGAGCAGCTGTGCAGTTTGTTTGACGCATGATGCTGATGTTAAGAACCAAAAGGTTTTACCAATGATGCTGTATTTACATTGATATTGACATAAATTGCCAATAGGTCTGTAATCTCAGCTGTAAGTCCTTGAGAGTCAAGTATTCAGGACTCATATTTGACTTTTCAGGGTAAAATTAAAAGTGAGTTCTAATTACAGACGTGAATTTTATCCAATAGGCCTCAACTTGTAGCCTGTGGGATATGGTAGTCCATCACAGATTTGCTAGTACATCACACATTGTAAAGCCAGACATTTTTTGCATGCCGTAAACATGACCTCTCCTTGACAAATCTTATATAGAGCCAACATTAGCGTAAAAAGGATGTGAAAGTATTTGTTTATACATTGCACTGAATGTCAGAGGCAATTTGTGAAAGTTTCCTGCCACTAAATGGGCAGTCAGGCAGACTTTGCAAACTTTTTATGTGACTGTCTGTGGTTTTACAGAAACTGGTTTTTAGCCAATGAGTTAAGTAGCACAATGTTGATTGTCAGTGTTGCACAAAAGTAGTGCTCTGGCACCGGTCACAAGGATAGCTAGTGAATCAATACACGAAAATCTCTTTCGATTTTTATGTCACATAAATATTGAGAGAACCATCTCAACATTTTGTTCCAAGTGGTTACTGATATGCATTCTTGGTTCCTTTCAGCTTTGTTTGCAGCCCAATGCACAATTACAGTGATGTGATCAGAGTCATTTGTGACAACAATTAAAAGGTTAACTTCAAAGCAAGCTTGTTGGACCATATGGTTTATCTTACCATTTCAAAATTTAGTGCTGTAGGCACCATTATGGGCATTGTAGTTTCCACTGAAGAATAATTATATTACATTAATGAAAGGGACTATATCAACCCTCTTGGTGTCCAACCTCAAAATACTTTTACCAACAATTTGCAGATTTTGTTCGATGAACCAATAGGATTTCCAAAATAACACTAAAATCATTTGTGTGTGTTCTCATTTTCTGATTTAGATGTTGATGTAGTAGCCCTTGTCCAGTGCACATCACCATGCCTACACCCGTTCCACCTGCAGAGGGCGAGTCACATGATAAAGAATCTCGGCTACGACTCAGTCTTCTCTGTCACCCGCAGGCATCTCTTCCGATGGAAAGAAGTAGACGTGGGTAAGAAGTCTTTGTCAGTTAACCCTTTCTGTGTCAGGGACTTTGGACAGTGTGTACAGAGCATGGGAATTGTTTTGTGCCATTTGGCACTCAAAGCACAGAAAGACTTAAAGGTGCATAGTCCCGGTTGTGTAGAGGGTGCTGTTGATGATACTGCCGATCACCGCTTGCTTTGGTACGAAGATTGCCGAAGTTGAGCTATCATCAAGAGTAAAGTGCGTAGGTGTTGCTAAGTAACGTTGCCTTCGTTGTCTTCTCTGCTTATCGCGCTGCGCATCGCGCAGTCTGTAGTAGTAATGCCAGGGTGCGTGCATATGTGCTTCTTATTATGACATCACAAAAGAAGTTTGCTAAAGCTGTCATCCCCCTCAGCCGAACCATGAGCCGAACTGTGATCGGACCACTGACTACAGTGAATCGGACTTCTTCGGACTCGGGGAAGTGGACCACAGCATAAGCGCCAAAGAGGAGTCGATAGCGTAGGTTATAGGAAACTTGTGCCGTCCGCCCGCATATGCATTTGACTAAACACCGGGGACCATGCACCTTTAATTAAACCACTGAGGACAGTTTGATTTTGCTACAACACGCACCTGCCCGAGTATACTCGGGACTGGTCCTCAATGGGTTAAACACCTGATTCTCAGTTGCTGGGGACAGGTTGACTACCTGGTATTTTGCTAAAATGTGGGTCAGCATTGTGCAAAAGGAGTGCTGTCTCAATTGCCACAGCAATGACTACTGAATCAGGGAAAAAACAGACTGTTGTGCTAACCTAGCATCTTCTGAGAGAATCATTCAGATATCTTTATATAGAAATGTTGAGATTTTCCATATGCTAAAGGGCATCACTCTTGTTTGCTACAGAGCAGTAAACATCAATGGGAGCATATAGTGTTAACCCCATAATGTCTTGATTCCCCATAACATAAAAGCTAATTTGTGCAGAGAAGCTTGCAGATCACCATGGCATAGCAACTTGATCACTGTTTTCAGTTACAGTACAATTATTTTTTTTTCTTCTTTCTCCCTCTTGTATTCAGTTATAGGTGGAGGGTAGGCCTATAGTGTGATCTTTTAAAAGGGTGCTCTCAGTATTACAACATGTCATTATGGTGTCAGAGACATATAATGCAAACGGTGACACGACATTTGCTCCTGTGACAATTGCTCCGGTCTTATTTTCTCTAAGGACTTCGGGTTAGGGTTAGGGTTGTGATAGGGTTTTAGGTTTAGTTTGATGTGAGAATTAGGATTACGGTTAGGGTTATGTTTATGGGTTGAATTTACGGTTGGCTTAGCATGCAGATATATCATGGGAGTAATTGTCGCAGGAACAAATGTCATGGAACCAATGCAAACAGCACCTTCCTTTTTTGCTTTCCTGTTGTTTGCTTTTCCAACATGTCCCATTCCTACCTGCTGTCCCTTATGCTGGTATTGACTGTGACTGGAATTCCTGACAATACACAAGGGAAACTAAATTAAAAAATAAAAAATAAAAAAATCCTTACACTATGATTGGCAAAATAATCCCTAATTGCCTTGAATATCGTGATGCTTAAAGGTCATACACTTGAGCCTCATAGGTCAAACTGTGTTTTTGTCATTTTTATCATTTGTTGCTGTTGCAAAGGGGATATGAGGACCAAGGAAGAGGTTTGGCAATGTGACAAAGTTTTAAAGAGACACCATGCAGATCTTGTTTCCATAGTGATGGTGGCTGTTGTCCAATGTATCTAAATATGGATGCTGTATGTTTGGTACGTGCAAATATCATAACAAAGATATAGTCATGTACAGAAGGCTGTGTGTATTAAAGACAAAACAAATGAGTACCAAGTTTCAAGCTTAGGGTAGCTTTTCCATCTCTTAATGGCCAGTGACAAAATATTTTATCGTGAAAGTGTATTAAAGGGAAGAGAATTATAAATTCTCAAAATGAAACGATAAAGTGACTATGATGAAGAAGAATCATAACATCGTCACTGTGAAATTGATAGGAATTCCCCTAAGAATAATTGATCAGTCCTCTGGATTGGAAGCAGAAAGTGCTTACTCATCAGTAAATTAATTGATGGCAGAGTGTATTGTAAACTGAAAGTATTTACATAGGGAATTCAGTTTCCATGATTTGCATTTTTTTTCCTCTAGTTGTCTAGCTTTCAATGTCAACCATGACCACAGAAGGTCACCATGTGGGTAAATGAGGTCATTCACTGATGAAAAACACACCAGTCTATGCCTATAATGAAATAGTACTTATTAGTAGGCTCTACTTTTAGGATGAGATGATTTTGTTGTAGCATGCACTTCCCATAGATACCTCAATGAGTATACTAGGTACTAGTCTTCAACGGGTTTAAGGGCAAGACTAGTTTCAAGTTTGTTAGTGGCAGATTTTGGCAGTTAAATAGGCTGAGGGCAGGGGCAGCTGTCACATGTTCATCTTTCGTTTAAACACACTTTGGCAAGCACTATCATTGGGGTGATGGAATGATTATATGTGCAAATGCATTACAATACCACCAGAAAGTTGTGAGGCAAAGATTTTGAGTTAAGGATAGGCCTAGATTGTGAAAGAGGAGACTCTAAGCTTTAAAGTGATATATAACTCGATACAAATTGACTTCCCTAACCTATCTAAATGATGGAAATAATGGGAAAAAAGCACACACTTTTAGAAAGTGTGTACTGAGAAACGAGGCTTTGAAGTTTAGGGTCTGCTCAAGTGCTTAAAGTCACTAATACCCCTTTTTTAGGCGTTAGCACGCTTCATGTGTGGACCTTAAGCAAGCTAACTCTCAGTATAAAAGGTTGAAAAATTAGTCCAAGCTAAAGTTAGTCCGCTTAGGGGGGATCAGGTCAGCTTCAGGTCCGAGCTAACTTCAGTATAAAAGGTATGCGAGATTAGCTTGGGCAAAGTTCACTGACCTGTGACTGGAAATCATGTATGATGCTTCCGGCTTGCCAATATGTATCATGTTTTCTGTAGTGTTGCCACCGGCGCACTGTGTATTACGCATCGCATGCACTGATGTATTAATAGCATTTTATGCTGCTGTCACTGTTCACTTTGGTAAAACTCTCAGTGAACTTTATGAACTAGCAAATGAAAAAAAAAAAGACCGATGCAGTGCGTACACACTTAAAAATGTACAAATATGTATTATATGCCGATGATTGTTTGAATTTCGCGAGTAACTTATAACAACGAAACTGAATTGACAGTACCGGTACTACTGAAGGACAGTAGGGTGATGGGGGGGGGGGGGGGGGGCGATCGATCTGGTCTCACACGTAGCCTTAGGCGGTCGAGATTAGCAGTATAAAACGACTTAGCCCGAGCTAAAGTTAGCTCGCTTCAGAAGCGAGATAAAAGTTGCGGGCAGTATAAAAGGGATGTAAGCTATGCTCTGTGCAATGAATGACACATTAAAAAAAAACCAACAACAACAGAACAAGACAAAAATAGAATATAAAATCAATAGCAACCGGAATGAAGGGATAATTCGATTTATGTTGAAATGTTGCACTCTAACAATAACAGCAAATTTTAGACTACTACTAATTTTCTAAAGAAGATAGATATCCATTTCTTGTAGCTCCTGCCCTTTGCTGGATAATACTATTGAATAATGACATTCACCTCTCTTTTATCTTTTCTTTTTTCTTCATTGGTAATGTTTTTGATATTGACCAAACATTTAGCTGTGATATATCAACCTTGTTCAGAGGCTAAAATGATAAATAAATAAATAAAATGCAAAAAGCATTATCAGCCTTTTACCTTGACAGTGTAAATAGCTCGTAGATATCATGATTAAAGAGCATCCACCTCCTTAATAGGAAAATGATGAGTCCCGCAGATAAAAATCACCTAAAGGACTTTGGGTTGTGTGCTTGGGTTACTGAACGTCGGTAGATAATTCCTGAAGTGTAGTTTATCTTTGCTTCAAGACTGCTGGAACAGATACATTGCCCATTAATCACAACAGTAGGCTATGTGTCTCAATGTGATTGTTAGGAAAGAAGGGCTAACAATTTGTTTAATATTTTTCAGCGTCAGTGAGTAGTTGTTAGCTTTTGACTAACAAAGTCGTAATAAAGCCATATTCGTGTTATTTTTGCACTATGCGTGACTTATTAGTGAGCCAAAAATATGTAAATTTGTTGTCCTATATTGTTGAAACTGACACAATGTTAGACTGGATGATATATTTATAGTTGCGGAGCTATATGAAATATGTTATGTGAACCTCTGTCAACCAATCCATTTGTCACAGGTTTTTAGCATAGCGTGCACATTGCTAATTTGCCAGGGACAGAAAGCCCATTAACATTTACAGGCACATGGAGGCTTGCCAAGGTCACATGTTCTGGCATACTTGTAATATCACCACACCAAGGCATGCCAAGTGTATGATCATGTACTTGCAGTCAGCAAAAAGTCATAACCCAGATTGTTTGTTTGGGTAGGTACACACTCATGTAATCAGTGCGTGCAAGGCATGTCAAGTTTATATCAGATTCTGGCAATACCCCCATCATGATCATTGCCTTGGCTGTTTTTATTGAGAGGGTACTCACTTGCAGCCAGCACACCTAGACCCTGTTTAACAGTGCAGAGCTGGGCCGAGCTGCAGTCGAGCCCGGCCTCAATTGCGGTACTCGGCCCTACAATTTTGTATGTTTACAGTGCCTTTTAAGTGCCTTTTTGTACCTTTTTACTGGGCTTTTAATTCAAACCTTTCAATATTTTGTCATAGTGGCGCTCTGCTTGTAAACAGACAGTTATTTGGAGGGCACCGGTCGCTATTTGGTTTAGTCTGGTTTCCAGACCCTTTGCCAACTGTACTCCCCGGCGATGAAGTCGCCGCCTCTGCTGAAGGCAAAGGCCTTTGCAGGACAAAACCACCTGAAACTATACTAGTTTTCGACATTGAGGGCGTGAATATCCTGAATAGCGAAATAGTACAGGAAGAGGGTCTGGAAGCCAGACTAAATTTGGTACCACATTTGGCCCAGGTTGCGTTTACAGCGTTAGAAAAGGCCAGGCTCGGCTGAGGCCGAGACTACCTCCAGAGCTTGGCCAAATGCCGATTTTGGTACTGCATTTGGACTTTTGCGCGTTTACAGTAAAATGAAGGCCGTGCGGCCTTTTCACTCACTGTAAACGGGGTCTAAGGCATGCCATGTGTATTATATTCTGATGATCAGCATAGACATAGCCTATAGCTATTTGGGTGCTGTGTTCTATTGAATGTATGAAGGATTTGTTTGATGAGGTACAGTAGTTCCCCCAATATCCCAGTTCTGCTTGTTTGCCTGTTTCTTATGATTTTTTTTTTTCTGGAGTCAGCCACACCTATTTGTTTTCAATTCTTCTCCCTACATAAGAATCCACAATTGCAATAGCTAGACTTTGTACAGGAGATATGCCTGATTTCCATATAGAAATGGATGAATGTGCTAATAGGGGTTTTCACATCAGCCCGATAAAAATCCAAGCTCAAAATATTTCCACGATTGCGAACTAGTAAGCGCACTATTTCATTTCTTATTCACATCAGCCCGAAATGACTTAGCCCGAATTTTTTTGAGCTAATTCGACAGCTGATGAGTATGTGCAGTTTGCCTCGATCAATCGGGTCACACACACTAGGCATAATGGGATGCATCGCGCTAATTTCTCGAGTCGTTTTCACATTATCATATAGCGCGCTACTATCCCGCTATTTCAGAAATTTTCCGAGTTGGACTCAAGAAATTTTCTCGATCAGAGCGATACAATTAGCGTGTTAATTTGTGTTCACATTATCAAATAGCGCGCCATTTCGCTATCGGGAAAAGTTCCCAAGTCAGAAAATAGCGTGCTATTTCGAAACATCGGGCTGATGTGAAAACGCCTCATGTGACATTCTGGTAATGAAGGACTGCTGTAGGCCTATGTGCTGCATGATTAATAGTGAAACCTGTCATTCTTGAAAAGTGAAAGGTCGTGTTGAAATAGATGGTGAATCCAAGAAAAAAAGTGAAGTGCAATTGTTAAAAATATGATTTGTCCTCTTACTTGGGGGTCTCTGTCCATATTCAAAGCCTAACAATTCATAAGTATACACAAGTTGTCAGCATCATTAAACTGTAGAAATGCTAATCAAAGATAAGTAACAATTTGTCATTTTGATTGTCAACATTTTTTCATGTATTTATTTCTTACACTCAGAGCTGAAGCAGAATGAATTGAGGCAAAATTGAATCCAGACTTTATGTATTGTCATAAAACAGTTTGTACCTAACTGCTTTTAATAATAATCATATCATTTCTTCAGATGAATCAACAACATCCGATAATCTGAATCCAGCAAAGCGCCCTCGCAGGCAAGACTGGTCAGGCGAGCTCTATGAGAATGGGTCATTCTACTTCACCAGGAGGGATATTCTACTGAAGGGCCTCTTTCAGGGTGGAAAGTATGACTTCCAGATGGTTTAGATTAAGCAGTATAAAATTTATGCATGGTGTATACCATATGTCCCCCAAAAAAAGATTACAACGGGACCCTTCGCAATGATAATTTTAAAAATAGTGAATCAATCAAAATACAATTTCAGGGTATGAAACTATAATGCATTACCCATCTC
This sequence comes from Diadema antillarum, assembly GCF_040938485.1. Taxonomy (NCBI): domain Eukaryota; kingdom Metazoa; phylum Echinodermata; class Echinoidea; order Diadematoida; family Diadematidae; genus Diadema; species Diadema antillarum. Next base: position 2,745,877 of record NW_027271172.1, read on the forward strand.
TCGCAGAAAATACCATCCGATTTGCTTCAGTGGTCAAAGAGAAATGAGGATATTTGTAGAGCATGTTAGGAATTCCTTTCCCTCCAAGTTCCATCCTTTGTGTTCACGCATTAATATGCACATCTTACCAAGAGCATTCAATTGCTAAATTTGGAAGAATCACATTCATGACATGCTTCACAATGATTCACATTTCTCTGTGACTACTCAACCAAATTGAATGGGGTTTTCTGCTAAATGTAGGTAAGATGTTATATTTTTAGACACTCAGACAGCCTTATCATATTGGAAGTTATCAATGCAAAAATCTTATTGTAATTTTTTTTGGGGGGGACATATTGTATTAGAGCTCTTTATTAAAGCTCTTGTCACAGAAGAAATGACATTATGATGCCCAATAAAAAAGTATGCGTGAAGAGAATGACTACGCTGTTGAACCATTTATATGTCCCAGTGCTCAAATTAATTTGCACTTTAGTAGTCCATAATCCAAACTTGATCTAGTTGTAGATTAGGGTATGGCAATGAATGCGCCTCAGTCCACTATGAAGGCCATGGTCGCATGATAGGGATTAGGGGATTAGATTATCTCTATTTATTTAACAGTTATCTTCCACACATCTGTGCTTATGATGATTATAATGACAAAGAAACCCATGTAAGGGTTTATGAAAGTACTGCAATTGAATGATCTTTGAATGTAATGAAATTTAATGGTCTTTATGATAGAGATTTACAATGTGTACATTTAAACATGAGGTCTAATCTAGGTTAAGATATATCATGGCTTCTTCAGTGTTAAACTCCGATTTTTGTGAGGGCCCAGGCTTTATTACACTGTAGTTTGCAGGACCATTTTCAGGTGAAATTTACCGCGGAAACCCTCATCCTGTCATAATTAGATTAGCCCCTTCAGATTTCAGTGAGTGCTTTTTATGGGCGAAAGAATTATTAAGACCGGCTAGTGTCATTGAATATCCGCTAAAAATCAAACTTGAAATTTACAAACAGAAAAGAAAAAATGCCAATTTGAAACAGACACAGGAATGGAAATCTTCAACAGTGTCTTGCTTATCTAGAATAATTATCTATTTCTAGATAATTGAGAGGTCTTTGAAATTCTGCAAGTAAAACAAACTTTTGTGTATATTAAACAAAGATAAATATTTTGACAGTAATTAATGGAAATCTTTTAAAATACAGGCTACCATATTTCAAGTACATATATGTAGTTTCATATTTTATGGTGTACACATTATATAGCTAGTCCATCTCTTCATTCTAATTATATTCTCTATGTATATAGTATGGATGTAATTGATATAAATGTACATTCTGTATTTCATTCTGTATTGTAATACTAATACCTATGATATATCTTCGGCGGTCATCCAGACCGCCGTTTGTACAATTTTTGCATAAGAATATTATTTTGATATAATTACATTTGAAGTTAACCAATTTTTCAATCATGATTGCTGCACTTTTATGTCTGTCATTTTCTGTCATATTTTTGTAATGTGTCAGGCTTTATTCTTGCTTTAAATGTGTGATGTTTTCATTGAATTTTATTGTTCGGAAATATGCAAGAAATCGCAAGAGAGCTACCTGTATGTTGTTGTTTTTTTCAGTTTGCAAAGACTGTTCTCCCCAATATGACAGTTTTGTTGACCGTGCGCACAGTTCTTGCAGTCACCGAAACCATCGTATATCACTAATATTACGCGCAAAGTCAATGCACCTGATATACGATGGTTTGTGACCACGCGCACTGTCTTTGCAGTCATCTGAACCATCCTATGTATAGGAAAGACAGCATAACGCTGTTTTTAAACATGAGTGCCCATGGGGGAAAGTAATTATTAGAACAAAATGAAATGCCAATTAGACTCAAATACAGATGTAAGTGATAATTAAACAAAAATTACACCGACTTAAAAGCTGAGAGTTTCACAATATGTATAACAGAGTGCCCACTATGGAAATGACTGAAAATCTCACAATCGAAAGATTTGACCGAAAATCGGTATACAGGCCTATAGATGATGGTTTTGATGACCGCTGATGATATGTCTCTAAGTATGACTGTGATATGACCAGGTAGTCTCAAAGATTTGTTTCGTATGTTTAAATTGGATTGAAAGGACCAAGTCTATAATCACTATCTTTCCTCGTCTGTGTCAGGATTGGATATTGTGAAATGCAGCCTGAGTACAGTGTGGACATCGATACAGACATCGACTGGCCAATAGCCGAGCAGCGTGTCATCAGGTTTGGCTACTTTGGCAAGACCAAACCGCAGGGGGTCAAGCTTGTGGTCTTTGCCGCTGATGGAGTGCTGATGGACAATCAGATTAACTTTATTGCTGAGGGTGAGTTCAGGAGGAGGAGGGAAGAATTTTGTTTTGTGGAAATGAGGTGAAGCATCAAAAAGACCTATGTGGTTGATCACCAAAAACAAAAATCTCAAAATTACAGATGAGCTATTCTCTCATGGAAATATTTTCAGATTCTCCAGACCCCATTTTGCCTAACTTCTTGAAACTTACAACAGCAATATAGAAAAAGCCAGCCACTATAGGTGTTTATTTATTTTTTATTCATTTATTTATTTATTTTTTATTCATTTATCTATTTATTCATTTATTTATTCATTCATTCATTCATTCATTCATTTATTCTGTGTTCTTTAGTCTCTTCAGTACATTGAAATACAGTTTACAATTTAAAACAAATTTTGAACATTGCAATGTAGCAGTTCATAACAAAACAATACATACAATACAATACAAAAGATGAATAAGTTAAAACAATGCTCAAAGTATAACATTGAATATGATAATAGATACAAATAAATAGAGAAAGATGAGATGCAGTAAAGTGAGCAATGGTAGGCATTGATACACAATAGGTTGACTAAAAATTAAAATGTTAGCCACCTCAGAGAAAATGATAGATAAATTTATATATGAACAAATGAATGAATATATAAGTGAATAGATAGATTAATACATAGGTAAATACATAAATATATTTAAGTATGTAGATGAAAAAAAGCAAATGAATAGGATGATAGGTGAAGTGAATGAATAAGTGAATTTAATTCAATTCAGTTCATTCAGTTGAATTCAGTTGTATGTATAAATTTTATTTTCTTCTTCCACATAACATACTAGGGGGAAAAAAATTACAAATGATGTTAATGAGTACATACAAGTCGACTGTACCTTGAAAATTAGATGTAATTATGAATTAAAAGCATGTCCCCTCATACATATTCACAAATCAGCCTTGTCACATGTTACATTAGCCATGCTCTCAGGAAAGAAAGAAAAATGAGAAGTCCACTGAAAAGCAGAGCTTGTACTTTGAGGACAACTTATACAATCGAGTAAAAAAAAAGTCATTGTGAGAGACATAACGGGACAGACGAGACAGAAAGAATAAACAAACATTAAGAAAAACACAAATACAAAATCACAGAAACATAACATGACTGTACAATACTTACCAGCTGCTTTTAAGGGATCAGAACAGGGATAATCAAGAAACTTGCTTGAATAGCTGTGAAATTGTGATGATAAAATAGCCAAATAGAATAAATACCCAAAGTAGACTGAGCTGATAAAATATATTGGTACTTATAGCAATGAGCTTTGATAGGTTTGAACAAAATTTCCATGTGTAGGAAATTTCACTACTAATGTTCATGGGACTGCAATCAGGCTGTGTCTGTGAGAATATTATTATAATGATTTACCAGAGCTGAGATTATTGTACAGTTATGTATTAAGATGCAATACTGGTAGTTCCTATAGTTTCTGTATTATTTCCCTATGACTACGAAATATTCAAGGAAAAAAAAAATATCCATGGCTGTAATTATTTACTGTAGTGCCAAGCGTGCAGGCATTTGCAAATCACATTTTTTTTTTTTCAGTACTGTAAAAGCGGATATTTTCGCGTGACTAATTTTTCGCGCTTGGCCTGGTCGGAAGAGTTTCGCGTGTTTTTAATTCCGCGGAATCAAGACATCACGCACAGGCACATATGGCAAGCAAAAATATTCGCATGCTTTTATTTTCGCGCTTGTTTCTGGTTGCGCGAAATGCGCGAAAATTTGAACACCGCGAAAATTTCCACTTTTACAGTAATTGAAATGAGCATGTGGCCGATAATCACAAGACCCAGAATAAGGCAGTGATTCTTAAGGAATAACCAAATTGCACAAGTCCAGTTGCCAGCTCAAGCAAGAGTACATGGTGAAACTGAAATGAAGCTATTTCTTTCCAAATGAGGTGATTTGAGATAAGCACCAAAGTAAAAGTGTAGATCCTCTGTTTGAATCCAGTGGGCCATTCTCCGATAAAGCGTGCAAAACTGCGATTTTCGTGTCGCCAGCATGTGTATACAGTCTAAATCGATATTTTGTCCCTCAGAAATCTTTTTTTTTTGCTTAAACTCATCTGAGAGGTGGGACCTGTAAAATAAATACCAATAAAGCTATTGGGACGTCCGGGATAATATTAGAAATACGATCCGAAGTTTGATGTAACCCTAAAAACCCCATGTCGCCAGGACAGGAAGTGTTCGTATAACAAGTTGTTACTTGTTAACATATCATTAAGATCAAATCTTTTGTACCTCATTACATTGCCCCTCGAGTGCCTGAATGAAAAATAATATTACATAACAATATGATGTTTTGATATTTTTCTAAGCGGTAATTCACATCATGTCGCCAAATCGCAGTCAGATACGTTACCCTTTTTTCAGACTCTTGAGAGAAGATCAAAGAAATGCCCCATGGCAGTGTAATTTCATGTGTTAAACAAAGTCAACCTAACGCATACATGGAACCATGATTTATTCATTGAATCTCTTGTTACAAAATAAATATACTGATCCGAAGCCGTGGAAGCCTCATGTTACAATAAGCTGACATCAGATACGTTACTTCAACTTTGATTCATTTAGAAAAAAGTATGCTGTAAATAAAAACGAAACTCAGATACTTTTGAATACTTAAGGCAATGATTAATCACACAACAGAAATTTTTTGAGAAAATGAATATTTTAGTAAATAATAGTATGAGAACGGTAACGGCACGTCAGATACGTTACCATCAAAAGTGTCAGATACGTTACCAATAAAATAAAAGGTTATCCACGCCGCGCTTTTGCACGCGGATTTAGCTGGTTTACAACGGGCTCTCTTATTATGACTTGCTAAAAGAATAGTTCTAAGAGGAATTAGGAGTTTATTTGAAGAAAATCGGTTTTGAAGTGGCCAATATGTCCAATATAAATTAAAAGAATAAGTTTCAAACAAAATGTGGTGGCTCATCTCCTTTTATTTGGACATCTTTCTTGTACTTTATTTTGGACATCTCAGTCACTTCGGGGCCCTTTTTCATTTTCTTCATAGAGTAATATGCTGTAAATTATTTCGTGTAAGTGGATTTCGATTATCTTGCAAAAGGTTAAAACCTATACTCATCTAAACCAGAAATTATACTATCACTTATTGTGGCATTTACAAAAAGTGCCGTCAGACATGTTACAAATTCATTTTCTTTCTGCTTTGTTGTGTTTGTATGTGTACCTGTGTGCGTGTTATGTTCCACAATAACATAGAAAGACTTTAGAGGCTGAGTTTTGGTACCCACCTTTTTTTTTCAACTTCACAGCAAACGCAACTACATGAACGGTCTACCTTTCATTATTACCTTTCATTATAATGTTGCATCTTATTTACATAAAATAGGGTTAGTATTATGGTTAAAGTCAAGATCACTCCCTTCGTTGCAGGTTTATGTTCTGAAAATATAGATAGGGTTTGATGTCTAACAATTTCTAACGTTTTGCATCAGGTTTTTGAATCATATGTTTGAGTGATCGGGGTTTGATGTAAATTGGTAGTTTATTATGTCAATAAACATAAATACTTTGTCAGATACGTTACCATCGCTTATTGGTTCTTCAGACCTAATTTATTACAGACAGGAACAAAGGAATTTGAATTTATATTTATCACTTGCTTTGAAGTGATAAATATTCCAATTTCATTCTTACCGTCTTCCGTGTATCATAATAACAAAATTTTGGAACTATATCAGAAAAGAAGCATTGTGGAATGGTGCCTGCTTGACTCTCGTATTTCACGTACATCTCAAAGTTTTATTGAAGAATGATCTAATCTTCTATCAATGACGAGAACATTTTTTACGTTTAGAAGTGTGGTGTTTTAACAAAAATAATCATATTGTGATGTTCTTACAAGTTAAAATGAATATATTGGCATGATTGGTGTTGGGTTTAAAATTGTATACTAACGGAACGTCTGATGCGTCAGATACGTTACCACACACCGTTCTTCTTTCGATCCGAAATGTATTTAATCTGACGGAGATGTTACCTGGCATTTGCTGTTTATGAGAGGTATAATACTTGTTCATTAAGTTGCATACATAATCAATGAGATTATTGTTGTAATTCAAATGCAGGTAAAAAGTTAGATTGGGGCAACATATTTCAAGCCGAAATATGTACATGTTCCTGATTTTTATTTAGCCTTCATTTTATAAATTACGATCATTCTTACTACAGATTAGATCAAAGCTGACTCCAAAATGTTTCCATGATGCTTGTAGATGTTTAAGCTTGTAGTTTTACATTATCATTGCCATTTTAGAGCAAGAAATAAGCAGACAATCAACAGTTTTGTAAGATGCTACCTCTGGTAACGTATCTGATATTTGGTTTTAATATGCAAAAAAAGGACTCTACATTTGGAAATTTTTCTAGGAAAAGTATGGGCTCTCAAAAATCACCCATTGATTGTTTTGTATTCCTAAGGGATTGAAGTTTCTGAAACGATGAAAAATAAATGAAATCTCTGATGTTGATTTTTTGTCATTTCTACAACGGTAATTGCACGCTTTATCGAAGAATGTCCCCAGTACTTGCTGGTTGATAAAGTTAACTTTAATATGGTTGCTGACGGCAGAATATAAATGACACAAGCTGCACATGGAGGAATTGTCTACTATTGGGAAGATGGTGACCAAAAAGAAAAGCTGAAAAAAATTGAGACTATCCAAACCCTGTGCTTGTTCGTTCCATAGATTTGTAACCAGGAATAAAAGGAAGGCTTACCCTTACTGTGAACAAACTTCACACTATCTTCTAGTGAATGTAAATTCATAATGAGAAAATTTTCATTTTTAAATGGACCAGAGAAGTAGGTAGTGAAATTGATTAGAAACACTTAAACATCTAATGTTCAACTCTCAAGTCTCATAGACCACAAAAATTGCTAAGAAAGCTCGCAGCAGCCTTAATAAAATTCATTTTTAAATGTCATTGTACTGGCTTTCATTTTGTGCAGTGAGACAATCAATTTTTTTTGATCATATGAAGAGTTTTATCGCAAAATGAGTTAATTCTATTCTTGTTAAGTTGAGATATTTGTGATTAAAGCTGCTAAAAGAGAAAGGAAATAAGAGAGTACAGGATATTTTTAATCATAACTTCTAGAATATTCCTTGTAATGTCATAAGTGAAGTATTACTAGAAAGGTTTAATTTTGCTCTATCTGATGATGGACTTACTTTGAAATGTTTAAAAATGGCGCTTAGCTCATTTTGCAATAAAAACTCTTCATATATCATTGAATGTAATTCAGCTTCCCATAAACACTGTTTTTCCATGACGCGTTCTGATAGGTGAAGAGTTCCGGTCGTTCAACCTCAGCGACTCCATTGGCATCAACATGCTGAAGGACAGGGGAGTCGAGGTCAGAATAATGACAGGTATGAGAGTGCCCTCTACAGTTGAATTCTTGTCACCAAGTTTTACCAAAGATAAGGCCTACTGCAAAGTTAATGATAGAATTACCAGAACAAAAAGGGACGCAATTATCCATTTTCCGCTGCAGTTATACAGTTATTGTCACTTTTTGTTTTAAGCAACAAATTATCTATGCAGCTAGAAGTTCAGTTTTTGTTTCTAGGGGATTTATGAATATTTGATTTTTCTTTCTTTCTGTCTTTCTTTTTTTTTTTCTTTTGTTGAATTGATGTGACATGACATATCTCCTGTTTTGGTGTATATAGAAATAAATCTTAAAAATGCACTTAGGACGTGAAATAATGTGTTGTGTCAGATGGTGCATGCTTTGTCATGTACTCATAGAGGCTAACTATACTGCTAAATCTAAATGTGCCATGAAACATCTGTAAAATAAAACTTTAGGTGTGCTTTTCGTGTTGTTGGTTGTGCATTAAATCTTAGTATAATATAATTATTCAAAATCGTGCACTGGTGATAGAAACAGAAATGATATGCACATACCCACAGTGGTCTGTATCATGGCTCTATAATGCTATTAGATGCAATACTTATTATTTCAACATGTGTTGTTACTCATTCTTCAATGTATCATTTCCTTTGAATCCAAGCATATTTAGTTTGATGGGGGAAAAATTAATCACACTTTAAAGGCATAATTTACCATTTGCAGATGAAATAAAAACCCAGCATTAGTGCTTTAAAATAGTTCTAAAATGTGTGTTAGGGATAGAAACGACCACTGTAAAAATTTGAATTGGTAAAATTAATCGATGTTAAGCACTGTTAAATATACAAAATGTGAACAATAGTTTAATAAAAATGTCTCCAGGCAAAACCGTCTACAGCTATGGTTTATTATGAAAAATACAGATATCTCGTTATATTTATGCTTTATTGCAAAAATTTTATATGATAGGATGTTTTGTGGTACAACAGACCTACACATATGCATTGAATGTCAAATCTCGAAGTTTTTTAAAATCACTGTTCCCAAAGGTAAACAGGGCCTTTAAAAGGGAAAAAAAATAGTACAAAGCTTTAAAAAGTTGCAATGTTTTCATTTGAGAAGGTTTTGGGTTCATGGCAATGAGTCATTGTCATTGTTGCTAATTTTTGAGGATGAATCATTGGTGTTACTGCATTCAAATTTTATCCAATCATGCTTAATCCTTAGATTCTTACTCCTTTGAATTGATAATCATCATATGACAATGCAAGCCGTATAGTACAGTGATTGGTCGTGGTCACTCTTGGGCAAATTGATTTTAAAAATCTTATGTAATTCAATGTTTACAAGCTAATTTTCAAATTGAATTAAAATGCTTGATTGCTTAATTAATTTGTGCTGTGAATTTCCAATTGAATTTAAAAGTTTGATTGATTTTATGATTGTTTAACATTTGCTGTAAACATTTTAAAAGATTTCATTAAAAAAATTTAATATTGACTTGTGTTTTTTTATTTCTAATGTATCTCTCATAGCATAGGAGAGGTACAATTAATATGCAAGAATTTTACAAAGTCGAGAGATTGGTCCATGCTTCATGGACTACAATAATATAAACATATTCTCTTAGGCTTCTGGAAGTGTATAATCATCTGTATTTCTCGAAGATGTATGGTGAGCCCCCAAACGGCTCAAATTTGTGCAGTACTTAATTTGTATATCTTGTCCCTTTTTTTTTACCCACCTTAATCTCTGGTTTCTTACTATTTTGCTTGTTTGTTTGTTTTAAATTACTGTTGCAGAGGAGCAGAGTGTGTGTCATACGAAGCTTGCCACACGCCTGGGCGTGACCATAGCGGTGGAGCCAAACAGCAAGCTTAACTTGCTGAACACATGGAGGAAGGATTTGGGTCTGGACTGGAGCCAAGTGGCCTACATGGGTAAAAGGAAAATGTTTTTTATTAAAAATTGCCATCAATCACAGCCATGTACGCTTGGGGGGGGGGGGGGGGGGGGGGTCTCCAAGCCAGGAAAAGCCTGCAAAAAGGGGGACAGGCCAATTAATTTCATTATTTTTTTTCTTCTTTCAGTGAAGCTTGAACATAAGAGAAGAAGATACCTTTAACATACTTCACCTTGGTAAAGACCATTGTCAATATTGGATAAAGATATTTAGCAAAGATTCAAAAGAGCTGTTGTAATGAAAATATCTGTACTGGTTCTTGCTAAATTCATGAATTTTGAGTAAATATTGTATGTGTTCTTTCCAAGTGGGAGGGGTGCACCACTCTATGATGACACTGTGCTCGGCTAATGTCACATACAAACACACAAAGGATTTTTGTATTCAGCACATGGGCGTTTTATTTATACCAATTACCAAGGAAATTTGTTTCATTTCTCGCATCAACTCATTAGGGCGTGACATTCCCGACATGGAATGTATGAAGGTGGTTGGGATAGGTGGTGCCCCGGCCGACGCCCAGCATTTCATCATTACCACATCCAAGTTTGTCGCCAAGGAGGCAGGAGGGCGTGGAGCTGCCAGGGAGTTCTGCGACCACCTGCTGGTGGTCATTGACAAGGCTCAGTCGGCCATGGAAATCAGGACGTAGCTTGTACTGTTTGTGGTGTCTTCTGTTGACGCAGGCCTCTGCAATTATTCTTTATTAACTCTTTATGTGCCACGGTGGAAACCCCTGTGTGCCACGTTATTCTGAGACAGGAAGGTAGTCATGCTCTGAGAAAGAATTTTGTTTTTTCCAATCTGTATAACTTCTAGAAGTTTCTGTTAAGCTGGACATAATAGTGAGCAAAGTTAAAGAGGAATGCCAAACTTTGCTTCCATATACAATGTTTAACAATTCTATTTTCAATTTTTCTTTTGAATGACCAGTTGCTACATTACTGTAAAGGCATGACTTTTGCACATAAAACCATGACAAAAACTTAGAATGTAAGAGCAAATCTAGTTGGGAACATCGCTTGATAGTCAATCACCACATAGAATGCAAGCCATATATGAGAGGAACAAAAGCACGAAAAGCGCTTTCATTGTGCCGCGGGATTAGCAGTGATTAGGGATTTATCGATCGGTTTTGGCGGCTTTGTTGGTTGAGCAGAATATGCGAAGTTGGGACGCTGTCGACTGAGTCGGACGTGCGAACGTGGCACATAAAGAGTTAAGTGCAGGTCTCTTTTCCCTCAATCTCTTAAAATTTGTCGGCAATGTTCTCACAACATTAGGAAGCTGCCAAATAGTATGTGCCACAGAATTATCTGAATAACTCATGCTCTGCAAGTCAGAGTTTGCCATCAACTCAGTTTACCCGTTGAGGATGAGTCCTGAGTACAAATTCGGACAGGTGTTTATTGGAAATGCGTGTTATAGCAAAATCAGTCCGTCCTCAACGGGTGAAGAGATCATTGTAGCATAGATATTCTTTTTACCTGTGATCTGTGAATTTTTGAAAGTAACTTTACAAATATGATATTTTAAAGATTTTAGAGGGCTACGAGGGCTACATGCCCCTGCTCTGTGTGTGTATAGGTGTGTGTTTAATGTGACATGGCTGTCACCAAAATGTGAGATTCCTTTCATTTTGCAGGGAAATTTAAAGTTCGATGTTAAATACTGATGTGTAGTTACTATAGATTAAAAGACTTTCCAAAGAAGATATTGTGGTGTGTTTTCAAGGTTTAGGGGGCTATGTGTGTGCCTTATTCTGATCTAGAGATTATGAACCATGTTGATTGAAGTGCTAGAAAGTTATTTATTCTCCAAACAACTCTACAGCTGTAATGATGTAAAAGCTAGATTTTTAGCAATTAATATTATGGCTGGAAATGAATGACTTTTGAGCATTTTCTGTCAATGAATAGTACTTTCAAGTTTATGTATAATTATATGTAGATTACATAGTTCATCCTGTCAATAATTTCACCCTCCAGGGGTTGTAGTTAACACCTCATAAGTTATACAAAAATGCAGTAGGTTCAAGTCGAAGGATTTTTTAAAAGTCCATTTTTAATCGACTTAAGAGATATGGACTATGAGTATGTGCATAAATTATCAATTTTCCTGTATGGGGTCCAATTCTTAGTCCTGGAATATATACACGTGTATCTTTTTTTCTTCATACCGAAGATGGTGTGTCACTAAACGGACCAAAGTACAGGAAATTAGTCTGTTGTACTCACTTCCCATGTGTATTCACTTATTTATTTGCAAGTGTTGCCCTACTACATTATACTTGCAGACTAGTTTGGGGAGAAATTATGGGAGTTGGATGACAAGTAAATTACATCTTGTCTGAAGGTAACAAACTAAAATTAAAAGCTCATAATTATGCAGAATTAGCATAGGTATCCCATTATGGCACGGACAATCAAATATTAAAGTGAAATGCTCCTTGTCTAAATGCACAGTTCAAAGTTGTAGGATATTTGAAAACTGAAACAAACATGCTACATGTATGTACTATGAAAATTGTTGTGAGATACTGTATACATATGTGACTTGCTTCATTCTTATATGTAGTCATTAACCCTCAAAGCAGTGTATAAGACGTCATAATATGGAGTTTGGGGGAGTACAATATCCATTACGTGAATGCATCCCTGCAAATGAATGAAATACATTTGAGCATGACATGCCTACCTCTCAAAGAATAGGATCATTTTGGTTTTGGTATGTTTGTGTATGCTTGATTGCCCACCAATTATTTTGCAAGGGTCTCGGCAAGATGCTTTGCATTTTTCAAGTTTGGCATTTGCAAGTTTGGCAAGTTGCTGTTAACTAGCATGTGCATCATTTGCTAAAAAATCAGAACATTCTATGATGTTTTCATTGCAACTGATTGACAAATTGCCCTACGTCGATGTAAATAAGCACTGAATTGATCAGTGGTTTAGGCGATGAAAGAATTTAATAAAATTGAATAATAATTTGCAGTACTCACTGCATGCTATAAGGATTAGAAACAACACTTGCTGTCGGATGGAAGCTCAGTGGTCTAGTGGAGGTGACGCCTGTCTGGAGATCAGGAGGTCGTAGGTCTGAATCCTGCTCGAGTATGTACGCCATTGATTTCTTTTATCATATTAGCTACTCCTAAAACACTGATCAATTCAGTGCTTATTTACGTCAATATACATTGTAAGGCAATTTGTCAATCACTTGCAATGAAAATATCTCGACGGAAGAATTTCATGAACTTGAACTCTGTGATGTGTGTGAAACTTTGAGAAACAGTAGACCCATGATGATGTATATGATATATATGTACATACTGGGTTTGACATTAGCAAGTGACCTTGTGGACTGGGACCACAATATTGTCCCACCACCAAATTTATTCAAGATTGTCTTTTCTTTTCTTTCTTTTTCTCTCTCTTTTTTTTTTTTTGACCCAATCAGGCAATAAAGATTCTAAATGAATTGTTATATGCTTACTCTTATTTTGAGCCAATACATTTACTTTTCACATCACTAAATTTTGAAATTTAAAGATATATAAGAGACCCAAATAGACCACCATAAAAAAGCCTTGATAATGTATATACATATATCTTTTTTAACTTGGGACTGAGGTAACATTTTACAGCAAACGATCTTTCATGTCAGTCTTTCCTGTTTTTACTTCTGTATAAAGTGTGTTATTCTAAGTGCATACCAACATGTCAAAATCTGTGCAGTAGCAATTTTATGTATCTTTTGTCTTTAAGCTCTAAATCAGCATGGAAGTAATAATAATATTGACAATATTATTTTCTGTATAAGGTAGAAAAATTAGGCTATAGACCCTGATCAACTTTACATGAACAAGTTTATACAATGTATTGCTTGTTTGTCAATGGCAGCTCACAGATAATGTTAGTCACCATATGAAAGAAATAGTTTGCAAACATTGACAGGTTGTATCAGGGAAATGAGCAGAATCGGACAGCAGCGAGTTTTGATCATCTAGTCATCAGTATACAAGATGGACAATGCCTTTCAAGGACCCCTTTGAAAATCAGCCCTAACTTTGGCTGAAAGAGTAATCCTTCCAATGAGTGGAGAATGAATAAATAAAAGATAAACAAAATAAAAAAGTCATCAGAGTGATTGGCAGCTAGGACTTGATGCTTTGGAGTGTGGTTAGCTATTTCTTGTCAGATGTGTCTTATGTAAGATTTTTTTTTTTTCAGTGAGAGCAATTCCTTTATAAGCACCATGATACCGAGATAGATTGTGTACTTTTTTTTCCACACATCTTCTGAAAGAATGTAACACATTCCTTCATCTCAATAAAAGAGACCATCCTCATGGCCTATTTTTTTCTGTCAAATGAGCTGCACTACATTCACAATTATGATTATTCAAAGTTAAGAAAGAAATGTAAAAAAAAAAAAAAATAGGACAGGTTTATTAGGACACAACATAAAATGGATGTGATGACTTTCTTAAAGACTGTCATGAATTCTGACTTTGCTTTAATTCTCCTGTTTGTGTGTTTGTTTTTGTTTTTGTGTGTTTTTGTGTATTTACATCAGTGCAGTTAATGAAAAGAGAAGGCTTTGGCTGTGAGATCTAGACAGTGGAAGGAAAGTGGAGGCCTTGGGGGCATTTCATAAAGCGTTTTGTTCAACAAAGTCAGACAAATTTACTTTCAGCCAATCAGATGCAAGGATTTCCGTAGCTTATAACACTTTGTCAGAAAAACATCTGACCAAAATGCTTAAGTATGAAATGCCCCTCTGAGGTGTTGTCAGTCTCCGTAGGATGTCTGATGTATTGTCTCCTTTCCTTGCTAATCGCTGGTGCATGTATACAACTGAGGTACTGCGCAAGCATGCATTGCATGCTGGGATATTAGATTAAATTTGTGACGTCAGGGCTGTGATCGTGTACTAAAAGCATATGCGAAATGCACTGAAGTAGGTTAGCAATAATACCATGTGTGTAGAGCAGTAGGTTACAGCTGTACTTATAGGTGCTTTTCATTTTAAATACGCTTGGATAGAATTCAGGGTATGAAAACACATTCAGGCATGCCTGTATCGATTTTACAATTCGTTTTGTTTAAATTTTAGAAATGATAATAGCTTGTGCTATAAGTAGAATACACTTTTTGTTCTGTTGTTGTTTTTTGCATGCATAAGAACCTTCCGTACACTTTCATTATTTTCTTTTCATATTGGCATTGTAGAAACCAACAAGGATCTTATTTTACTGTCATGTTGCGCATTTGATAAATTATTGATATTATGTGGTGGGTTTCTTGCGACGTCCCTTCTTTTGGGATGAAATATACCTTGCAGCATTGTTGATGATGCGGTATATAGTAAAGCTGTTTTCAGATGCCACAAAGTCATGGAATATAGAATGATAATAACCTATTTCAATTGTCACAGAATAGGCACCCCAAGATGACCCACGAATATTCCAATATATTTGAAGAGCTTTTGTGTCTTCATGTGGAAGCATTATTTCCTCATACAATGCTTATTGTTCTCACCCATTTCCATAAAATGAATAAGGCATGCTACATCAGTGTACAGACTCTTGGTATTCTATAATGTATACTGCCAAAATGTATGTACAATGTATGTATATTTACGTATGTATCCGTGTGTATACATGCATACATACACCAGTGTACATAATTATAATTATATAATGTACATCTGTTTGATAACAGAAGGCAAAATAGCCATCTGTTGAAAACCTCCTTTTACTCCTCAGACATGCAGATTTAGATCGCCCAATATGAATAAATGCACATCAGTGCAACACTCACCATTTTAATACAGTATTGGATATGACTGGCTGTCACAGATGTACACTGTACTTTTTTTTTGGGGGGGGGGGGAGTTGGAATGCTCTTTGAGCAATTATTGCGATTACATCTCAAACTATGATATAACTGTAAGAACTTTGGGGAGTTATATCATAAAATTCATATTTTTGAGGGAAAATATTGTTATGCCATGATTTTTCTTTTCTGATCTAGGCTACATTATCAAAGTAAAATATATTTATTAGAATATGAGAGCATATGAATACGTCTATAAAATATATACCGACGTTTCTTTTCTGCTACATAGATGTCAAGCTTGTAGTATATCTGATGCATACTAAAATTACGACGTGGCTTTAAGAGAGGAAGAGAGGTAGCATGGTAAGAATGATATGGACGGTGTGGTGCATGTCAATACTTGAATTCATTTAGTGTGAATATGATTTTGTGGTATGGGCAGTGACACAGAGGAAGAAAGGGGAAAAATTGTGGTCAAAGAAAGAGACAGAGGATTGATGATTCCAGTGGATATTTGATGACGACTGAATCTTCTTTTTTTTTTAAAGACAGTATGAATAGCTGTACGAAAGAGCACATGTGTATATATGTATGTATAGATAGATAGATATAGATAGAAAGATAGATAAAGATAGCTAGATAGAGAGATATATATAGAGAGATAGAGATAGATAAATAGATTGATAGATATAGATAGAAAGATAGATAAAGATAGCTATAGATAGAGAGATACAGATAGATACAGATAGATATGTAGATAGATATAGATAGAAAGATAGATAAAGATAGCTAGATAGAGAGATACAGATAGATACAGATAGATATGCAGATAGATATAGATAGAAAGATAGATAAAGATAGCTAGATAGAGATATATAGATAGATAGAGAGAGATAGATGTAGATAGATGAATAAATAGATAGGTAGATATAGATAGATATTAAGATATAGATAGATAGATCTCGGGGTTCAACACTAACTCTTTTCTCTGGTGGCCACTAAACTATAATATTTTGAATTTAATATTGGTGGCCCTTTAAAGAAATGTGATGACCCCAAACTATAAAAAAACATAACGATTCATGTTGAATCTTAGTGCCCGATCGGGCCACCAAAAGCCTTCATGGAAATTTGGTAGCCCGACATAAAGTCTTCCACGGGCTCTATACTGTCTTATAGTATTGATATGTATGTATATATATATATATATATATATATATATATATATATATATATATATATATATATATATATATATATATATATATATATATGTATATGTATATATATGTATATGTATATATATGTGTATGTGTATATATATATATATATATATATATATATATATATATATATATATATGTATGATGATGATGATGAAACAGCATTTGTATAGCGCCATTTATCTGTAGAAACATTCAAAGGCGCCCAGCTCCCAAAAAGTGTCACACATCATTCACAAAGTTGCTGGAAAAGATAAATCTTCAGTTATATATATAAATATAGAGATAGACAGAGAGAAAGAAAGAGAGAGGAAGGGGGAGGATGTATAAGTATATATTTATATGTCTACATTTACTTGTACATACACAGCATGTAGGGCCTAATTATCTTATTCTTTATCATGCATTTTTTTATTGTCTTATTTCTCGGTTGTATTTGTATGCATGCGTATGACCTTTATATTTATCCTTATCAAAGTATACACATTCGATTCTTTCCCTCAATTTCAAGGTCCTATGCATAATGATACCACTAAGCTTAAATACGCATATATTATACAGTAATTACTTGTGTGTAATACTTGCATGCTAAGGGAAGGCGTAGAGGATGATGCCGTGTAATTATCACGCTGCTTGTACGCGCATTGTCCAGATGGTGTTTAGTCAAAATATCGAAATATTTTCATAATGCGACTCCACAAGCACCTGAAAAAAGCCTAAAACCCGTGTTTGTTTTTTTTTATTTATCCTTATCCGCTTATTTCTTGCATCTTATAAGCAAGATTTAACTATAGCAGTCAAACAGACGGCAGTGGGACTCGACGATCTATTCTATATCATCTGCCAAGCAATATGACATGCACAATGTAACACATTAGAAGTCTGCTATCCTGCCAGTATTGAAATGCTAAACATGCATGACGAGAAGGAACTGTGTGTTTCTCCCCCTCCCTCCCTCTCTCTCCCTCTCTCTCTCTCCATCTCTCCCTCTCTCTCCCTCTCTCTCTCTCCATCTCTCCCTCTCTCCCTCATAGGCAAGTTCAATTCATACGTACAAAAACGAACTAGCTGTCGCTCGGTAAGTGTTTTTAGATCCAACCGACTTTTCAAGTGAAGTATTCCTAGGCAACAGAAAGCATGGAAACGCCATATCGACAACAAAACAAAACACATCTATACACACACAAAAGCAAAGTTAAATTGATCGATATAGATCTTGTGATTGTAAACTTTCAGCTTTGATAGAAGCTATTATGTACTACGACGTGAATCCGCAAGGATTTTTTTACTTTGTTTAACATCTACACTCCGGCTGCGCTTAAGCTCATTTGCTTTATGACCAAAAGCAACACCAGTAACAAAAAGCAATTTCTCATATCTTTGATGGTCAACAATGTGGAACAAGCAATTTCAGCTACAAATGATTGAAGATTTAGAATTTGTTTATCCTCGATATAGTTTCCCCTATCTTTGTAAAGGTATATTATAGAAGTCATACACAACTATGATAGTCATTATTTTGTTTTATTAATAGTCCTGAGACTCGACTTGAAATAGTGAAACAATACAGTGGTATAGGCCCTGCTTCTTATTTAGCAATACGAGGGTAAACCCCACTCTGAAAGACTTGGTATATCATAGGCACACTCACTAGTAACGAAATGTTAAAAACACAACAAATCAATCTATCAAAACTTTCGGTACACAATTACACTAATACACAATTAACAAAACAAGATAAAAAAATCAGCGCTAGTAAATCACAGCCAATTAAAGAGGAATTACTTCAGTCCTTTTATAAGTTGGTCTGATAAGAAAGACTAATACCTATAACAGTGAAAACATCAAGATCGGATAAAAACTAGGGAAGTTATGAAATTGTGAAGTTTCGCCAATTTCTGCAGATATAGTTCTGGTACAGTTGATATGAATATGCAAATGAGGGAGCTGATGATGTCATCACCTTACAGTTTTCCATTGATCATGTAAAAAAAATGACGAAAATTCAATGTTTCCTATATCAAAAGTGTAAAACTCTATGTTATTCCTTGTTGAAAAAAAAAAAGATAATGATAAAGAACTATGAGTTCGATGGTTAAAACATCTACATTTTTTGACTGAATAAACATCGCATTGTTTCTTTCACAGGTAGATATCAGATAGGTAGTGAAGGCGACCTCAGAATAATAAAAGAGGACAATAAAAACTCTTATACCCTGCAGAAAGAATACTATCCCGAAAAGTAAACAATCCCGAGATACACATGTCTAAAAGGGAACAACAAACATTCACGAAAACATCAAAAATATGTTTTACGTGTATTTTGAAATTGAAGCTAATCTCTTCCAAGCTTCTATAATGATGTGAGTGTTTCAGCTTCCAGACATCTCTCTTCAAATCTTGTCACGAGAGTACAGCAACATGTTCCGTTAAAATCTATTTCGAATATCTTCAGTGACCGTGCATGAGTCACATTTGCTCTCTTAGATTCAAAGTCGAGTTTTCGGAGAAAGTTGTAGGGTATAATTCATTATGAAGTCGTGTTATCCAGTAATACAAATTGTGATGTGTCGGTTATAATGTCAGCAGTCCATAAAATACTGCAGTTTTCTGTGTTCATACTTCTATTCTGATATCAAGCTTTCTCTTCTCTGAAATTCTGCTGGACTTGAAGATATGCTGCTGCATGAGAGTGGTAGGAATATTTGGGAGTGGGAGAAAGATGCGATTTGATGGATTAAGTTTAATGAAGACGAAATAATATTTGGTGTTAAATTATATGATATGCAATTAACTTTTAAGTGATTTGAATTCTTTATTAGAGCCGCTTCACAGTGAAGGTATCCTTTTAATGCGAGATGCGATGTTTAAATGGCATTTTCCTAATTGGCCTTAAGGGCTTTAACAATAAAAGAAAAATTGAAGCTGAGTAGCGAATACAACCATTTCAAATTTGATCATTTTGAGCCTCATCCTATATTTATATATATTCCATGTAACAAGCTAATTAATACTTTGGCGCCCTAATTTTCTCTGTTCCTCTGTTGAACAGTACTAGTAATCTAGCGTCCACAAAACTATCACTAAGTGACTAATGAGCTGCATGACAATCCAATCTAAAAACAAAACAGGAACAAAAAACAGACAAAATGGTACATTTAGGTTTTGAGTTGCAACGGTTTGGGTTTTTGTTGTTGATGATGTTGTTGATCCCTTCTTTTTATTTGATGGTGGTAGTCTGAAGACTGAATAAAGCGGTTGACACACACTTAATAAATACAACAAATTTGCAAGAGTTACCCATTCTAGCTAAATATTAAAACACAAAGTGACCAAATAAAACGAACCAAGATATCAAATCACCACTAAGGAAACAAATAAAACCTCAAAAGCCTCCAAGTTGGAATGCCAGCTTACTTCTACCCTTGCTTACTTTACAATCTAGTGAATCTAGACAATATGTTAGAGGTACTAGTAGTCTTCGATTGGTGTTCCTCGTTGCTCTTGATGAAGATGAGGAAGTCCCGTTCACTCTAGATCTTCCTCAAGAATAGTTTCGTCATCCGCCAAGTCTCGTCGAGTGCGCCTCCCGAGAATCCTCTTCTTCAAGAGCTGGGGTTGGATTCCGCTGGGTTCGGCAACCTTAGCCTGAGTATTCTCTTTCAAGATGATGGTTCCCCGCGGGATGTTCCCGCGTGCTACGATACTCTTCCCCATCTGAATACAAAAGCAATCAAAACAAATAAAACGAAAAATGAGAAGCGCCAATTTGTCACTGAGTATACACATGTCACTTCATAAACGGGCAACCCTCCCCACCCCTCCCCAGTCTCGTTTTTGTTTTTTTGTGTTTTTTGTGTTTTTTTTTGGTCACACCAAGTAGGCGGAAGATGGTTGCTTTCCCACAAACTATATCACGATGATTATTTCTCTGCGCACTGGCTACATTAATTGAATCACGGAGATACAACATTGAATGGAGGTGGACGTTGGTTACTATAAAAACTGAATTGAAAAAAAAAAACTGAACTATGTCAACTGCTTGCTTCTACGAAGCTCTCACCTTCTTCAACAAGGCTGATTCGCTGTCTCGCATTTTCTTAGTCCGTGTGCCTAACGCCGTCTCCACTTCGCGAATGGCTTTTACCAAAGCCGTGAGCTCAGCAGGATCTTCATCAAATGAAAGAAATCAAGAGAGAAAAGGAAAGATAATTCGCTTTGTAGAGCATAATAGAATTCTACTTGTACGCCTATAATGTATTTTTGTGACCTCAGCATCATCATGATTGGCTTCGAATTTCATCTTCTTCTTTTTTGTTTACATTTCTTTTGATCCATGTCATCCCGAGAGGGATTGGAATTCAGATTTATCGTATAATTAGTCAAGCAGAAAATAATCTAATTGCAGAAAAGTCATCTTCGAATCAATGTATGTATGTATGTATCCTCAGTGATGGGTATAAAAAATGAAATAGATATAGCATGATGGAACAAATTAGCAGAGAGGTGGCTTAACAAAGTAAGTGGCTTTGAATAAGTAATCACATCCTTCAGCATCTGTTATGCCCCTGTAGCACCCCCCCCCCCCTTGCTTTTTGATATAGTGGTAATTTTCAGGGATATGATTCTGTATACAAAGTGAATTGATATGAGACTTGCATGACAGACGTGTTTTTTATTGATAAAGGAATCTTGTATTGTAAATCTGTGTGTGTGTGTGTGTGTGTGTGTGTGTGTGTGTGTGTGCGTGAATTTGTGCTTGTTTGGTCTATGATAGGATTAACAAAAATTGACATGGTTGCTTTTTTAGTCTACCTATATCGAGATTCCCTTATTTGCATGTTCTATTGTATTTTCATATTTCCCTGTTGTAAACTAAACAAATGACATGTTATTCACTTTAATCTCTTTTTTTATTATTCTGTTGTGCGAAACTAAACATTGCGCACAGAAAAGGAACTATTCTTGTTAATTGTGTCCAAATCATCTATATACTCTGCTACTTCGTACACCGATACGAGTTTGGATCTCTGTCCTTGAGTTATTGAATGACCCTGAATTTAAAAAAAAAAAACACACATTGAAAAAAGAGGGTGCAGGAACACTGTGTGCGCGTTTGTGTGCGTGGGAGTTTATTTTGCTTCTTTATAGCGAATTTATAGGGTGGCTTACAGACGAGACTTTGAGGAATGGTCAATTTCGATACATTATGATTATAACATAATGATTTTAATGAAATCGCATCAAAGATTACGCAAAAGGTGTGTGTGTGTGTGTGGGGAGAGAGAGAGAGAGAGAGAGAAAGTCGTGATTGGTGTTACCTAGAGACGCCGCGTGGTCACTCCCTTTCCATGACTTATTCAGAGTTATATGACGTTCAACCACTTTCGCGCCCAGAGCAACGGCGGCAGTGGTGATGGCGACTCCCCCTTCGTGCCCGGAGTAACCAATGGGAACGTCGGGAAACCTCTCTTTGTACTCCTGAGAGATAGTGAGAGGGATCGGATCGAAATAATGAAAGATATTTTGCAGGGAAATTTCAGACGATTTTCATAATTTCACATCATGTAGAAGATAAATCGATAGTGCCATTTATAGATTTGTAGAATTTATTGTGGTCCTTCAAGCAGATAAATCAATACTCTGAAAAACCCAAAACAAATTATCCTGAACAAGGATGATGACATAGGAAGATCATATTCCAATAACGTAGCAATGTAATTCCATTACAATACCACTTGCTTCACAACTTCACCTATGTAGAATTTATGCATGCCCTCTTCTTTTGTTCTGCTTCCATGAGCACCCAATCCTGCGAAGCTATGCTAAAGATGCTACGTCATCATCCTTGTTCTATGTAATTAGTTATGAATTTTGAAAGCATTCTTATTGCTTTTGTCAATTACCATGATTTGTGCAAATCTGAACCCAGTATAACCATTATTCATAGATGTTCAGATGCAAAAATCTCACTCTGGAGTTGTCCTTTAAATGATTACCGGAGATTTTCATGATTATGTCTGATGAGCGGATGTGACATAAAAGGTTATGAGTATAAATTTTTTTTAAAAAACATAAAATGAAAATGACATGATTGCAAAGCACGCTGGGAATTTGTTATAAAAAAGGAAGAAGAAGAAGAAGCAAACAACCTAACAAACAAAAACACAGAAAGATGTGAGTACGTTGGTCTACTCAGGGCCTTCAAACTGCAGAATATTCATTTTGTATTTGTTATATTTTGATGAAAGATAAAGAATAGAAAGTTAACAACACAATACATGTACATAATTGTCCTCTAAACGGTCGTGGCCACATCTGAATGACATTTTCTCCATCATCCCTAGATGTAGGATGAACAACCTGCCACGGTCAGAGAAATAACACATACATAATTATGATGACTAATATATATATATATATATATATATATATATATATATATATCATATATATATATATATATATATATATATATATATATATATATATATATATATATATATATATATATATATAACACGAAGGGAGAGATAGAGAGAGAAATACCCCAAATATCTCAACGTACTTGTATTACTAGTAGGTGAACATCTTTGGCATCCAGTGGGTAAGTGCTTGTGCACTGTAGAAGAACAAATTTATCGTGGTGTGCCTTCACAGTCTCATAAATCTAATGCAAAGGAAAAACAGAAATTAAATGATTTGTATGATATTGCCTCTCAAGAGGTATTATCCAAAAACTGTTCTGTTTATTGGATGATTTATTTTTCGATACTCTATAGTTTTTGTTTGTTTTTCATTTTCCATTTGAGAAGATGGCTGGATAGCCCATATTCAGCTATGCTAGGCTGGTCTTCCATGGGGTCCAGTTGGATGTGAGGGGGGACCACTTTGCGATGACTGAATGAAGAGGGATCTTTTACGTGCATGAAATGTGACTCAACCGACTCGCTCACAGACGGGAGCTTCATTTCATGTCCTATCCGAGGGACAGAGTGTTTTGCCTCTTGCTAGAGGGGATGGTATGATTACGCACAACATTGTTCAGTCAAGACTCGGGTCGCTTGAGCCAACTCACCGCCCTAAATCATTGCTGCATGTTCAAACAATAGACGTTTAAATTGACTTTAGCAATGTTTATTCCGATGGAGTGGTTTTTGACGTTGTCTGTATCTTTTCCTCATGTAGTTCAAAGTGCAATTATCAAAGTGCCATCATAACATTCTAAATGTATATCAGTGTACATCAACAACATTATAAAGGCTATCTTAGACCCTGAACTCTTGACGAAAGATAAAATTATATGCTTCAAGTGTTATTTGACGGTTTGCTCGGTGTACACCTCCGAACTAAGAAGATGCAACTGCTGAGCAGATTAGCAGCACTGGATTAATCAAATGATTATGTTTTATGTTTTTCCCCTATATTCAAAATACTATAGATGACAAAGGTCCCACATATTGTGCATTATGCAAATCTTTGTGATATTGCAGGAGTTTTTTAACATGACACAGCAGTCTTTTTATCTTTTTTTTTATTTCTATTTTTTTCGTAGTTTTGTAAAAACCACTTTGTGTCATGGCTGGATTTATCATTCTTGAAGGGATTAACAGATTTTTCGCCATCTTTACTATAAGCGTATAAACTTCGAACATTTCTATTCACTGAGTCTATGTACATGTGCATTTCAGGTGAATTTCCCATGACACAAATTGTTTTTCCCTTGTCTACATCAGAATACAGATTCGATACGCATTATTCACTTATTTGTCTCCGCAGCAATTAAGTATTCATTTCATTTTCATTTCATTTCATCATGATTATTTTATTTCCAACGAAAATGTAATTGCAATAAAACATTTGAATACACATACACCCATGACACATGGCAACTGTGTTTTCTGTGTCACAATCTAGTTTTTTTTTTCTTATTTGTGCTTTGTCTCTGTGTTACAATTCATCTTATCTTTGTTAAGCTGAATCAAATGTGTTTTGTGTTTACCCATGTACACATTGTCTGATATGCCGAATAAATAATGATAATAATGTTAATAATAATAATAATAATAGTAATGATAATAACAATACTCTAACGATAGTAATAACAATAATGATAAGACTAATGATTAAAAATAATGATAATGATGATGATAATAATCATTATAATAATAATAATAATAATAATAATAATAATGATAATAATAATCATAATAGCAATGATAAAATTTTGATAATGACAATGATATTAGCAATAACGCCTCAATATAAGTACAATAGAACCAGACTTGAATGGGGGGGGGGATTGGACCCTATACTGACCTGCTTTACAGTCTCCATATCCTGCATTCCAGTGGAAATAACCAGAGGTCGGTTCATCTTGGCCGCCCTCTCAATGTACTGAAAATTGTTTGCGTCCGCCGAAGGGATTTTCAGGAAAGGCACGTCAATGGAATCCAAAAATTCCAAGGCACTCTGAAGCAAACAAGGACAGTTGCAACTTCAAATGACAGAAATACCTTGAAATCCAGCATAATCCGTCCACCAATTTTATGTATTTTGGGCATGGATAGGAGTTGAAGGGTTGTACTATATTAGCTGTTCATGTGTACACAGTATGTGTTGAATCTTGCAGGTTCTCATGTGCCGAGAGTATCAGTAATGATAGATGATGATGAGGATGATGATGATGATAATGATGATGATGATAATAATAATAATAATAATAATAATAATAATAATAATAATAATAATAATAATGATAATGATAATAGTAATAATAATAATAATAATAATAATGATAATAATATATGGTCTTATAATTCCAGGGGAGCCTCTTCAGTGTTGCCACTGCTCTACCAGAGGGCCCTGCCATTATTATTAGCCTAGCTTTGCCAGGTACCCATATACACATGGGCCGAGAGGGACATGGTGGGCAAAACATCGTGTCTAAGGACGTCAGCACTGGGCGGGATTCGAACTCGGGTCAGTCGATCGGGAGTCGAGAATCTTATCCACTATGCCACAGCGCCCCACAAAACTTATGCTGCCATGACTTAAAACATAGGTACTGCGCATTATAAATGCACTTTATTATTTTGTATAATAGAGCATCGGATATGAAAAGGAAAACTCAGAATTTAAAATGAAAGGCTTTAAAATGAAAGGGGATAAGACCTATGAAAACATCACGTCACGTTACTTTAGTATATCATCAAGGAGGTTGAAGAGATGGAGTAACAACAGAGTTATTCCCTTTGATTTATGTTCGAAGCCGCCGCTCAAAAATATTTGAAGCATGTGCCAAACAGGATCTGCCGCGCAGATACGAAGACAATTGACTAGTGTCTCATTGCATAATCACCAGCCACTTTCAAAGGAAGACATGTCTTTGTGATGGTAATTACTTTTCGCTATCCCTTCTTATAATAGGTAGGTGGTGCAGACACGAGGATGCGCGAACAGAAATTGAGGAAAAATGCTGAAATGAAGATGAAAATTACTCGACTGGGCATACGCGGGCACTAATCTGATATATCTATCAATAAAGAATTATACTTGAAGATTATTACATGTTAGTTTCATTTGGGGAAATTAAGTGGAAAAGTGATAAAACCAGCTTTCCAGGATGTTACAGTTTTAAACATTTTCACATAATACAGCTCTGATTTACACTATATTTGTGCGCAAATTTCTGAACGGAATTGACTTTTGTTTTACATACTTTGTTATTAAGTGAAATTTCATTTCATTTAACAATTTAATAAATAAGCAAAATATGGCCAACATTATGATAACGTTCAAAATGAATCTTCAGATTGCTCAGCAAGACGGCGGCTTGGAACATCGATCATCAAAGGCACAAGTGCACCTGTGGAATTCTTTTGTACATCAATAGAAATTTGACAACTGTTTGAACAATTACAGCCAGTTGGAACTCCATGTATAAAACCTTGATATCACAGAGTAAACGATCGTAGAATTTTGGGTCTTGTTCTTAGAGCATAGGGGAAGTAACAGGCAAAGATTTATGCTGTCATTCCTAACTAAGACACACGTAGGAAAGGAAGCTGGTTTGCGGAAAGGATTTAGTTCAGGTTATATACCTCGTCGAAGGCGGACGATGTAAAGAAGATGCCGATCTCTTTTGCGTAGGCCTGTAATTCGCGGAACTCTGCCTCTGAAAACTCGAGAAAAGCCTTGTGCTCTCCGTACGTGGGCCCCCATGCGTTGCGGGAGTTATACGGGCGCTCACGGGCGGCGCGGTTGAAGCGTACAGCCAAGTTGCTCTTCTGGAATTTGGCACAGTCGGCACCAGCATCCTTCGTAGATAACGCCACGGAAAGAGACCGACAAACAAACAGACAGACAGGGCAGGCTTACTACGAGATTGTTCAATACAGTAATTGAAGGAGGAAATCTCTTGATTTCGAAGACAATGTCATCAAATCGCTAAGGATTTAGTCTCTTTAGATTTGTTGACGGACGGAATGACATCACGGCGGCACGCTTCGTCTTTCCAGAGTTTCGTATATCTATTGTCCATTCATTAGAACAGAGAAACTGTCAAACGGCTATTTGATTTTGGTGTAAGTTTTCCCGTTCATTTTCAAACTTCTTTTTTTTATATTCAGTTTAATAGATTTCTAGTTCAATTTCATGCCGAGAAATCTGGAAATGCCAATCCTATTTTCAAATTCGCCTTTTGTTGATCATTTTCGAACAAAGTCTATTCAACTTATTGTGTCATTTTGTCACACATTCTCGTCATTTACATTTCAAATTCGTCTGTTACACTCGCTGCACACACTCCAGCTAAAGGATTTCGTCTTTTAGCGATAATTTTCTTCAAATTTTCCTTCAAATTCGTCTCATTTCTTTTCTGTTGTGATTTCTTGGTTATTTAATTTTTCCTGCAACATTTCACTTTTTGCAAATATTTACGAGTAACATGCACACACGTGTACCATACCCACACACAAAACACACACACACACACACACACAGAGAGAGAGAGAGACATACAAACACACCCGAATCATAGTATATACACACCGAGATAAACATAAATGTTCTGTCACACAAACCATTCGCAAACGCCACACTGATCCACGATTTCCATTCATATAACAATGATTTTTAAGACAATTTTACATTGTGTAGACCTATTGGCCCGAATTCACGAAGGTGGTACAAATGAAACCATGGACAAAAACCTTGGAGCGCCAAGTGTTGCATTAAATATTTCGTTACGAAATAAGTCATTTCGTCGATGAAATGATTATTTTGTAACGAAATGACAACATTTTGTAACTAAATGAACATTTCGTCCACGAAATGATAATTTCGTTAACGAAACGGTCATTTTGTCAACAAAATGACCAATTTCTTAAGAAAATATTCCGGGTAACAACTGGCGCTCCATGGTTTTTGTCCATGGTTTAAACCATGGTTTCATTTGTACCACCTTCGTGAATTCGGGCCATTGAGTCTAAGCCCGTTTTAATGCAAGAATATATATATATATATATATATATATATATATATATATATATATATATGTATATACATACTTAACATATATATACATATATACATATACATATACATATACATATACATGGCATATACATATACATAAGATGCAATAACGTGAAGTCATTAAATAAAAGAGCTCAAGGCCAAAAGATTGTCTTACTGTGTTTCATGTTCTCTTACCACCGTTTTTCATTCAATCTCCTGTCGCCCAAGGCATCGTGCCAAATACTTCTGAGCATGATTTTCCCACCTATGCCATCTGACTAATTTGTTTTGAAAAATTCATGAAATTGTGCGAACAAAGACGAATTTGATTTTTACATTCTCCAGTCGATGGACGGCGAGGATGAATCAATGACAACTGACGATTTTGATTTTGAATGGGATGTCTTTGAAAATGGTTGACGAAAAACGAACTAAAAATGACAATTGACTGAATTAGGAATTGAACTCTGTGTGCTTCTCGGGACGAATTTGATTTTTTTTTTAATCTTTGAAAGTGGTTTTAAAAGTCCGAAAATGGATTGGGAAACCTATAGTAGATCTTCGTAAGTTAAATTCCGCTGATTCTCAGGTCTTTATTTATTCACTTTTTTAAAAATCACGCAATTACCTACTGTACTCAAACATAAAGTTTGCTCTATTCATTGAGTAGGAATAGGAATACATTCCCTATACTTGATTCACGCTCAAAAAACAAATAAGATTTTGTAGGCGTATACCCAAATCTTTTGGATGTATAACATTCATGCCCAGATATTCCGGCAACAGACATTTCACATTCAAAGGTGAAAAACAGTCGAAAGAAAGTTTTGAAACAATTTCGTGAATATAATGAATAGAAATGTTTGACCATCACCCTTGCCATCACGCGTCAACATGATCTGGTAAAGGCTTACTACTGCGCACGCTCTGAAATTGTGGTTGAACGCGCCAGCCATGCCTTTTGTATCAAGCAACATCTTCATCTTTAGTGACATCAGGTTATATTAGGTTATATCCCTCACCTAAAACGTTTCTAGTACTTCTATTATAGACTCATCTGCATCTCCCCATTTCTTTATCAATTCTTATACATACACGTAGACAGTAGTTTGTTGTTTTTTTTTGTATGGATGTTATCGCGGTGCGACCAAGGAGTCTACACAAATCATATTTTTTGCTCATTCAAGTATTTGTATCCTCAGGCAGATGTATTTTTGTCTTTAAAAAATAGATGCTTGTGGGAGCACCAACATTTCAGAAAGAATAGGCTTTGTCTCTTTAGAATTCAAAACTTCTTTGTAATAAAAAAGCAAGGCCATTTGTGACTCGTGGGTGTCCGTTTAGTGGGATTACCCTGAGGATCAATATTCATGCTTTTATAGTCATAAGCAGGGAGGTGAGACGACTTTTTCTCACCTCAATGGTCAAGGCGACTCCCGCTACGATAAATCTTTGCCACACTCGAGAGAGCGTGTAAAATGTTAGCACTGTATTAAAATCGAACTTGCAATCTCGTTTTATTTTGCTTCAAAAAATTGCTGTCGGTTATTATTGTTCCTTGCGTTGGCCTGGTGAGTAAACAGAGGATGAAGAGACGCAAAGATGACATGTTTCTGCTATGTCTGTTTTTCGAAAAAAAAAGTTTTATATGATTACATGAATACATATTATACCAGAAAGAGAGAGAGGGGTAGAAGACAGACAGAGATGAAGGGGAAGAGGGAGAGGAAGCAATACGACGGGAGATCCTGTAAAGAAAACAGTACCTTGGCAACTTTGATCAGCTCCTTAGCGATGTTGATATCCCCTTGATGGTTCTGACCGATCTCGGCAATGACGAAGACTGGATGATTTTGCCCGACCATTCTGCCCGGCGCTAATTCGAATTCCACCTGCTTATTTACACCGTTTTCTCCGCTCATGTTGACCGTATATTGACAGGAGGTATACACACAAAAATGGCTCTGACAAGAGTCAGAGACAAAGACCATCACCATAAGTCATTTGCGAGGAAAATAAAATAAAACAAAACAAACAAAAAGAACATGTCACTCCTCAGTGTGACGATTTAATTGTCACGTGTGCAGTTTGTTATGGGTCAAGTGCTAGTACATTGTCAACTACCACATTATCTTCATTATGCATAATTCTTTATTAACCACTGTAAATAACAGCAGTAAAACGAATTAAACTGACGCCTTTTTTTGCCAATATGTCTATATCAGTTTGGCAAAATGGATACACCTGCACGGTTTATAGGACCTGCACTGTTACATCGTATCTATACCCAACGTTTTCTTACGTACTATTCGTCACATTTAGTGCTCTGTTTTTCAATTTATCTCTTAAAAAATAAAAAGAGATAAATAAAAAATTCATGAAATAGAAATCTTAATGAATGCTTATTTCGTATCCATGCATCTCTCATAAGATGAACGAACGAAATCATAGTAATCCGATCCGTCGCTCACATACAGACTCACGGGACTCGAGCACGCACAAGTCACATCCCATTTAAAATGAAATCTTAAAGCGATGAAAACTGTCAATGAAATATAAAATCTGACCGTAAGGTTTCTCCTTCATGCTCAAAAATTCACCATGTGCCATATTGGTAATATGATAATGATAAGAATATGTAATTTCTTATGTAGCGCTATATCTAGTAACAAGCTACTAAGAGCACTTGCTCCCCTCTCCAGAATGTTTTGAAAAAAAACTAGAAAATATACAAAAGGTACAAAAAATTAAATGATACAATACAGTACAATGCGATACCATGCAAGGCAATACATTACAATGACAATGTCTAAAAAGAACTAAGGAAACGACTCATGATTGAGCACAAAGATTTGCCTTGACATGTCCTGAATCACGGAGAAAACCTTCATGTGAGGGTCAAATTGTCAGACCATTTGGGGCTTGGGCCAGGCTACATTAAAGCTTAGGCAGAGAGGTATATTTGGTCTCACCTCCCTGATTTAGGATAGTAAGCCAACGTGTAATGTAAGGGTATGAAAATACGTTGTACTTACTTTGAAGCATAAGGCACAGAGGTCTTCGAAAACGCCAAAGGCCGAACAAACCAAAATTCCTGAACAACACACCTCGCCGGTCCTACTTCTGCCTGTTGATACTCAATATCCATCCGCGAAAGGTTGCAAAAACGCATGCAGGTGTAAACAATTTCGTTCATAGTGAAATACTTCAACAAAAAACAACTACAATGCAGAACCACCCGCGTACGTCTTGTGTGTGAGAGGGAAGGCCATTTTTGATTGGTGGACAGGTCTTTCCATAGAGAAGTGGGCGTTTCTCCTCATTCACCGTCATACCCCGTTCAGACCAAGAGTACGCGTTTTCTATCAATCGCAATCTCGTAGATTTAAAAAGGGCGAATAGATATTGGCGTTAAAGTTTACCAGTAACCTTTCAGACCGGATAGCAATTAATGG
Source organism: Diadema antillarum (assembly GCF_040938485.1). NCBI lineage: Eukaryota > Metazoa > Echinodermata > Echinoidea > Diadematoida > Diadematidae > Diadema > Diadema antillarum. The sequence continues at coordinate 2,777,678 of NW_027271172.1, forward strand.
AACACAATTGAAATCACTATTCAAAAGTGCAGTGAACTTGGGTAGGGCAGTTGGCGCCACCGAGCAGCTCACACATCAAATGGAGCTGCATTTTCGTAATAATTTGGGTGAATAATTCATGATTTTTCCACATACTATTATGATAGATATCATGTATCTTCATATACAAATATGTATATATATATATGTTTATATATATGGAGAGAGAGAGACCTAGATATAATAAGCCCTATGTGTGTTTGATTGTTCCAATGTATAATTATTGTTTTACGCTTCATATACCTTGCAAAAAAGCAGGAATATGATCAAATCAAATCAAACTTACTCCAAACTGCTTTCCTCCCCAAACAATATCAAATCTTCATTACTAGGGGGCCTATATAATATATGCGATTGTCAAAAGATGTAGGAGGATAAAATATTGATATCTCTTTTACATTGCGAAATACATACATATATATACGTTTATATAATTATATGTATGTATATATATATATATATATATATATATATATATATATATATATACTATATACAAATATAGCAATAAAATACGGATGAACCTGCTGTCAACCGAGTGAACTTGTTCCAATACTTCTTATATATATATATATATATATATATATATATATATATACATATTACATGCAATGAAAGGTTCCGGTTGAAATGTTTGAATCCAGAATAGCAGGAAGAGCACCAGAAGAATAGCGCGAGTTCCCATGAAAATGTTACCATGAAAAAAAAAGGCTTTGTTGAACCTATTCAACGAAGACTCTAGCATGAATACAAGTATACACGAATGCTCGAGGGCAGAGGAGTACTTGCCCAGGTTTTCCTCCATCCCCCCCCCCCCCCCCCCCAATTGGGAATTTTACACTTCTTCCACTCGGATGACTTGCTAAGACCACTGGTATAGTGTGTCAAGCTTCTTTTTTCTCCATCCTTTTATATGCTGATCCATGGTATGTTTTATTGAATCATATCACAAAGATAATCAAATTATTTACTAATTATTTGCAATGATTGGAAAAACAAATGAATAGAACAAAAAAAGGAAGAAAAGGGGTGACAAGAAATTGAAAATAACCTCCAATATCGAATAAGCAATTAATGCACGTGTACCATGGAACCGAAATACATAAATAAACTTTAACAACTACGTATATTATCATAAAAAGGGGATTCTTCGAACAGACATCGTACTGACATCCCTAAACTAAGAATTAAAGGAAAACAAAACCTCAATCCATCAAGGGTCAATAAAATCAGGACACATTCCACGTACTGAAGCTGTTTGTTTTCATTTATCAACACCAGAATAAATACTATACAAACACTACAATTTATGCCAATAAAAAAAAAACTCATCGCAGCCTCTGATGAGAGCGATGCAAAAGAAAAAAAAAAGAAAATTAAAACAGGTGTAATCATGTAGGCCGTTACAATGGAAAGTTTATGAATGTAATTTTCTGGAAAATATTCCAGCTGCGCATGGACAACGAAAGGTAATATCGGTTGATGTAATGACAAGTCCGCATGACAAGGTTCAAAAACACCACATGCTTCGCTGGGAGAACTAAACAAATTTCACTATGTATGCAAAAAGGATAATCGGTGCTATAATTCTGAGAAAAATCTCGATCGTGGAACCCTACATAACACACTATAACATGGGGTTAGATAGTGGTCTGTTCGGCGAACACCTCGGCCATAACATTATTACAGTTTCTTTATTTCAAAGCTCTCATTTTGTGTAACCTTATCTAAACAAACCATTTTTTTAACGAAACCTGTAGATGCTCCCTGGGCCTAGGAAGGACCCGATTGGTTATGGCAGACGTTATTAGTAAAAATCCATCCAAAAATCAAAAAAAAATCACGAAGTTGACTAAAGGAATTAAAAAAAAAAAAATCACACGGTGTTGGCACTCACTGACTTGTTTATAGCGAAATGCTTTTGAAAAAGATGATGCTACAGCACCTTGTGAAACACACTGTAGCCTTCATGGATTTCATGCAGTTTGCATATTAGAGAGGGAAGAGGGGAGTTGATGCAGTATTTACATACTTAATGCGAGAACAGAATTGCACCCATATGTTACCTTTTTTTAGGTTTCTCGAGTGCCTTCAAAATTATAGTTTTAAGCTTCTGCCAGAAAAAACTAGTTATATTTGAAGCGATCTCCTCCGATTTTCATATGGATTTAGGAATTGCACAAAGCTATAATGGGAGACTTTTACCTCAGCTTGCGAAGTTTGAACATCGAATATAAATGATGTCTTGAGGATGTCTCGAGTTATGAGATTCCTTCGGCCCGCATTCTTTCCGGTTTATCATATAACAGCTAGAGGACGTTCTTTCTGTCACATTACGATTGTTACTTGTCTGATTGCATATTGATACACATTTTTTCATGTTCAGAAAGCTGGTTTATGGAGGCAACTTCATGTGAAACAGCATCACGCCTAGCAAAGCACGACATGACGTGTTCAGTGCTTCGCTGAATGCCAGCCATATACAGCGTTGCTTCAGCGAGATCGGTATATCACTGTCTGGCGCAGCCCGGGCAGAGTGGAGCGGCAGCCTGTTTATGATATAGCACTCCCTTCCTCGCTGGCGTGACGGGTTTTGCGGGAAGCCGTATAAATATATAGCGCCGTTGCACGTCAATAATGAAATTAAGTTCAGTCAACGAAATTCGCCGTTTTAATACAGGATTCATTGTGATGAAGGGTAGGAAACGTTTCTATATGAACAATGGAAAGTATGATATCTATCTTTCTGAGTGCAAAATCTCAACGTGAAACATCCAATTTTGAGTGACAAATATGTAGGATGGTGGCCACATACCGAGAAAACGAACGCTTTGGGTCCGTCTCCAGCAAACGCATGGATTAGTCAGTCATCACATCTGTTTTTCAAACAGTTTAAAGGGATGCTATAATTTTGGTTGAGATAGGGGATTTTAATTTTGACATTTAGTGACATGATTAGAAAACAATATGAAATATCAAATAGCATTTATTTGATTAAAATCGGTTTCGAATAGTCTGAGATGTACAAAAAAAAATTAAAACAAAGTGTGCCCAATATAAGGTGGGTCCCAATTTTTATTGGGCACCAATCTGATTTTGGGTATCTCAGTCATTTTCAAACCCGATTTACATCAAATGACCTTTGAATTTCTCTTGGAATTTTAAGCTCTTTGATATTTTCATATGAGAGGTCTCTCATTACATCACAAAAAAGTAGGAAATCTGACACACCATCTCAACCATAACTATACCATCCCTTCAAGTTATATTGCATACTTGGAAAAATGCCCAGGCGTTAAACAAATCACTTGGGTTTTTTTAAATCAATATAAACTACTATGATACTACACATTAATTGCTACAAGCCATATCAAGTGATGTATGGGGTAGTGCATCGTCGTGCTTCAAAATTGCTCAATTATCTCATATCTTTGAAATGAAAAATACCAAGATCCAAAGTTCTGGAAAATGAATGCTCGAATTCACCAAGATGACGTTTATTTGATACAGATTAAATTACTGTGCATGCCAAGGTCCCTTGATGGATTAGCTACTAATGAAAGTGTCTACAATTTCAGCAGTGAGATTAGAAACAATAGTACTGTTCAGTTTACTCGTGGTACTGGCCCTCACTCCTTCATGAACATTATGCAGTAAAATCATCGTTTTGCATTTGCTTTATTTCATATGCATATTTGATATTACGTTTATATTCTAGGAGTCATATTTATTACGTATGGTAGTATTCCTTTCTCATGGTTGCAATCTTCCCTTGACTTATTGGTGGTTTTGATTTTGTCCCTGTCAATATCTAGGCAGCAATCTCTTAATCATATTGCAACAAATGCATTTCAGCAATATTAATAACACAGACTCTCATGAACAATCTTGTCCGAAAACACTTGTAAATGCTGATCGTTTCGTTTTCCATTTTCGTTTCCATATATTTTCTTTGTCTACTTGAACAAATATAACTAAAAATTGAAATAACTGATATAAAATAAATGAACAACAACATCATAGCACAAAAAATAAGGTACTTCAGTCTCTAATTTCATAATGTTCAATAAATTAATGTATACATTGTGTTGTACATACATGATTTCAACAAGACGAATTGATTATAACATTAAAAGCTTAATCTGAATTTCTATCTCTTGCACTTTAAAATAGTTACTGCTTCTTAATGATGATTTCTTTGTTACCTGCTGTACATTTAACATCAATATTTTGTTTGTAAATTGATAGATTTTTGGATGATTTTAATTACATATTCATGTTTTGAGTGATCCACGTCTTGTACAACCCCTGCTTTTCAGTGACCGCTGTTTTTCATACTTACCCAGGATACTTGCCCTCCTGTCAACCTTGCAAATAGGCCCTTTGCATTGTTGTTCGTGGCTATTCTACTTAATTGTTCATATCTCTTAATAATAAACTGAACGATCCACAAAGCACTATGAACGCATGTATTTCTTACAAATTGATAAAATAATATGATTTGTGTAACGTATGCTCTGCATTTTGTTTTGGCATACTCGTGAAGTAGACCCCTCCATTGCCACCACTGCCTGTCTGTGCTAATGGCGGCTTTCCTGTCGTACTCGTGAATTCAGCCCACTGTCAGCTGCGGTACATTAAGCACAGCGGTGGGGCTCTCTTCCATTTAGTATGTTACTCGTGAACGAGGCCCCACCGAACAGCGCAACGCGTGATTGATACAGCGGCAGGTCCGATTTCAACGGAAGAGCAATTTTCATCTTTCCTTTGTTCATTTTTTTCTTTTTCCTGTCTTTTTTTTCTCCCTTTGATTTTCGGAAGGACTTCCTAAAATGTCCCTCGACTGATTTAACCATAAATACAACCTTAACCTAAACCTAACCCTAAACCTGAACTGGTGGGGCCGATTTCACAATTTTGCCTTTGTTTCGTTCATTTTGTTGGATTATAATTGCATCAAAATTGAGTACGAGGAACATAGAACGGGATTATACCTGAAAAAAAATAGAGAGGAGAGAGACAAGGAATAACATTGTTTGAGGGTCCTGAGCGTTGTTTTTTTATATGCAAAGGGTAATGTTACCTGGGAATTCAGTTTTTGAGCATACGATGAAGTCGGCAACAACAGTTTTGATGCAATGAATTAGTGAGTGGAATAAATCGAAAGAGGCATTTCGTTTAACATAGTGTCATGCATACAATTGCTGAAAATGTGAATGGGTTTGGGACTGTGGGTTGGGGCGAGTTGAGAGGCCAAACAGTATACATTCGAAACACTCGTCACTGCCCTGCATCTGCTCAGTCTTAATAAGCCAATTCGTAGTTCCACTTTTCGCATGAGTAGAAAAAGGGTAAACAGTCTTGTTGGCTTTAAAATTCGCTGAGAAAAGCAGCTGTAATGTGGTGACTACTCGTGTTATTCTTGCAAATGGGGCTTGCCAAAACGTCCGCCTGACAACAGCAAGAAACCTAGTATTTGACAATATTAATAGTAATATCTTGTTATCGGATTCATATGTAAAACTATTAAATGGATGCCTCCCCAAGTATTAGATTATTGATTAATCAATTAATTCACGCACCTGTTTCTGTAAAAAGTTTCACATCAACATTTGAGGCATGCTTTCCTGCTTTATTTCATCATCACCGACGACAGCCAACCAGAATAAAAACAAGACGGCGCTTTGAGAAATCAAAAAACTACATGGGCAGAAAATATTAACTCTTTTAAGTCAAGAAATGCGAAATGCGAAATGCGAAATGCGAAATGCATTAACTCTGAAAGAGAAAGCAAATATTTTAGCACGTTGATAGTGATTTTGTAATCTAATTTTTCCCATTTTTTTCTCACATTGCCTCAGGGTAAACATGGACAGTAACGGTAGACAACATGTACGCCTTTCCATTCTAAACCAACGTTAAACGCGTGTCCAAAAGTGTCCACTTCAGTATTTACCTATTTTATAATAGTCCATGTTTGTAGTAGGCCCTACCTGTAGGTTCATGTTTGTACAAATGTGCACATGAGCTAATTACGAGCTGACTGGGTCTAGCAGTGTCCATAATAATAATAATAATAATAATAATAGTTATCTGTAACAATTACTTTTTGGAATGATTTGGATAAATATAGAAGTTAAGGATAGTAACACTGATTGTAATGATTTGGTAATCCATGTAGATGAAGATAGTTCAACTGATATTAATAATGATTTTACTTAAACGAAATAAAGAGTATAAAAGTACCTCAACTCAATGTGAGGAACCCAGTCAATAAAGTTGCTGGTTTGCAAACTTGCCTTAGTAATTACTCTTATGACTTGTTAGGCCTCTCAGAAATGTGGTTGACAGAAGAAAATCCTGATAGTTTGTTTTCTATAAAAAGGATTTATGTTTGAGAGGAGAAATAACAGACGCACCAGTGGAGGAAGAGTGGGATGCTTTATATCAGAAAATTCTTCTAGTATGTGGGAAGATTGATCTCGAATCTGACGAATTAGTAATAATGTGGGTGGAATTTCAAAGCACAAAAAGTAGTTCATTATTCATTGACATATTGTATAGGAAACCAAATATCATTCTGCTTGTTTAGATAATTTACAAAATAGTCTTGAGAAATTACATACAGTTACAAACAATGTTATTTTGCTCGGTGATTCTATTGCAATATGATGACTGACAATAATCTTTCTAGAAAACTTCAAACCCTCTGTACAACAGTGCCAATGACACAAATTATATCTCAATCCACAAGAATAATTATAGTCAGTCTCTGACTTGATTTGTATTTTTGAACAACTTAATGAGAAAATCAATAAATCAGGAGTCCAAACTGCTGATTTTAGTTTCTGTGATTATAGGTAAATATCAATCCCAAATAGTCATATTTCATCCTTTCAAACACTTTGACAGTGAAAAATGTGAAGAGGATGCGAGTGAAGTACACTGGAGTGAATTTTGCTCCTGTGGTTTTGATATTGAATATCTGTGGTAGTGCTTTAAAAGCACCCTGATGAACATTATCCCATAATAACTGTACGTCAAAAACAGAGAGGGGTACCTTGAATAAATGATGATTATTTAACCTTAGGACGCCAAAGAGATTAGTCTCGCAAGCAATTTGGAAAACAAAATTACTATTGTTGGAATAAATTCCCGTATTTTTGTGATAGGGCTAATAATTTAAAAAAAAAGATAATAAAAAAGAAGCATTTATCAGGATAAATTTCAGAATTGTGGAAATGATATCAAGAAGAAAGGGAATTTTTTTTTTAATTGTTAAAGAAAAATAATAGGAATCATGATATTACGCTCACAATTGAAAATGACCAAATACCTGTAACAAAGAAATACAATGTAGCTCATGCTAAGTAGGCTTAAGGTTGTAATCTCCCTCTGGTAATACCACGGAAGATTTATTAAACAGTTTGCAAACTTGACCTATTTCTGGATATGAATTTAATTTTTTTGCAATAAAGACTGAATATGTGGTAAAAGAATTGTTATGTATTGACGTACCAATTTCTTTGTTACTTGCCTTGTCCAAAATATTGGAGAGAGCATTTCAATCCCATGATCAACTTTATGCATATTCAAATGTTAATAAACTCCTGGCGAATTGTTGATCAGGGTTTAGACCATCTTATTCTACTACTTCATCTTTAACTGAAATTGCAGATTATTTATGCTATAAAATGGACCAAAAACATGTCATTGGAGGTAATTTCTTAGATCTATACGCAAAGACTTTGATGTTATTCCACACAATTTTATTCTTGCAAAGCTCAAGTACGATGGTATTAACCCTAAAAAGGCCGGGGGGGGTTGAATCAACCCCCCCCCCCCTCGACATTTTTCGCGACTTCTCCGCCGCGCGAAATTTTTTGACCGCGCCGTTCGCTGACTTTTTACTTTCAAGTCTCGCGCATCTTTTGACACCATTTTCGCGAAAATCGTGCATACCGTTACGACGCTGCATAACGTTTTATACATGCCTGTTAGATCGAAAATGGCTCAAAAACGTGATTTTGTGTATAAAGTCTATGCAAATGGAGTTTTCTCTTCATATTCATAAAGATCTGATTATTTTCACTTTTATAGGCTGAAACTAATTAATTTTAGCATAATTATGCCTGATATAGGTTCTGTCATAAATTTTGCGGAAAAAATGATAAAACAAAAGGTAAAAAACAAGGAAATACATAAGAAATTCAGAAAACAATAAAATACATAAGAAATTGATTTTGATACCAATATTTTTTTCAAGTACATTGTTAGGAATGCTACAAAGAATGTTTTCACCAAAAATTAGGATTCTAGGAGCTTTAATTTCTGATTTAGAGCAAAATGTATGATTTTATGCATATATTAGCATAATTAATTATTTTGACGAAAATTTCCATTTCTTTTTGTATAGCTTGGTAGATTACGCCACAGGTAATGCGCGTGCCAAATTTCATGGCGATTGCGCGATCGACGGCCGAGATCTCGGGGGGGGGGGGGGTTGAATCAACCCCTCCCCGGCCACAGAACACCCAAAAAAGCCCGGCCTGGTTAGGGTTAAAGGGAAAGAATACGATTGAATGGAATCCTATTTGAGTGACCAGAGACCATTTGTTACAGAAAAATAATTGCTCCGGTGATTTTTTGAAGATCAAACAAGGCGTTCCGCAATGGTCGACATCAGAAAAGCTGATATTTTGGTTTTTTTAATCAATGTTATGTGTAATGTAAATTTGCATTTTGATTCTAAAATGTCTCTTTATGCTGATGATACAGCCATTTGTAATCATTGTAAGATAATTAGCAGTCACAGAAAAACTTGCAAGATGACTTTGTTGCAATATGCAAGTGGTTACATTTGAATAATATGCATCTACACCCACAAAAGACGAAAGTCACGGCTTTTGGTAATAAGAAAAAAATTAGGGAATGATGTTTTGTTAATAAAATTTAGAAACCTACCTATAGAAAATGTAGAGAAGATCAAAATATTCGGGTGTTATGCTCGACTCACTATGTAAACATGTTTCCATTATTGTGTGTAAAATTTCTCAGGCAATATGTTGTATATGGAGGAGTAAACATTTGCTGTCGTTCAATTTAATGAAGAATCTGTATTTTACAATGATTTTACCACATATTGATTATTGTAGCATAATGATTATAATAATAATAATATGTAACACAAGGTTCGCTCTTTTGGCACAATGCAAATGAATACAATGTACAATTCAAAGGTTATGTTTATACGTGTGGATGTTCCTCCATTTAATCTTAGATTACTATTAGCCGGAGCGAACAATATCTTTACACATATTTCACATCGGGTTCAATGAGAAAGGCATCAATATATCCTCCAAATATCCTCCAAATGCTATCATCAGAGAACAATTAACGGCGTTGTTTCGTGGGGAAATATCTGCTACTTGGGATTTACAGCAGAGCGTCTTTCACCAAACATTAAACAAAATCAGGGGGGTGTCACATCCAAAGAAGATCCAAATTTCGCGTTAATGTCCCTGATGTCACGGGTGTAGACTATCGAGGAGATGAATCAATGGAGAAAACCCTGAAAGGAGGTGCATATACAATATATATAAATGCACTATATAAAAGGTCTAATACATACAGCGTGTTTGTGATAAATTTGCTAAACTTCTTAACCAAGTAATTGTTACGTGCACTCATCAATCAAATAAGTTTATACTGACTATACAACAATATTATTTTGTCAGCTCAAAGCAATCAAATGCCCATGATATACATTCATATTTAACTGCTATATTTATGTACAAACACATTCGAAATTTATTACCATTTTTCCATAATGCCCTAGTTACTAATGATCATATTCACTCATACCCTACCCGTCGTTCCCATGATTTTCATTTAAGTAATCCAAAGCTTTTACTTGCTCAAAAGTCGGTCCGGATACATGGAACACTCTTCCTGAAGAGTTGAAACAGTGTGCCTCCTTGTTTTCATTCAAAGCAAACTTAAAGAAGCATATTTTATCACAGTATACTTCAAATACGAATTAAGCCCGAATAATTTATATGACTTATGTTGGTCTCCCGATAGTAGCAACATCGTAAGTCATTCCCTCTTCCAGCAAACCAATTTTATCATTCCAAATCCCAGCCTATCTGCCCCTGTGCACTCTCAAGCACTCGCACGCACATTCACCACCTTCACACATCAGAGTTTATTTTCCCCTGCTATCCTCGCAGCAGAATTTGTATTGTTTACCAATTTACCTACCTACCTTTTCCTCGGGCCGGCCATCTTTTCAAGCAATGCTTACAATGGCGGCCCTCTGCATTATCATTTCCTAAATATAATATTGTTATTGTAATCCCAGCTGCATAGACATGCATACTGTAATATCATTAATTTCCTTTTATATCATTGTTTATGCAAGTCAAACGACTCTGTTTCAAATATACTTTGTATATTTCCCATGTTCACGATTATTCAGTTTATGTACAATGTATATTGATTTGCAGAAAATAAAGTATCTATCAAACAAAATAAACCATAAGGACTGAATATTGAAATAGAGCTCATCTGTATGAAACATAAGGGTTGAACTACATGTATTATCCAAGCCGAACCTAATAACATGGGAAATTGCATAAACACTTTCATGCATTAAATCAAATATCATCACTCTGAAATCATTATTGTTACGGGTGTTATGGGATATATTCTCTTTTTCCACTTATATAACCACATTGATCTGATTACCCATTCAATCATGAAATACTTTATCATATTAAGAAGTTGAAGTATGTCATTTTGACTTCTATCGCTTGTCACCCTTGTCATCCCAACATATAATCACATTTCTCCTTATAAAACATTAATAAAACAGAGTAGATCTTAGCTATAACTGTACAGAATGTTTGCTTCAATTGTCACTCACTCTCAAATCTATTCTTTCATATATATCACAACATACCTACTACATGTATATCAAACACTTCAAGCTACACACTACAGTGTATGGAAATCCAACATTTGTTCTCCTACTTTACCGTTTCTACACAAGATTAATGCAACAGAACAATTAAGATGAAATGATAGTACTTGGATAGTTACTCTCAGCGGGGAATGATTGATTACAAGCAGATGGTGTAACATACGAGTCAACCCATCAAGCCTGCACTGTATTTCACTACCCAGCACACTACAGCCACAGTTCTTATCAGCTCTGTCCTAAACTCGGGATGAAACCAAAGCCAAGCCCTAAAACAATCAAGTCCTTTCTCTCCTCGAAGACTGGCTCTCTCCCTCTCTCCCCCTCTCTCTCTCTCTCTCTCTCTCTCTCTCTCTCTCTCTCTCATGCCCTAGCATGCAATCACCCCATACATCACTGTACATTAGCCTGTACTATTCAGACCCTAAAAGTTTGGATTAATCTTCATCATTAAAGCACATAATTTTCATACAGTATGGTGTAGAAAGTCTAACAAAATATAACACATATTAAGCAAATGAGTGCATACCACAGGTATTGCTCGAAACTACACTATAAACCTCACACATTGTCTCATACACATATATACATGTATATAGGGCTTGCGAACTGACAGCCTTGCTTGAGTCAATTGATGAAATGTTCCATCAGTTGAACATCCTAACTTTCCTTTACAGAAAAATAAGTTGTCAGTCTATTGTACCTTCACTTGTTAACTGAAATTTCAGTAACCGCCCTAAAGGTTTATAACATATAAACTGGCATAATATTGCTCTCACCTTGAAAGGAGCCAGCACCACGCCTTACTACATCCACTCTCTCCAACGTCCAAGGGCGCAAGAGGACGTAGCACTATGGGAACTCTATCTTAAAATTTGACAGTACCGATGTTGGTAGAGGAAAAGACGAATACGAGATGAGGAGAGACTTACGTACATTTGGGGTCTGCATCCCCGTGTAAAAGGAGAGGGGGGAGAAGAAAGATAAGGACGGAAGTAGGGACTGGAGGACAATGCACGAGAAGGCACGTGTATCTAGGAGGAAGGGGTTGTTTAGTTTAGTTTATTAACTCAATCACCCTCCTGGGGTATGTGAGTAAAAATAAATACATGTAAGATACAAACTGGCAAGAATAACAATCTACATGACAGACTAAACATGCAATGAAGATATACATGTACATGGAATAGTGAATATACGAATACATCAGACTACAATGTATTTACTTTCTATAACAGGCACTGTGCCTGCAATACATGTAAGTTGAATAATCATCACCCTCTAACAGGGTTGATGTATAAGTGCTCATAATCACACACAAGAAAATCTTTTCAAAGATTATCAAAATAATCTACAATTACCTTACAATAGTTTACTAATTTCAACATCACTGTTGTGTATGTATACACTGAGGTTGAAGACTCCAAACTCTGTGGTCTTCATCATCAAAGACTTTGTAACCCGGGGTTACAAAAAAATGTCTATGATAATAATAATGGCCTTCATATAACGCATCAATTGTTAAGTATCTCAATGCGCTTTACAGACTATTATTACTCCGGTAACTGGATACATTATTTCCAACCAGCACTGACAGTGCTCACTCTCCACTCCCTGGGGAGCATTCCAGCCAGTCGCAGCCATTTTAAGGCGCGCACATGCTGATCAACAAACATAAGCTTTCTCATCCTCGCGGGTAGCGTATTTTTTATTTACACGCAAGCCTGTGGCTTTTGGCAATCAAATTCAATAAAACCGCTTGTAAAACGTCTATGCTTACTCCGCTCGGGTTGTGTGCACAGATATTCTGTGGTTGTGTGTTGCGAAGAGTTCTGTGAGTATTTCTGTGGTCTCGCGACGATTCGATTCGTACACGTTCATCAGTGAGTGTGTGCACGGGCTGTGAAAGTTTTGCTCGCCGTGGTAGACCCTCATCCAATAATTACTAGTAGTACGTATAAATACGTATAAAAACGGGTGTGAGTGCGAAAAACAAGACAATACAAAACAACACAAAAAATCTGACAAGAAGGAGGAGGGGGGGAGAGAATCATAAGGAAAGAGATAAAAAAGCAATGAATATTCTGTGATATGTCATCAATCATGCACAACAGGAATCAATATTATTGCGGGTTCCATGGAAGACCACAACTTTATTGGTGTATGATGGGGGGGGGGGGACCATGATGGGGATGTGTAGGCCCCTAATGGGCTACCTGCAGTGACCAAAGATTATATAGTTAACGCTTATATATATATATATATATATATATATATATATATATAATATATATATATAAATAGAGCAGATAAGCCGAAAAATTGTGCAAAATTTGACTAAAGCATGAAACTTTCACCAGTGTTAGTACATGTTATAAGATTCATTTTAAGATCGGGAGGTAAGTCTGAATTGACCTCTGATGACCTCCAAAGGTCAATGACCTCAAAATTTGATAAAAATTTATATTTTGCGTCATTAATTAATGTTAAATATGGTAATGATGTACTAAAGACTCATTTTTCTTACAGTGGAATTGTCTTCATGTTCCATAGAACCTTGACAGGTTTACCTTTGACCTCTGATGATCTGCAGAGGTCAATGACCTCAAAATATCAGAATATTGATATTTTGTCATTGATTAATGATAAACACGGCAATGATGTACTAAAACCTTTTTTTTTAAACAGTGGAATTGCCTCAATGTTCCGCAGATCCTTGACAGGTTTTTAGCTTTGACCTCTAATGACCTCCAGAGGTCAATGACCTCAAATTATCAGAATTTTGATATTTGGTGCAATTGGTTGATGATAAACATGATAACGATGTCCTAAACATTCATTTGTGTTACAACTGAATCGTTTCTTATTCCTCAGATCAAGGGAAATTATTTACACGTCTCTGCCTTTGACCGCTGAGGATTGTGACAGGTCAATGACCTCAAAATATCAAAATACAAGGCTGTATTGATATTTGATGTATATTCAATGGTTAACTGTATACCTGGTGTGCAATTATGCATTATGCTATTAGCATTTATGCTACAAGAAGTGTCTTCTCATCCCACAGAACATTGGCCATTACGGTACCCTATGTATATCCAACTTTGACCTCCAAGGACAATGTGAGGTCAGACTTTTAGAATATCAAAATTTGTGTAGGATTGCAAATATTGATGTTTGGCTTCATTGGTTTAATCCTGAATGTTTAATCATGTACAAATCACGCCTTGACGTTATAATCAAAGTATATGTATGCATATTCCACAAAGCATTGGTTCATAGTAACAGGTCTCAGGAATGTGAGCGGTCAATTACTTCAGAAATGAAGCTTACGTGCCTTCATCAGTGATGGCAGTGACCTCAAATATAATATTTATGTTTGGGTTAGTTATGCAGACTAGCTTGCATGAAATTATGTGCAACATTATCCAATTTGCACTGGACAAAATTTGTACACTTAAACATGGAAGGTGGGGAGAGGAGTACCATATTTTGGGTTGATGCTTAATAGTTTGTGAACAGGCATATGGCAAACTAAGTCCCTTGAACTGGATGAAAGGGTGACAGATGCTAACTAGAAAACAACAGGCCCACCTCATCAGGTGTACGTCACAAGCCAAACAACCCGAGTCGTACAGCACATAGTTACGCAGCCCACGAGTCATACATCCCGTGACCTAAACACTAGATGAACAAGGTCAATGAGCTCGACATCAAATATAGTAGGCCCACAAGCTGTGCGGTCCGCGAACTCGACACTCGACGAAAACAAGGCCCACGAGATTAATATATGTATTACATCAGAAAGCTTAATCTATTCAGTGTAGGTCTTGTGGACCTCCCCCTCCCCCCATGTGTCGGACCCTTATGGGCCTGGTTTGCCTATACTATAAGCAGGGCTCGACACTAACGGTGGCCCGGTGGCCCGGGGCCACCAAAAACGCACATCGGGCCACCAAAATTTCAGAAATGAAGACTTTGGTGGCCTGATCGCGCCACCAAAAAATGTCGGATGTTTGCCTTTGGGCCACCAAAAATAAAAGTTAGTGTATATATGAACCAAATGGTTTCTTTCGAACATGTGTTGTGTTGAAAAGTTCTTGGTAAGTAGTATAGCTCGTCTAGATAGTAATAATTCGACCTTGATTTTTCCGAGAAAATGGGAAAAAATGAGAGTAATAAATATAAAAATAGTATCGCTATGTATTTTGTTGAAAATCAGGTCACGTACTTTGGAGAGGTCAGAGAGCTTATAGTAATAATGTAGCCTTGAAAATAGGGAGGAGCGGGCAAATCAGACAGTGAGAAAAAGAAAATTATGAATGTATCGATAAATTTATAGTATTGATGCTGAGTTGATAAAAATTTGTTTTGACGGGATAAAGCCCGTAGAGCTGCTGGAGGAACGAGAGCAATGTGAGGAAGAAATGTGCGGGTACGAAGTGTACACTGATGAGCGCCGGACATATCAGACAGTGACCGACGGTCAGAGCAGACAGCCAGTGAAACAGTATATCATGAATGGACGAAGTCTAAGCGAGTGAAACAGTATCGTCTGCTGGAGGAACGAGAGCAATGTGATGAAGAAATGTGCGGGTACGAAGTGTGCACTGATGAGCGCCGGACATATCAGACAGTGACCGACGGTCAGAGCAGACAGCCAGTGAAACAGTATATCATATGACTGGACGAAGTCTAAGCGAGTGAAACAGTATCGTCTACTGTAAAATGTGAGGGTAAGAGGTGTACTCTGATGACCGACGGGCATATGAGACAGTGACTGAATATAGAATATGACTGTCACGATAAATACGTAGTATTGAGACAGAGTTGATAAACATTTGTTTTTGTGGGAGTATATAGGTATTGTGGACGTGCTCGCACTGACACGTTAAGAGTGACACGAGAGAACATGAATCGATATCTGAATGACATTTATTTCAATCCAGAACACGAAGCCAGTTTTGGCGGGGTAGAAAAATTGTACAAGTTCGTGCGAGAAGATGGTCGATATCGCTTAAGTAGGAAACAAATACGAGAATGGTTAGAGGGTATTGACACCTACACGTTGCACAAACCGGCCAGACGTCGGTTTAGTAGAAGCAGAGTCATTGTTGGCGGTATGGATGATCAGTGGCAAATGGATTTGGTAGATATGTCTGCGCTCTCCCGTTACAATTCGGGGTATAGGTATCTCCTTACATGTATAGACATTTTGTCTAAATTTGCCTGGGTAGTGCCCATCAAAGACAAACGTGGCAAAAGCTTGGTCAGTGCTCTGAAAATTATCTTCAAAACGCAGAGGTCTCCGCTAAAGATTCAAACGGACAAAGGCACTGAATTTACCAACAGAATATTTCAAGCCTTCTTGAAAGAGAAAGACATTGAGTTTTTTACAACTGAAAACGAAACCAAGGCTAGTGTCGTCGAACGTTTTAACAGAACGTTGAAAGAAAAGATGTGGAAATATTTTACTCACTCCAACACGTTGAAGTATACCCGCATACTCCCGAAACTCCTCCGAGCCTACAATAATGCCCAGCACCGTTCGATCAAAACAAAACCCGTGCTCGTCACCAAGAAAAATGAAGGTATCATCTGGCAGCGATTGTATGGTGATCAATCATGGGCATTACGTAAACAAAACAGACCTCGCTACGAAAAAGGTGAAAGAGTACGCATCAGTAAGATGAAACGAACTTTTGAAAAGGGGTACCTCCCCAACTGGACAGAGGAAGTGTACACAGTGTCTGGTCGTAAACATCGTGATTTACCCGTCTATCATTTAACCGATGATAATAACGAACAATTGAAAGGTACATTTTACGAACCTGAATTGCAGAGGGTGCGTAAGGACAAGACGGACATGTATAGGGTGGAAAAGATACTGAGACGGCGAAAGCGAGGGGGTAAAACCGAATATTTCGTGAAATTTCTAGGCTATCCAGACACGTTTAATGCTTGGGTAGATAACATCGATAAAACCTATCGCAATTGAGGGAGGGCATCATTTTGACGAAAGAATCAGTATGGAAGGTGAGGAACAATTTTACGTGACTCTACCCAGTAATAGTTCGTTCGATTATTTTCCGGATAATACAGTCACCAGTTTTAAGACTAAATTGGCCGCGCCGCTCATATTTCACGCGCAGTGGGAGGTGGCATTGGTGGAAATAATTTATCCCTATTCTTGGTATAACGTGAATATTACGAACAACACATTTCAATTTCTACTGTCCGAAGAGGTGGTCAGCCATTGCGTTATACCTGAAGGACATTACAAAGATATAGGTAGTATATGCGAGGCACTGACAGCTGCTCTACCTGAACGATTTCGTAACAACTTCACTGTACAACGCGATTCGAGCTCGGGCAAAGTTATTTTTGATTTCGATCAAGTCAGCGCCATACAGTTAAGCGAGGGATTAGGTTACCTGTTGGGATTTCCCCGCGGCATCATTCACGGTCACGCACAGGCGCCTTTTTCTCCGAACGTGAATGGGGGGATCAATACACTTTATCTGTATACGGACGTGATTTGCAATCAGCCCGTGGGTGACATCAGTGCCCCTCTCCTGAGAATTGTTCCCGTTCCCCACAGAAGGGCCGGTGAGATCGTCACGTTTACTTACCAAACCCCTCACTATCTGCCCGTAAAATCAAAATACATAGACACTATACAAGTTGATATAAGAAGTGACTTTGGGGAAAAAGTGCCATTTCAGTCCGGAAAGTTGGTAATTAAACTCCATTTTAGAGCTTGTCGTTATCTACATTAACGGTGTAATGCCGCGCCATCGAGAACAAGTGTGGTCTCATCCCCAGTATGGGAGTGGATCTCTGCCCTATTTTCGAGGGGCGAGAGTGCAACGGGGATATGGGCTGGAAAGTATGCTTAAAGGTATCTGGAAATCGGCCGTACCACTCCTGAAAGCTGGTACAAAGTACTTGGGGAAAAGAGCGTTGCAAACAGGTGTTAATGTAGCTCAAGATGTCATGGCGGGAAAAAGTTAGAAAACTGCTTCGGCCGCACAAGCGAAAAAAATTAAACGTCGATTGGTCGAGAGTATGGACGCACCTCCTGTGAAAAGAAAGACGAAGAAGAAGAATGACAAGAAAGTGAATAAAAAGACCAGACGTAAGAAGAAGGCATTCATTTACACTGGCTCTCGACCGGTGAAAAGAAGCAACGATATTTTTGATCGGTCCTGATCACTCTATTACTATTTTTAACCGAAGACAGAGAGTGAAAGCTAAAGTTGAGGGCATAATGGAAAAGCTACACAAGTTATCGTGCGACTGTTCTAAATCGGAAATTGACCTGTTCAGCATCCCCCCGACTCAGACGACTATAGAGCAAGGAAAATGGGTCGAGTTCTTCCCCGTGACGAGCATAGCCGATGCCACGCCCATACAATTTCATCTGCAAAGTTCGCCGGAAGAGTATACCGATCTTTCTCAAACGCTGCTACATCTCAAGGCGAAAGTTGTTAATGCGGATGGTACCGCCCTCACCGATGAATCTTCTGTAGCACCAGTCAATCTTTTTCTACATTCGCTCTTCAGCGAGGTAGATGTGATGTTCAACGATACACTCGTCACCCCTTCCACGAACACCTATCCTTATAGAGCTATGTTCGAAAATCTTCTCACCTACGGTCGTGATGCAAAATTGTCGCAGCTAACTTCGTCCTTGTTTTACAAAGACACGGCGGGATATATGGAAATCAATGACCCTCTGGCCTCGAGTAATACCAACGAAGGGCTGAATAAACGCCACGAGTTTACCAAATTGTCTAAAACGGTAGACATGGTAGGAAGGCTACACGTGGATGCATCGTTCCAAGATCGGTTGATTATGGGAGGGGTGGACATTAAATTCAAACTTCATCGCAGCAAGAACGCATTTAGTCTCATGTCGTCTACCCCTGAAGCAAGCTACAAAGTCAAAATCACCGAAGCCAGTCTCTTGGTGAGACGCGTGAAATTGAGCCCGACCACATCGCTACTGCACGCTAAAACATTGGAAACGGAAACGGCCAAGTATCCTATCAGACGAGTCGTGACAACCTCTTTTTCAATTCCCAAAGGACAGTTGTCTTTTACCCGAGAGAGCCTGGTAATAGGACAGATTCCCAAGCGAATGGTGATTGGTTGTGTCAGTAACACGGCTTACAATGGATCTTACGCCAGAAATCCCTTCAATTTTCATCATTATGACCTGAATTACATAGCGTTGTATGCTAATTCAGAACAAGTACCGTGGAAACCGCTCCGTCCTCAGTTTACTGGATCTTCCCCCAATTACATCTTGGCCTATCAGACTCTGTTTTCTGGTACCAATAGTATGTTTCACGACAAGGGAAATCATATCACTAGAGACGACTACGGAAAGGGATACGCCCTCTACGCCTTTGATTTGACCCCAGATCTGTCGACCGACGATTACTTTCAACCCAAGACTTCCGGATCAGTTCGACTGGAATTGACTTTTGCTTCTCCCCTGTCCGAAACTGTGAATGTCGTCGTTTATTCCGAATTTGAATCTATCTTAGAAGTTGATCGTAATCGTAATGTCACTCTCGACTATGGTAATTAGATATCTGTCGAGATGAACACGCGTGAACTCTTGGGAGTTGTTCAGAAAGAACCCAAACTAAACGGGACTTTTGTTGGTGTTTTTCCCGCCGATAAATTACCAGTTTTAGCCACGAGAAGAAGAAGGAATGGAAGAAAAAGAAGAAGAGAGGCTGAGAAAAAAACCGTGTCATTGATTGCGAATGTAGATGGTCACAGAGAAATAGGTTCTCATTGGATTGCTATTTACATCGACAGTAGAGGGCGTGGTGAATTTTTTGATTCATATGGTAGACACCCTACTTTATGTTCGCCCTACTTTACCAAGTTTTTGAATGCCAATGCCGATGTGTGGACGTACAATAGAAAATCGCTACAATCCAGCTGGTCTACAGTGTGCGGGCAGTACTGTCTTTATTATCTTATACGTAGAGCCAGAGGTGATTCGATGAGTAGCATTTTGTCTGAATTTAATTCTCGCACACGGGGGCAGAATGATCAGAGAGTGTACCATTACATCAACAATTATTTACACTCTCCGCCACCACTAGTAGATGCGAATTTTCTGTACAATCAAATAGCAAAGTCGTGGATGTTGAAATAGATGCTATGCTATGAAAGATATGCTGGTTCTAACGTGGTACGTCAAAGCATGCCGTAGTAATTAGATGTCTGACTGTACTGTTACATAATAACCTAACGAAGCGTGTTGTCTTTGGTACCCTCATAAGTACCGCGAAGCTGTTCATATATGTTCGTAGTTTGTACGTATAAGATATAGCTCTTTCTCTCTCTCTCTCTCTCTCTCTCTCCTCTCTCTCTCTCTCTCTCTCTCCCTGTGTCGTCTTGTACACTGTAATGATTATGTCGTGACGTGACTTGATCCTATTTAACTGACCGCGATATAGTAACTTGCATTTTGTTAGCAATGTCACACGCGTGTAGAATAATGTCATTGTCTGATATGATGGTATCAGTAAGAAGTATATTCGTAGAATATAAATCGTACTGTCTTGTCAAGAAAATAAAATCTCAAATACACACACACACACACACACACACACACGCGTAGGTATATTACGCTATGTATCTTCTGATTATATTGCTAAGATTTTTATGTACATAGGTGCCATAAAGTCAGGCGTAGATATTGTATGCTCAAAATGTATGATGTATAGCTCTGTCTCTGTGATAGTTGATATTATTAAGAATTACGGCGTGAATGTTATAACCTGAAGACTATTTGTATAGTTATTTTTTATCTTATAGAGTTTATGGTGTTGCATGTTAACAATAATATATATATATATATATATATATATATAGTAAATGTAAATTTTTGCACGCTATAATGTATTAACCTAACCACATCAGCACACACACACACACACACACACATACACGCACACATACACAACTTCACATAAGCTACACGTTTATAATGTATTAGTCTTACAGTATTAATCAACACACACTAACACACACACACACACACACACGCAAACATGCAAAACCTCGGTTGTGGGAATTATTGCAGCTTAGTCTATAAGATTATAGAATGTGTAGCATAGACTCGGACAAGAGTGATACAGTTGCAAAGTTTTATACGCTGTACATGGTAGATTTATTGTCTGTACATGTTTGACTATAATACACGATTGTGGTCTCAATAAATTAAATAAAGCGTTTACAATTCATATTCATTTGTCTTCATCTTGCTTGAATTCACGTGTACACGTCTTACGTAGAGGTTCGTTATGTATTGTAACATTCAGTGAATGCATAAAATATGATTATGATAATCATTACCAACGTCATTTCACAATACCATCGGGTAGGCTGAAAAAAAAATCAGTCGTCTTCACATAAAACTTGACGATCGTACACAAGTGTCATAAAAGTCAATAGGTACCGTTGTACTCTCGTTAAATCGTTTCGATGCATGTAAGGCATCAATTGTAATCTATCCTATAACAAAACATTACACCAAACAATACACGGCGAAGGAGCATAAAAACGTTGCGATACATGTATGGTATCAATATGTGTGACCTATCATGGGCATTCGTTTCCTCTTATTCTACCGAGACGCGGTAGGGTTAAGACGAGAAAGATAATATAAAAATGATATAACACAATACACATTCAACAATTGTCTTGATGTATCAACGTATTCAGTAACATTAGCTTAGACATTTATCGTCAAGAAAATACTATACTATTCATTATCATAAACACATTTCTCTCAAATCTCAATGCATTAGGTCACAATAATTCAGAGACTTTCCCACTTGAAAGGTAGAGTTCTCTTCTTTTTTTTTCTTTGCACGTGTAGTCATCATCATCATTGAGCTTGCGCTCTTAGACCCTTTCTTAGTAACCCTCTTGTCTACAGACGTAGGTATGAACCCTTTAATTTTCATGTCTTGCATTGCGTTGCGTCGTGCCGTATTGACAATAAGTGATTCGGGCGTATTGCCTATTGATCAGAATTTTAAGAAATTCTTTCCAACCCTGCTGGTTCGTGCGTATTGCGTACCCTCATGACATCGTATATTAGATCTACTACATTTGAGCCTGGTACAATGGAATCACCAACGATCAACTCTCTATTTTTATTCAGCCAGTCGGTGCTGTCTTTCTTTTGCAGTAAATGATCTAATAACAAACTCCCTCGATGTTTTACCGAGGGGGGTAAAATCTTTAACACATCCTCCTTCAAGGTAGCGTATTGATGGTCAGACAATTCGTCGGACTGTGCTTTTGTAGATGTCGGATCATGGGTATCTGCGTGTCGCTCTCCTAAGAGCACTTCGATCGGCTTCTTCCGACTGTTTTGCTTTTGCAATTGCAAGTATCTATACAAGATGTCATTGTATCTTTGCAATTTTTCTCTATCCGATAAGGTGTGATTTTCTAGCACATCACGAATAGACTCGTCCAATATAGACAGAGCTTTACCCGTGGGTGTTTCACGCTGTGGAGATGCTTTTTGCAAAGAACTAGCAAAATCGTGAGGCACCAATATCATTTTCTTGGTGTTTTGCATACTACTACTACTATTAGCCATGACAAGTACCAATAAGTTTAACAAAGAGAATCGATTCTGACAATCATACACTCGTTCGACACCTTAAACTTAATCTATTAGTATCACTTTGATTAGAAAATACATCATTTTAATAACATTGACAAAATAGGTCCCAGCAGAGATGTGAGAAAACCTCCTCTCTGGACTAACATTGATTTTCGAGCTTTATAATCATTGCGTTTGTTACCTACGAAGCGCAGCTCTTTCTTGTGGCGCGATAATGCCTTCTTCTGGCTCTTAGTTAATTGAACGTTACCTTTTAAGCAGTTTGCGCAACATTCGGATAGACATAAAATGAGATCTTTGTTGGCGTATTCTAAAAGAGCCTTTCTCTGTTTAGAATTACATTTATTCAAGACTTGCAGCTCCGGCAAGTGGTTCTTTAATCTACGAGACATATTGAAAGAGTGACGCAAAAATGCTACAAACGTCTATTTTATGGCTACCTGCCAGTCACAATCAACCACCACGTATTATCGTGATGCACAAAAGAGAGTAATTCTCTGATCTTACGTTTTACAAGCGTGCACAACGGTCAAATCGGGAGGAAATATCTTACTACGTAATCTATACTCTTCCTGCGTTTCGGGCTTTAGATCAATCAACAAATATCCATAAGGATAACGAGTGGCATCTTGGTACGCTTCTTGCAAGTATTTGCCACGCCCCGGGTATAGTTGTTTACCTAGATGAGCAATTTGCAATTTATCTCTGGGGTTCTTAAACACAATCAGATAATGACTGTTTAAACTGATGGTTCTGAGTTCTTTGGCCTGGTGAAAAAGATTTTGTACTATGAATATGACGGAGAGGTTGCGATGATGAGAACCGCGAGTGAACAAATTGGTGATTCGCGCGTCATTACCGCATTCCGACATTAAATCATCTATGATAATAAGATTACAAAATGTAGGATCTATCAGCTCGTCCAGATTGCCCGGTATGCCTTCTATTAACTGTACAAAAGGCATTTCTCGCATCATCTCTTCGTAAGCTTTTTGATAAACCCCGTAACACCATATTATCTTTTCTGGAGGCGGATCGATCATCTCGCGGTGAGAGTTTAGAATTTTCCGGACAAATACTGTCTTACCACTCCCCGTGGGACCTGCCACTATGCAGGTAAATGGATGAATGAATTTTAACGACATGACGATGACAGTGTTTTTCCCCTCTTCTTTCGAGAAATTGCGTCTGAACTAACGCGGTTTAGTGTCATCGCAGTCTATTTTATACTCTGATGAGATGGACATTATTTAGTGTTGCGTCTTAATAGCTAAACCAGGATGTTGGATGCGTTGAAAAAGAATGAACGTAAAGGCTTAAAGAGTTCAGTATCTGGAATTACACCATTTTGGAGGAGTTTTAAGATTTTTTCTTCCGAATGATAAGTTAAACTAAAGGTGACTACAAAAAGAAGGGTTAGGAAAGCAGATAGAAAAACTGATTTCCAAGGCATATTTCGCTTAACTGTCAAAATGTCACGTTCCGTGAGTTCTACCGGATACTCCACTTCCCCTATTACCTCCTCCTCCCCCTCGTTCACCCGTGCGCGAGAATCAGACACGTTCATCATTCTTGAGAGGCATACGCCGAAATGGCCTTTCTTGTTGTTAAGAGGTATGATTTATATTATTATTCGTGGGGAACCCATCCGTATGGCACGGTAAACAGGTTATCTTGAATGACTCTCTTGTCGTAAACAATGCGGTAGTCTTTGCTGAGTGGTTTAGACAAAATGCGCTGTCTTTTGATATCTCTCGTGATGTGATGATTATCGGTGACCGTTACTTTGTAAGTTTCTTTGGTATTCAATGTTTTCACCATGCGATTCAAGACATTGTAATTCAGGGCTTGGGAATTTTTGTAATTTAGAGTGATCCCTCTGATTTTGCACACAGTACTACCATCGTTCAATTGATAAGCGTAAGATTTTGGCCCCCCTGCCACAAAAGTCACAATATAACGACCATCCAATTCATCAGTAAGATCACCGAGGTAATCTCCCAAGGGAGGCGACCATTCGTCGGGAATATGTCCTCTTTCGACATAAATGATGCTATCCGTGTCATAATAAAGCACCCTATCTCCTAGACGATCTAAGATATGAAACAACTTAAGCCTGGCCTGAGCGGTAGTGAAGGCAGCTATGACCACGTTAGATTGTTTAGATAGTTCCTCAAATTCCTCCGCCACTTGCCATCTTATTTCTACCAATTCGTCAGAAACGAAGTTTAAATCTAATATTTGCTTGTCATCCGCTGTGAGAAACTCGTATAATACTGCAGGATCCTGAGTTATCTCTATTTTGGTCAAGTTATTTCTCATACCCCACCTACCCCAAAATGAACATAATTGTAATTTCGCCAGCGCGCGCATGCCTTCATTTCTCTTGATGTTTTCTTTATCTAACGCTATACCTTCGTGACGAAGATAATCCGCGATATATTTATCTCGATCGGCTTCTGACTTACACCAATCTGGCCACCCCGAGGACTCCTGTTTAATTTTCAAAAATTGATCTACGTAATACCGGAATAAACCAGTTTTTGATTCGTCGCGTGGCTTCCCAACCCAGACCTCTCTTTCTTCTTCTTCTACCTCCTCCTCCTCCTCTTCCGCGCATTTCTGATATTGCGTTCTACGGGGGAAATGCCAGACAGATTCGATCGAGCTAACTTCATAACCCTTTCTTATGGCTTCATTCAGTTCGATAGAAACCCAAGTACCGTGTAACATCCTCTCTTCGTCAGAATGTTGGCAGGTTTGCTGATTGTAATCTCCAGCGCACGTTCTACACAATGGAAACATTAATTTACCATTGATCTTACTAGGTAGAACAGGATGAAAGAGGTCAGTTGGAGGTAGTATTTTACATCGGATAAGACCAAAATAGTTGGAAACAGGTTTGAAATTGCTCGTAATTACCTCGGGATGTCCTAAGGGGTATACACCATACTTATTCACCCATGGATATAGAGAGGTGAAGTCCACATACTTGATTTTTTCGTGTTCGTTGCAATCGTACAAAAGACAAGTAGCATTGGTTCTACCTCCCGTGAAAGCCTCTCTTGGGTCAAGTGGTACATAGTCATCGATACCGGGCAGTGTTTTGATGTGGGGCGGTACCTGATTTTCGTCTTTCATTCTCTGCCAATCGCATTCCCACATAGTGACCACTTGATACTCCTTCATAATTTGTACAATGTACGCTTCTCTAGCCAGAGTGTCTAGAAATAATTCACCCATAATCCTATCTTCATAATCTGGACTAGGCGTATCAAATTGGTAACACTTGGGACATCCATGATATTTGCACCCGTAGAATTCATAGATAGTTTTGTTGCTTTCGCAAAAACCATCTACCCTGTATCTACCCACCGTTACCTCCCCTTCATTCCTCGCATGACGTATGTACGCATTCTCTTTCTCACTCATGTAAGTTAGCCATTCTATTGAGACTTTAGAGTGCTTGTAACGGAGATTATAGCCTTTAGGGGGAAGAACAGCAATGGTATTCTCGTTGAGAAAATTTCTCCTGTACACATAGTGGCAGGCCGAGGAAATGGTGATGCTTTTCTCAAAGGGGATGACGCCGTTGGTAGCTTGAAAAAATAGGTCCTGAAAGCGCATACAACATTTGCGCAGGATGTCGACATCGCTGACGCAATATGCGTGTAATTGTTCTGCCATGATAAATTCCTTGTTCTTGGATTTCTCGCTCTCGTACCATTTCAAAAATTCTTGCCTTTTGGCGCAAGACATACTATCGGGACCATAATATTTGACATCGGGTAGGGGACCCGTGTACGTCTGGTTTTTGGTCGTGTTAAAAAAGTGAGGAAAGTATCCCTTTTGCAGTTCTTCAATACCGAAAGTTTTGGGCATGTTCGCCAGAGGCATTGGTAAGAAATTGAGGGAGTCGATGATCTTGATGTCATTTAAGGAGATATCAATGCTCATGATCTTTGCACCGTTCAAAATCATCTTGGGAATGATGCAATTGCGATAGAGATAATCAAGAACAAACATCCCATCATACCCTTTCATATTGTGGGCCACTGCTATGACGTTGGAATGCTCGTCTATCAACCATTTACAAAAATCATCGCCAGTCGTGGGTCCTTTGAAAATGAATTGTCTCTTTTCTCCACAATGCGTACAAGGAGTGTGGATAGCTTGGTCACGACATTCAAAACAGGTAATTTGGGCCACGCAGTAATTGGGCACGTGTATCCCACTCTCTTGAGTGCACTCGAAATCAAAAAATATATAACTTTTTTGTTTATTTTTCTCGAGGGGTTCGGGTGAGACATAACACTGATGATTGAACGGAAAAAAGCCCTGACAGTGTTTGCAAAATTTCTTGCTACAGTCATGCTCGCGCTTGTGTTTTTTTAAGAGTTCCACGCTGACATTTCTGTCACACGTCACACACCTGTACATGGTCTCGCACACTTTATTTTCGACATGATTTTTCAAACAAGTAGCGTTCTTAAATCTACGATTACATTTGTGACATTCTACATATTCGTCCGCTCGGCTAACTGCGGGACAAGTCGAACCGTAACACAATTTGCAAATGCGTTGGCAAGAGTGTTCGCGCCTGTGATCGTAGCCTTTCATACACTTCTCGCAATAGTAGCTTTTGTTCAAAAAGGCTTTCATGGAGGTGATCAAATCATAGTGATCGTCTGTCTGCAGAAGATAAATCGTATGATCTCTATCTTCGGGACCAATATAGGTGATGTAGTTACAGGCTCTTCTGGAAACAACCACTACTCTGTAATTGGTCATCATGGGAGTCTGTTCGAAACATTTGATTTCCGGAATACCACACAACTGTTCGATGGGTATACCAGCAGCTTCGTGCAGCTGTCTAGCCATTTGTCTTTGTAATCTAGTACCTCTTTGAATAGATTGCTTTTGGGGATGATTTTCAATTTTGGCTATCATGGTCACGATCGCTCTTGCACAACACATTCTATCATTGTCAGTATTATTATTAATGCGCAACACACATCGCATGGTTTTCAGTAATTCATCGTAATCCGAACATTTTCTCCTATCCCTCTTACCACCTACTGGCATTTCCATATGTATCACGTTGAAAGCTACCGTTTCGTCCAAGGTTATTTCTTCGTGGGACTGTAAGGTTGCCTCTAACTTTTGCATGAACACATCATGACTTAGTTGATCTTTTCTCACAAAAGGAAGACTTATGGGTTTGTCTAACTTAGGAGTATTAAAAACGAGTCGAATCATGTCGTGATCACTGGCATCTCTTATCATATCATCTACTATACGTTGAAATAAACTACTGGCACGCGGCAAGGCATCTATCAGTGGCGTCAGTTCGTTATGGGTAGGAAAAGAGACGGTGTAATCAACAACATTGGCTTTAAATTTCTTATTGGTTCTTTGACTCACTCGTCGAAGAAAGTATGCGGGGGATGGCGACTCGTGAGAAGTGGTGGGTGTATCTGCTTCCTCCTCCTCCTCCTCCTTCTCCTCCTGCTGCTCCTCCTGCTCCTCCTCCTCCTTTTCCTCCTCCTCCGCGGTGGTGTTGGTGCCGCCTTGCTGGGCAGGAGCAGCAGAGATGTCAGGTAGTGGTGGTTCGGTGGAAAGCGGTGGAAAATGTGTTTGGCTGTTCCGGGGGCCGGCTTCGGTCGCTAGGGGTGATGTGAGTTGTGATGGTGATGGTGGTGGTGGTGTTGGTGGCAGACGTTGGTCTATATGTGAAGGTAAAAAAGAAGGAAAAAACAAAGATAAAAAAAGAAAATAGAGAATGACTGGCAAAACACAAAGACACAGACACAAACACGCAAGAAACCATACATTTCTTGTAGGGATGAATGAACGTATGACACTTACCCTGGTACTGTTCATATTCCATTAACAATGCATTCAAATCGTCAAGCGAATTGCATATTGTCAGTCTCTCGTTAAATGTATTGGAATCCATGCTGCTAGAATGATAATGATGATACGTCAGACCACGGACTGTCAATTTATATTCGAGGTGAACATGCAAGGTACAAAAATAGTACACGGATCTAGGAAAAAAAAAACACAGGTAAGGGTATACTCACGTGGTGTGTGATGAAGAAGAAGAGTTACCAAATGTAATCTTCTTCATCGGGTGTTTGAACTGCCATTAGCAGCTCTAAGGGGATGATGATATCACCATCCCCATTTCTTTCCAAGCCTTCTAGTGCCGGGATCCGTACAGTAGACGGCATTGAAAAAGCCATAGTGCCCGCTGGGATATGGCCTGGCTTCTTCTCCTTCTTCTTCTTCTTCTCTTTTTTTTTGGGGGGGGGGTGCGTTTTTCCCCCCCTTCTGAGGTGAAGGTGGTGGTGGGGGCGGTGGGGGTGGTGGTGTTGGAGCGACAGCTCCAGAGTTCCCTTGTTTGTCCATTTTTTTCGAACGGTTGTACTCCAGTTCTCGCAAGTTATATTTATACTGGTCAGAGCAAGGGGCGTTATGTACAGTGATTATGGTACTAGCTTCTTACATCATATTGCGTAAACTTTTTTTTTTTATAGGGCTGTGTTTTAAAAAAGGAAAAGGAACGTCCACCGATCATCTTACTATAGTACACTTATTTTTAAAACTTGTTTGTTCAATCTGAGATGTATGAGATCTGTATTTCGGCGAAGAAGCAAAGGACGATGTCCATGGGCTATTGTACTTTATAATTTTTTTGAGGGCAGTGTTTTTCAAGAAAAACATAGAGACATCCACCGGTCACCTTACTGAAGTACCCTTATTTTTAAAACTTGTTTGTTCACTCTGAGACGATTGAATTTCGTATTTCGAAGAAGCAAAGGACGATGTCCATGGGCTATCGTACTTTATAATTTTTTTTTGAGGGCTGTGTTTTTCAAGAAAGACAAAGAGACATCCGCCGGTCACCTTACTGTAATACCCTTATTTTTAAAACTTGTTTGTGCACTCTGAGACGTTTGAACTTTGTATTTTCGAAGGAGCAAAGGACGATGTCCCTGGGCTATCGTACTTTATAATTTTTCAGGGTTGCGTGTATGTGTGTGTGTGTGTGTGTGTGTGAGTGTGTGTGTGTGTGTGTAATAGGATGGCATGTCCACAAGATCCCTTTTGGATAATTAATTAAACAAATCACACTGAACACTCGTACATGCAAGTAATATATATATATATATATATATATATATATATATATATATAATATACAGTGTAATTTCTAACGAACCACGAAAACTCATCTCTGTTCCTCCCCTCCTATCTCTCTCTCTCTCTCTCTCTCTCTATCAATCATTATTTGTGTGTGTGTGTGTGTGTGTGTGTGTGTGTGTGTAATAGGTTCTCACACAAGATCCCGTTTGGATAATTAGTTGAACGTATCACACCGAACACTCGTACAGGCAAACAATACATATATATATATATATATATGTGCAATTTTTAACGAAAGACAAAATATCATTCTCTACTTCCCCTCCTCTCTCTCTTTCTTTCAACCTTTCATGTGACGAGAAAATACCAACAGTATGACACATCGAGACTGTAGTTCTTCTTCTTCACATTCGATCCCAATTGGATTGCTCGGCTTCAATTTTTAATGCGTTATTGACAGATTAGATAGTCAATTGAATTATTATTATTATTATTGTTATGATTATTATTATAATCATTATTATTTAATGCATAGTGCATCGCTATAATGTAACATTATCACACACACACCCATGCCATAAAGTGACTAGCAGTGTAACTTTATGTATTGCGATAGTTCTTCCACCACCTCTGGTGTACGCAAGTAAAAGTGATAAAACTCCACAGCCTCGCACAGGACTATCAAACGTTCATCCTCCCACAAATTGTCCATGTCGTACACGGCGTCCAAGTTCTCTATGAACTCCGACTCCGTCAGTTGCGATATTGCTGAATCCATGTATGTGTCTATCTTCGCTTCCCAGTCTAACCACAGACACTCGTGGTGTTTCTGACTAGGATGATTCGTTTGACAACCGTAGCATTTCTCCAGTACAAGTTCGTTGATCTTTTTCATGATCACTTTGGTGGCTGTGATGAACGGTCCGGCATAGGTCGTACGGGTGATGCAGTGGATATCATTGGGAATATCAATCAGGTTTGATCTCTCCCTCCTTTTCTCGCCGTCCTGACCTGCTCCCATCTCCTTCTCGTCCTTTCCGCTCGTCTCACTGGCCCTCTTCGATGTCACCATCTCCCGAATCTCATCTACCGACACGTGTTTGGCAGCGGGCAATGGTTTTATGCTTCTCATTTCCTTGTGGTGGGTAAGTTCAGCTTTGACCTATCGAAAAAATTATTATTATTATTATTATTATTATTAGCAGTAGAAGTAGTGATAGTGGATATTCATTCTATAGGGGGTGGGTAAAAAAAATAGAAGCGCGAGTTCTGTTAGACCATTAATGATAATAATCGGGACCTTGCCAAGAAGTGCTGCGAGAATATGAATGGGAGTTGCTGTTCTCCCTCTTCCTTTTCTGCTGTTGTTGTAGTTGTTGCTTTTTGGCCTCTTTTTGCAACTGGTTAATCGCACGCGAAATTGGAAACATCGCATCACGCATCTTTTCCCACTGCTCCACAGTAAGGTTTATACCCCTCAAAGCCGCGCACATCTTGCCAAGATGATTTTGATAATAATCGCGAATGTTCACGTAGACAGTGCCTTGATAAATTTTCACTACAACAAAGCGTTTTGAACCCAAGTGAAAGGGAATGGCTCCTTCCTCGAAAGTAAATGGTGACGTCACTGACTTTCCAGCATATCCACTCGTGGAGGAATTCTACAAAAAAAAATAACAATGAAACGAATAGAAATAACTAAAACGTAGGATCATTTGAAACGTAGACTCATAATAATGCAGTATGTCCCTACGGCACTGTAATTAAGTGATAGACGTGATAAACTATACTTAATTTGTATTTTAATTTTGTGACAATCAACTTTTCTAAAATCATCTGTGTTAAACATATCCATCGAAAAAACGATAATGTACTCACCATTGATGCCGAACTGTCACCGTCCTCATTTCGTCCCTTGGAAACACCAGCAACATCCCCCTCATCATTCACATAGGCACTGGCATCAGAATAACTGTAAGAGGCCATTTTCTCAGTTAACTCAAAGTGCTACACGTTCAAGACAAAGATCGCAATACTGATTTTACCTGTAGAATGATCGATGTTGTTCATGTTCACTCTTTATAAATGTATCAGAGCTCATCACAATCGGCTTATTTTGCATTGTTTTCCTCTATTTTTAACAGCTTCGAGGTTATATTTTTACCATAAGTTTTCTGACCTCAGCAGTGCACTTTTCGCTCACTCTTGCATATTAGCCCTCTTCTATCAGACAACTCCTTCCTCTTCGAGGACATATTTTTACTATCGGTTTTCTGACCTCATCAGAGTATTTTTCGCTCACTCTTGCATATTAGCCCTCTTCTATCAAACATCTCCTTCCTCTCCTATTGTACAACTACGTCCTCTTCAATGTCATATTTTTACTCTAAGTTTTCTGACCTTATCAGAGTACACTTCGTACCCTCACATGTCTTAATTACCCTAGTACCTCTCACAGTTATGGCTTTATCCCGTCAAAACAAATGTTCATCGACACAGCCTCCATACACGTACAACCAGTGAGTATAATTTAAAATGGGGAAAATTTACATCCAAATCTTAGATCTGCCTGCAAGGTTTGGAAAAAAAAACATATACAATTGAGGTGACATCTTTTTTTTTTAATCAAAAATTTGGTTTAATAGTTGTCTTTTGATGAAACTTAATAAAGGAGCATTGTATAGGTGCATGTACTATTGCTATGAAAGCTTTTATTTAAAAAAATATGTATATATATATATATATATATTCGACAGATGACATTTCATCAGTGTGGCAAAGAGGCTATATCATAAACGCACCAATTTATATATTTACAATATTTTTCATGTCTTAAATTCTTGGCCTATTACTAATGTGGGAAATAAAATGAAAACAAAACATCATTAGAATAACACCTTTTCTAATACAGTGTAATGTCACAAGTTGCACTTAAGTTCATCAGTCACATTATACAATATTGTTTGTGTGCGAGACACAGACATTCTTATCTGTTCTTCAATATTTATAAATCTGTATAAAAATTATTGAATTAACCACTTGAACGCGAATGACCCATTTTTTTTTTCCAGCCTCGTCGAGAAAGTAAAATAGTATAGTATAACCAGGCATCACCCCAAAAAAATCTACATAGCTTTAGAACCTGTTTGGACCTTATCAGTCATGTGACATTTTTTGCCCGTATTTTCGATCATGTGATCAACTCAATTTGTGCAATGTTCGCAGTACAATTTACATTGCGGGCGTTGCGCAAGCGTGAAATTCGTGCATCTCGGTGTTAGACCGAGGTACTAGGCAGTACCTCCTTGGTTAGACGAGACTTCTAGGGACCCCACTTCTAGAGAAAAAAGTGAATAAAGAGCCTAGGCTAGGCCAGCGCCTATTGCCGACGGGGAAAATGCCAAGAAAACCATACAACCGACGAGGCTCTTGCATGCTAGACTAGGGACTACTGGGAGAATCCACGGAAGACATTGGTGACTTTGAATATTGACAAGGTAGTTATTTTGAGGACGAAATTGATAATTAGAGTGAGGTTGCAGCAGGTATGTTGGTACACTAATTGGTGGAATTAGCGGTTCGTAAGCACCTCCCAGCCCCGTGCAAGCGGGGAAAATGATAGTCAGTGACAGTGTGACGATGGAGTGTCATGGCAAATTCAAGATATTCAAAATTCGTAGTGATGATACGTGATCTGATACTACATCACATGTTTAGTCACTGCAAATGAGAAGGCACGGCAGAAAATGTTTGTCAGAAGAAACATAGGTCTATATATACTTTTTTTTTGGGGGGGGGGGGAGGAGAGTTCCTTATGTCCCTTCAACTTGCACAAAATAAACAAATTACTATTTCCTTTCACTAACAATCAACGTAACTAGATCTAGACTATTATGCTATTTATTGGAAGACTTAATTCACATAACCTATTTAGTTTAATACCACCAGAAAAAAAAAAAAAAAGAAGAAAAAAATAGTATTAGTAATCTACCTATTCTGGGCAAACTAGTGTGTATGTGAGTGGGGGTAACAAGGAACTCTTTCCATTTTTTTTTTTTAATTTTACCTTCAGTTGTCGGCACATTCCTTCATTTATGATAATCATCTTTTCATTTTTGTTTGGTAGTTACTGCTACTGCTAGTACTAGCATACTGGTACAGTCAGTGGTAATGGTAAACTTTTTTTTATTTTTACGGAAAATGTCACTAAGATGTGAATTTTGATTTTTATTTGTTTAAATTCCTAATCCTACAACTGTTGTTAACTTTCAGTTTTATTTCGATATATTTTTGAAATGTCAAGCATGCAATTTACAATTCAGGGTTTCGAAAGGTTCAACTATACACAGCCCAGTCGCTGTAGGTAGGTATGTATCGCACAGCGTACTTACAGTGTCTGATCAGGCTACGAAAGGTTAAGTATGCACTTTGCATTGTGAGAGTACTAAAAATGCGAAATATTTGATTGCGAATCCCATTCTGAAAAATGTTGGAAATGACAACAGATTAATACCCTTACCATTAACCGCAGTAGCAACCCCAAATACGTAGATGTTACAGCGCCCCGTGCCAGTGTTACCTTACCACCAATATTCAGTGTACCGTTAATCACATAATTCTTTGACAGCTGATATTAAAGAGCCACTTGCAGTTGACATCATGTCTACTCTTATTTGATCTGATGCAGAACTCCAAACCATTCTTAATTTCATTGCAACTGATTGAAAAATTGCCCTACATCGACGTCGATATAGGGCAATTTGACAATCAGTTGCAATGAAGAACTCCTCGACAGAAGAATGTCATGAATTTGAATAATTACACGGTACCCGCTGCACGCTATAAATAAGGATTAGAACCAACACTTGCTGTCGGGCTAAAGTTCGGTGATGTAGTGGAGATGACACCCGTCCTTCGATCAGGAGGTCATAGGTTTGAATCCTACTTGAGTATGTCTGTCCATGATTTTTTTATCAGGGCTACTACTGAAATACTGATCAATGCAGTGCTTGTTCATATCGACGTAGGGTAATTTGTCAATCAGTCGCAATGCAAAACACCTCGACAGAAGAATTTCATTCTGAATCTGGACTAAAGATTCTTTAAGTTCACAATTCCCAGCAATTGTTTGAATATGGAAATCTTACATTTCTGAATGATTTCTATACACACTCATTTGACAGCTGTTCCTTTTTTTCCCTACTTTCAAGCCAGATTATCCCTATCTTTCAACCGTAGAGGTTTGAAGTTCTTTTTTGTGTGTTCAGAATGTTGTACTAATCATGACTAAACCGATGTATTTCTAAATTGCTCTTTTCAGATCACACAGCCGCACTCGCGCAACTGTTGAACAGGTAAACGGGCAGCTCAAGAATAAATTTAGGTGCCTCATCGGTCAAGGCC
The DNA here is from genome assembly GCF_040938485.1 of Diadema antillarum. NCBI lineage: Eukaryota > Metazoa > Echinodermata > Echinoidea > Diadematoida > Diadematidae > Diadema > Diadema antillarum. The sequence continues at coordinate 2,812,927 of NW_027271172.1, forward strand.
TGCAAATGAGTCCCATACGGGCTGGGGATGTCATCGTGGCATGTGCTGTTCTGCACAACATCAGCAAGGACTTGCACCAGCCTGATGTTGAATTCCACATGGAAGAAGATCATGACTGGCAACTGCCTCTTGAACATGCACCGTGTGGAGCTGCTGCAAGAGCTCGGCTAATCGAATATCATTTCATGTGACATTCTTTTGTGTGTCCTTGCATGGGTGTCCTTGCAACAAAGAGACACTCTGTGTTATGGCTTGAGTATTCTATCAATCCGTCCATGACCAAGTTTTCAAGCAGTGTAACTTTGGAAACATTACAAGTATCTATGAGATACTATGAAACTTGATAACTTGAGATAATGAATAACAAAGTATCAAAGTTTAGTTGCACATGCTCTGAGAGAAAAGTCAAATGCAAAGGGGTCAAAGTTGTAAAGCTTCAATAATAATTTGTCAATACCTACATAGTGCCAAAATGTATGTTTATTCATTTTTAATGTATGCATTCTTAACCAGATAAAGGTTTTGTAGGAAAAGATGTGGGTATGGGTATGCTGGTCACAGTTCAAAGTTAAAGGGTCACAATTTTGTTTAAATTCACCGTTTCCTCATATACATGTACATATCAAAATTGGCTAAATATAGCTTCATGGAACTTATGCATACACATGCAAGTATGGCCTGACAGTGGCATTTTTTTTTCTTTTGGATACAATGTTTGGAAGCATGATGTAAGTAGTAAAATTTTTATGTTTTGGTTGAATTAAAGCTGTTATTCTATGCATGCACTTTATGAAATTTGGTATGCATGCATAAAATTGGGTAGGCATTACTGCAAAATATATCAGCTGAAAAGATTTTGGCCATGGGGTCAAAGCTTAACTCTTCATGTGCCGCATTCGCACTCCCAACTCAGTCGACGGCATGCCAAGTTCACATATTCTGGTCAAGCGTACAAACCCGCCCAAACTAATCGGTAAATCGCCAAATGCCACAATGCAGTGAAAGCATTTCTTGCTATTCCATGCCTGCCACATGTAACATACATTTTTTGGAGTGATTGATTATCAAGTGCAGGTGTTTCATACTGGATTTCCGAGTGAATTCCAAGTTTTTGTCATTGTTTTGTGTGCAAAAGTCATGCTCTAAGGCTACTGGTCATTTGACGGGGGGAAAAAAATAGATTTTCATACAATCTTCATTTTCATAAATATATCAAGCAAAGCTTGATAATTTTTCTTCAACTTTTCTCATTGCTTGTCCAGGAAACTAAAATCTGTAAGATGTACATGGATTTTCAAAACAGAATATCTTTGACAAAGGCATAACCACGTTGCCATCTCAGAATAATGTAGCACACAAGGGGTTTACACCATGGCACATACAGATTTTGATGTGCTTCCCTCAAATTTTTCTTACATTAAATTGAAACCAAGATCAAGGAAGGTGAACAATAGATTTACATAATGGCAAACATGCCGTTTTAGGTTTTTGTTTTTTGTATTCACTTACGTGAAACTGCCATCTCACATTGTTGAGACATAATCTAGACCTATTTGGAGAGCCATACATTACAGATAATGCATACCAGTTACCTATGTAGCAACATTTATTCTATGCATGTAACCAATAATGAATGAATAAATAAATAGAGGTTGGAATCTGTAATTCCCATTCAAACTCAAACTATACAATCCATTAAAAATTTCAAAGTACTACTTATTCGCAATGATTTTCAACTGATCCAGAATTGCTTTGAGGGTGGTGACCTTTTCCTCCTCGAGTCGCAGGAACCTCTCCTCATAGGTGCTCCTTTCATTTCTTCTCCCTCGACCACCCCTCACTGCAACATTTACAATCTCCTCTTCCTCCTCAGGGAGAGCACCTTAGAAAATTAAATATCATTTAACAAATGATTGAAAATTAGATTTGGCATTATTTTGACAGTGGGCATCATATATTTGCTGCACATTTTGAAATTATTGACGGAAATCTCTTGCAATAAAGCATCGCAGACAGTGATGTATTTAGTATACTGAATTAAAATTCTTGATACGCAGTGTTTGACTTCTCTTGATGTCAAGAGAGGCATTCCAGATGATTTTCATAATTTCACACCATGGAGTACAAAAATGAACAATTCCATGCATAGATTTGTGAAATACATTGTAGTCAACAGTGTATGAGGAGAGAAATCTATGCTCTGAAAAAATAAAATCTTATGAAACTGAGAAGTGGTGATGGCATAGCCTCACACATTTCAGAAATTAGCAATGTAATACCATTGCAATAACATGTACATGTACACTTGTACTTGACAAGTTCACATGTGTAGAATTTATGAATGGTTTATTATTCTGTTCTGCTTCCTTGAGCCCCATCTCATGCATTCTTGTAGTGAGGCTGCAATTATATTATCCTTGTTCATTGTGACATATTATAAATTTAGAAAATATTCTTTTTCCTCCTCCCAATCACAGTAAATTCGTAAACTCTGTGCTCAGTATAACCAATTTGTAATTGTTCATTATGTTCACATCAACAAAAAAAGAAAAAACTGATGTCTCCTTTAAACCAGGATGCTGCAGTAGTAACGGTACTGTATCAAATAAGATCAGGTGCAGCATTCAGCAACTCAGAGATATTGAGTCATTCAGTAAGTACTTTAACGAATGAAACTCATCATTTCGTGAAAGTTCTCAATATTAGTGTTGTTAAGCAATAGGGAGCTATTACTGGTTAACAAAATCAGTTTCATTTCATTGATCGTCTACATACTGATGGTAATTTATCAAATTGTACTCAGTAAATGCTCTAGTATTGGACTGTCACCTCTCACATACTCAGTTTAATAGTAATGAGAACAGAGACTGAATTACTGTTAGCACATAACTCACATTCAGTTTACATCTAGCTGAACATTCCCTTATTTATTTTTAGGCTTTACAGTCAGTGTTATTGACTTAATATTATCACTTTTTTAACATTCTGTTTGCAGTATTACTAATTAGGAAAAAAAAGCATGATACAAAAAATTATGCTTTATGATACCTTGCATTTCATCAGATTCATCAGACTGGATGCTCTCATCAGCGTCAACTTCAACAGATGCTCCCTGCATTGTCATCAGAATGCTTTTTGCTTGAGTATTTTGACTTCCAGCCTGGGTATTTCAGTAAGAAAAGTTAACAACACTCGATGCAAAAATGTGTTCTTTGTGAGAATTGTTTTCTTTTTTCTAATAATAGGTCTACATGACTTATTGTTACAAAAATTCACAAAAATGAAATGAGACATTTTCTGAATGTATTCCAACTGAAAATACTTTGACATGAAAGATATAATTTCTATATAGCTGATATAACACATTCATTTCCATTTCAGAATTTGCTGCCCAATGAAACTTTCAGCCTCTGCATTGAAGGTATTGAGCAATGATATATATTGTAATATCTTGAGGGATGTATCAACTAGCAATCTAATTCAGTCCTGTTAGACTGCAAGTAGATTGCCCTTAATTTTTTCGGTTATGATTCTGCATGCAAGTGTCACATTCTGTTTGAAAGGTTCATTGTGCCTGTATTGTTTTGTTTCAGTTTTCTTTTTTAGTACAACTTAAATTCTTCAGTCAGACTACAATTTCAAATCATGCTTTACAAAACACCATTTATTTTCTTATGTTTTTTTCATATGATAAGTTTGGGGATGAATAAAATCAAAAGAAAAATTATTGACATACAACTGGCAGGTCTGGTTCAAAGCCAGTTTCTGCTTCTTGGCCTGCAAAGCCTTCCACAGCTTGAATACACTGTGCCTCTAGCACGGCCTCATACTTCATATTGACTCTCGGTGCAGGACCACCACCTGAAGTGAAACAAATTTTGAATGAAAAATAGAAGTCAGTTGAGTTGCATATACCAATGGGTTTGACATTGAAGTATAAAATGATGCTACGAGGTAAAGCAATATGTATAATATTCATATTGTTGTGAAAGCATCTAGGCGATCCTTGATTGCATGTGGTTAAATATTGCACTACTAATAAATTGTACTTCTTATTTCCTTTCAAAAGGAGCAGATGAAATCATAGTTGTCTGTTTTAATACTTGGAGATTTTAATAAGCTGCTGTGGTGTGTCATGAGAAAGTAGGGTCTGAGTACTGAAGACTATGACAACCTTAGCTTGTGGCAGTGTTAATGAGCATGCTGTGCACATGTGAGAACGTGTGTGTTTGTGTGTGTTGTGTTTGTGTGTGTGTGTGTGTGTGTGTGTGTTGTGTTTGTGTGCTTTGCCTCCATTGTACATGCCAGTATGTAATAAGTAGAATTATACAAAGGTGCGTGATACACTCACTGTTGGATTTTTTTTTTTTTTTTTTTAATGCTATGTTCTAGATTATTAGGCAGCATATGCCATGCATGCAGAGAGCATGTCCACTATGTAGACTAGTACTAGTACTACAGTAAACTGGCTACTGTATGTTGGAAGACCTGCCTGTATAGTATACATCACAAGCAGACTAGACACACATGCTATTTAGGACAATGATGTTACCTGCCAAAAATGGATGTGGATTTTAGGTATTTGGAGAATTGGACACTCAGTACCTTCAGCAGCAGAACATAAAGGTAATTTTGGAGTTACAACAGTTCATAGGTTCTCTGTTTGCTATTTCTTTTACTTTGTTATTTACTGTAACTTTGACCACCTGAACTTCAGAACAGACTGGAGAGTATGACACGTGCTTGGGCAATTACAAGGGCCTAGATCTAGTCCTAACTGTACTGGAAAAGTCTAATGAAGGAGGGATAACCAGCAGTAACATGTACAATGTACTTGTCATAGACAAAGTGTGTTCACTGTTAACCAGTGCAATGTGAAACGAAGGAAAAAGGGACTTACTTCTCTTACTTCATTATTTGTTCATGTTTTGTTAATTTTTGGGAAGCATGACTCTAAGAAGGGGTCTGTACCAGTGCAAGTGTTGTATAACATTGAATGCAGTATGTAAACTCGCCACTAGCGCCCTCTCTACATAACAATTGGTAAAGTTAACCTGAAGTGAAACCATGATTGACTCTAGTACAACTGTATACACCTAACTGTCGCTTTTAGGCGTGGAAAATTGATGATAAGATGTCTTATTCTGTAAAGCAGAGTGTGTTGATTTTATCTTTTGTACTATCTAGGGTCAATAATAACAATGAAATAAACAGCAAACAAAACAATGTGCATGAAAAGAGCATTCATGCTATATACCATTCATAAAATGAGTTGTGAAAAAAATAAATCTGATCAAATTGCAAAGCGCAAATTTTTTGTTCTGTCCTCAAATATCTTTAACTAGGAATAAAAATGAATAAGATAAAAATTTTGTTACAAATTCTCAGTAACGATGAGTAACATAGAAAAAGAAATGCATACCTTCAACAGAATTATCAAGTATATTTAACACCAATATGAGAGTAATTGTATGTATGGCTTTGCATTTTAGTTCAATAAGGAGATGTGGACAATATAAAAATGGATAAAATTGTAGCTTACCAGTCTTTGTTTTTTTCAGATGGTACTTTTTGGCCTTCGAGACCCAGGAATTCCAAGAGCGCCGGAGGTCTTTGTATGTCCGGCCCTTTCGGAGTCCCTGGGCCTCGAGAATGTGTAGGAGTTCCGTCCAGCGGGTCGCCTTTCTTTCCTGGACCTTTCCAAATTTGTATTAAAAAAAAAAGCATGATTAAGTTACAGTGTGTCATTGTGCAGCAGACCATCTCTATAAGTTATACTCAATGCACAAGAATATCTTGAATATGTGAAATATGATTACAGGCATTGCCAAACCAACAGAAGGGTTCACATTTCAATTTAACATTATTGATTTAAATTAGACATCTAGATGAAATAGTTCAAAGTACTTTCATTATTCTTTATATTGTAGGAACATAATTGTAGTGTGTAATTCTAAAGTTTGTCTTACAAATTTTGTTTTTAACTAGGGCCTACACATGTGAAATACATTTTGTATTCAACAGTAATGAATTAGGGATCCTATGATCTCTAGAGATGCTTAATTCCCATAGAAATTCCCTTTACATTGCTTTACTTTCCTAATATATAAAAAAGTGAAGCTGCTATGTTGAAATTTAGCCATGCGATGTAGTCGTGAAATGAAATCTTTTACAAGAGTGTGTAATATTTTTTCTCCAATGTGGTTCACATGGAATTTCACACTATACCTTGCAGCACATTCATTGCACTAAACACAGTTTTCTGAGATGAAAACTTTTTGCATAGACCACAACTTCCAAGACTCTTTTCTCAGCATCACTCTTCAGAGTGACTCCTTTTTTTAAAGTCTGTTTAATTGTGTTAGTTTAGTTGTAAGAGTCCATTTAATTGATAATGAAACGTTGTTTTGTTGAGCATAATTTCAAATACTCATAATCTGCACAAGACTACCTAATTATCAATGTAGTTTGTGTTGAAGGACTGATTACATTAGAGATAAAGTTGAAACTATGCATTCATGGTAAAAATGTGCAGGCCCTATTTTTGCAAATCATTCAGCTTTTGAAGGCAAACATTTAGACATACCATACATACAGTTCTCATATGCATAACTTATCACAGAAAATCTACCTATAAATGAACGATGGCCCTAAATTATGAACAAATAAACTAAAGATTTTTTTTTTTATTTTTTATTTTTTTGGGGTACAATTAGGGGGTCAAAGAAGAGCATGTGGACTTCATTTTGACATCACAGTGATGTCACGATCTTTTTTTTCCCTTGCTTATCATGTGGTTTGATGCATTTTTTTTTAATTCTACATTTCGTATATTGGTAAAAAGTTGCTTTAATTTGTTGCCTTGAAACAAAGAATTTCTGTAAAAGTGTCATATAAGATCTGTCAAAGCTAAAAATATGTTTGTAGACATTAATCACAAATAAGCTCGATGAGTGAGTTCATTTGTGATACAAAAGTCACCGGAGGAAAACATTGGTAGTCAAGTTTCACCAAATTGCTTTTCTATGCCAATATCCATGTACCATTTATTTCACATGTATAGGTTAATCTTGCTTCACATGATGGGCCATGACTGAAAAAAAAAAATGTCAACATACTCTTTGGCTGCAGTGCCCTGCTTTGCCAAAGATATCTTGTCGATGCTGTTTTATGTAGGCACTCATTGTCAGTATATGTTGTTCTGTGAAGTTCATGTTGCGTTCCTGTTCGGCATCATTATTGTCCTCCATCTTGAGGAAAGAACAGGAATAAAAACATCATTAGAAATAAGGGAAAATGTGTCAAATTTCAGACATCGAAACCAACAGAAATAGGTCGATCTACAGTGTATTATCGATAAACACAATCCAGCAATAGAAAGCAATAGCTTTTAGACAACAAAGATCTACAAATCATCAGTATGTGTATAGGCACGACCACTAGCTAACATAAATAGGCCTATAACTTAATTGAAACAACTGACATAGTGGCCTAGAATTTATCAAATGTTACATACAATGAAACAACGTCATGATACAGTACTAGTAGACAGCTTTAGTAGTTTGTATACATTCATTCAGTAGGCAATTCATTGTACAGTCGGCCTATTCCCCTTAGTGAACAAGATCGTAAAGTACTACTGTATTATTTGAAACCCTACGTGACGGTAGCGCAGCAATGCATGTATATGTGATGTGCATACTCCATACGATCGATGCAGTACGGGCGTAGGCCTACAGATACTGAGATAGAATTTCACTGTGGCTAAAATGCTGTGTACAGGGCCTACATTATTCATTGAATTTCTTGTCAAACCACTCATGCATGCATGCCAAATGCCGATCAAATTACCCGTAGCTATAGCTAGCTGTAACATTATTAATGTAGTATCGGTACGCTCGAAAATCAGACGCAGTTAGCGAGCTGTGTACCGGTCTTCATTACCTGCATGTAAACAATACACACGGGCATCCACACACACACACACACACACACACACACACAAATACGCTTATCTAACTAGCTCTCCGGCCGCCGATCGGCTGAAGGGAGAGTTATCGACCATAGAACGTAATTAGCTCGATCGTTCCAGCCAACACCACTGATTTTTCTCAAATTGTAAAAATGAAAATAACTTTAATTTGATTAAAACGTTGAATTATTTTGATTGTTATTATCACGGGACTCGACTGGTCCTTACTGATACGAAGTAAGTGAAAGAAAGCAGGAAATTAAGATATTGGAATACTTACCATGCTTGAGTTCAGTTTTCTGATTGAGTTGTGTCTTTAACGATCGACAAATGCTGCGTATGCAGTCGAGTCAACTGTGGTATGCGCAACTGCGCGTATGCGGTATCATCAAAGCAGACGACATCAAAAGAATTTTAAGAATTCACTGCGGCGAAAGTGCGCCTAATATTCTGGGGATTTCCCTGGAATTAGGCTCGTCCAAGATTATTCATTTGTCTTGCTAGGATGTCAAGTTGACATCGTATTTTTTCCTAGGATGTCAAGTTGACATCCTAGTTTCAGAGCTTTGTGAAACGAAATTTTGCTATGATAGCAAGTTGACATTCCAGCAGGAGAAGTTGACATCCCAGCAAGTCTTGCTGGGATGTCAACTTCGGTAGTTTTGTGAAACGGGGCCCTGATCCGCCCTGATGAGTCTCTCAACAGTCTTTATAATACTCTGCAGGGGCAGGGGGCAGGGTGGGGGAGAGACTAGGGCTTCAGCCCCCTTCCCCACACACACACCTATCGATATGAAGAGTTTGTTCGCAAAAACCGATAAGTCCATATTTGCCAAATGGATATACAGTTCTGTATTTGCGATAAAAGGTCAAGAAAAATAAATAGAATAATAAGAAAATTGTTGCTTCTTTTGACCATAACTTTAAAAATTTACCTTTATATTTAGTGACAAATATATCATTTAAGAGGTATTATTTTGTACTTTATGACAGAGACCGTACTTCAAAATCCTCAGAAACGGATTTATCGGTTTTTGCGAACAAACTCTTCATATACTTCTAGCTCTTCCAAAAAAAAAAAACAACAACAGATATATATATATATATATATATATATAAACAATTGTATATATATATATATATATATATATATATATATAACGAAGAATAATCCGGTAATGCAATATTTCGCCAATATAGAGTTTATTGAGCAACTCAAATTTTCGGTGGCTTCCATCCACCTTCTTCAGGAGTCTCGACGCGGAGTCTCGACGCGGACATTCCGCGTCGAGACTCCTGAAGAAGGTGGATGGAAGCCACCGAATATTTGAGTTGCTCAATAAACTCTATATTGGCGAAATATTGCATTACCGGTTTATTCTTCGTTAAATTGGAGCCAATACGTGAATTCGCAACATGTTTGGATATATATATATATATATATATATATATCGACACAACATGCGCTGAGGTGGTTCAGAAATTATTTTGAAGATAGAAAACAATATACGTCTGTGAATGGTTATGTATCTACTAAATCCGATTTGAAATGTGGTGTACCCCAGGGCTCACTTCTAGGCCCTTTATCATTTTCTATTTTTGTTAATGATATGCCATACAATGTAAACCATTGCGAGCTATCTTTGTACGCAGACGATACCTGCTTGTTTACTGCATCGAAAGAGCCAACTGATATTACCAGGAAATTGAATATTGATTTGCTTAGGTTATCCAGCTGGTTTAAACAAAATAAACTCATCGTGAATGCGAAGAAATGTGAAGTAATGTTTCTCGGTACACATCAGCGATTGAACAAGTACCAAGCAGTACTTAACAGTTATAGTGTCATATTTATATAGATGATAATGAAATAAAGAGAAATGAATGTTGTAAATAGGTGTTATCATTGATCAGAATTCATGTTGGGAAACAACATGCTGATTATGTGAAGAAAAAAGTGTTAAAGTTATACTTATTTCGTAGAATAAGAGTCATTGTATATTCAATTCAATTCAATTCAACTTTATTTCCACATAATCATTAAAAGGATACAAAGGATACATAAAATGTGATATAATAAACATCAATTGGAATATACAAAGTAAAAGAACAATACACATAAGATACCATATTCACCAAAAGGTGTTTCAACAAACACAAAGTGAATTACAAAGAAAGGAAATAACAACGTAATGGATGATTTGTGGAGGGATCATGAGAAGTTTTTATGGAGTTTCCATAAAACTTATAAGTAAGATCCCCAATGAGTACAGAAATAAAAGAAAGTATTACAGTGTGTGTGTGTGTGTGTGTGTGTGTGTGTGTAGGGGGGTATCTAAATGTCATTTAACCGGATACACTTGAAAAATCAAACAAATTAAAATATCATTACAGATACAAAAAAAACTCTACAGATTCTATGAAATTTTTGTCAACAGGTTCTTTTTCAATTTTCTTTTAAATGAATTCAACGTTAAACAATCTTTTATACTACTTGGTAAATCATTCCACAATTTTGGTCCTTGATAAGTTATGAATGAATGTGAAAATTTAGTTCGTCCATATGGAACTCGAATATGAAATTTTGATCTTGTATTATAATTATGAATATCAATATTCTTTACAAATAATGAACTAAATAACTCTGGTAATAATTCTTTACTGTATAAAAACATAAATATGGCAAGATTATACTCATAGAGTTGATATATTGGTAAAATATTCAATCTAATAAACAATGGTCTAGAATGAGACAGAAATGATGACTTTGTTATTACTCTAACAGCTCTTTTTTGCAGCTTATGTAATCGCTTTAAGAGATACTTATTGCACTTACCCCAAAGTATAATACAGTAATTAAGATGAGGGAGTACCAATGTATTATACAGCAACAATAATATATTTTGAGGTAGACAATCTCTCAACTTGCCCATGATACCAACATTTCTTGAAACCTTGCTAAGAATTTGAGCAACATGGCTTTTCCATTTCATTTCTTCATCAAGAAAAATTCCCAAGAACTTTACAGACCTCACGTGTTCTATCTTTGTATCATTAATATATAAGTCTGTGTCAACATTAATTGAATTACTATTATCAAATTTCATAAAATGTGTTTTAGTAACATTCAGAACTAATTTATTTACAGAAAACCAATCATTAACTTTAGCCAATTCAATATTCATCAAATCTTCCGCTTGATAAATATCTTTATGCTTCAAAAATATGTTGGTATCATCAGCAAACATCAAAAATTGCAATACAGATGAGGCAGCAGGCAAATCAGATCTGACAAACATAAACTCAAACTCCCCCAACCCAAAACTAATTATGGTATACGATCTTTGATTTATTGTGGCGTAAAATTATGGAATGACGTGGATATGATATATGGTAAATTTGTTTCAGTTGAGAGTTTTAAACGTTATTTGAAGACCATTCCAATTGCATTGAATGCATTATTGAGTTTATGGCATTTTGATTTGGTGTGATGTACGAGATATTATTTTTTTGGGCTCTTTTTTTTTCTCTTTTTTTTCTCTTTGTTTTCTCTTCTTCATTTTTCCCCTCCTTAGCTCTGATTTTTTTTTTTTTTGCTCCTTATTGTTTGAGTTCTTTTTTTCCTTATATGTACCTCGCGTATTCTTATATTTGTTTACTGTTTCAGGTAAATTTGTGTATTTCTTGTGTAGTCATTTTTTGATTTGTTGTTGTTTTTACTACTCTCCCCTACTGAATGTTTTGTGTATAATACGATATATACGATATATACGATACGATACGATACGATACGATATATACGATATATATACGATATAATACGACTTCGTATAATTGTTATTTTGTTTTTACTTTGGTTGGACCCCTTCGAAAAACAGCAATTTGCTGAAAGGGCTATCCATCCCACAAGTGGTAAATGAATAAATACAAAATACAAAATACAAATCGAATGAATCGAAAACATAACAACAGACCGGGAAAAATAACTTCCAGAGGGTTCCATCCTAGTACCTTCCCATTGAAGCGCGGGGTGGGGTGTGGGGTTGTGGGTGTGTGGAGGTGCATAGTCATAGGTGCCACACTGTTCAGAAATTGAGGAAAGATGGACACATGTTAGAGGAAATGTTCAAACTCTGCTCTGATCTTTTAGTAAACTTCAGGTCATTCGCATAATGGATACACTTCGTGAGTGACGCCAATTGATGTTTGGCAATCCAATGGTTCAGATTATGATAAAGATTCACATCCTCGTGCAACCCTCCCATGAGGTTCGGGTTTCATCGTGTGACTTTCTGTAGGCATCGTATTTGCTTTGACTGTTGATTGACTTTTATTTAAATTCTTGGTCAACTTCGTGTAAAATTGAAAATCCCATATTCATATTATGGCAACCTTGTGTCAATTACAGGACGTTGTGACCAGTGGCGTATCTAGGGAAAACGGCGCCCGGGGCAAGCGCGAAAATTGCGCCCCTAATTTCTGAAAAAGTGTTCAACCCCAAGCCCATCCCGGTAGGGACTTTAAAAAAGTCTACATGATATGCTTTTTCAAGCACTTAAAAGGGGTCTTTTGAGGGTGATTTAAATGTAATAAATTTAGATAAATTTTGGCGAGCGAGCGCAGCGAGCGAGCCGAAAATTTTTGTATATTTCCGCGTCATCATCACGTTTTGTTCTTATCTTTTTTTGTGTGATAAATTTTGGCGAGCGAGCGCAGCCAGCGAGCCGAAAATTTTTGTATTTCAGGTTACAAAACATGGAATTCTTGTCATTTTTTGCTTATTAAATCTTACAATTCTAATCAAGAAAATTAATGGTAACGGCCTTATAGATAACGATTTATACCAACAAACTGAGGACTTGAAAAAAATACTCCAAATTAGTACGCGCGTGTGAGCTGAAATTTGTATATTTCCGCGCCATCATCACGTTTTGTTCTTATCTCTTTTTTTTTTGGAGAAATTTTAGCGAGCGAGCGCAGCGAGCGAGCCGAAAATTTCTGTATATCAGCTTACAAAACATGGAATTGTTGTCATTTTTTGCTTATTAAATCTTACAATTCTAATAAAGATATAGTGACGGCCTTATAGATGAGGGTGATTTAAATGTAATAAATGTAGATAGATTTTGGCGAAGCGAGCGCAGCGAGCGAGCCGAAAATTTTTGTATATTTCCGCGTCATCATCACGTTTTGTTCTTAGTTTTTTTTGTGATAAATTTTGACGAGCGAGCGCAGCGAGCGAGCCGAAAATTTTTGTATTTCAGCTTACAAAACATGGAATTCTTGTCATTTTTTTGCTTGTTAAATCTTACAATTCTAATCAAGAAAATTAATGGTGACGGCCTTATAGATAACAATTTATACCAACAAACTGAGGACTTGAAAAAAAAAATACTCTAAATTAGTACGCGCGAGTGAGCCGAAATTTGTATATTTCCGCGTTTTGTTCTTATCTTGTTTGATTTGGTTTTTTGCGCCCCCCCCCTTATGTTCGACACCTTTGGCGCCCTCGTTTGATCCAATAGGCGATCGCTTAAGAACGAAAGAAATAAAATTGCAGCCGCTGCTCCGTGTAACATTTTGCCTTCTAACGATGGCATGTGTGAACACAATATACATTGTCATTTTGTCCGCGTCATCATCACGTTTTGTTCTTATCTTCTTTTTTCTCTTTATATGAATTTTGGCGAGCGAGCGCAACGAGCGAGCCAAAATTTCAGCTTACAAAACATGGAATTCCTGTGTGAACACAATAAACATTGTCATTTTTTGTTTTCATCTTGTTTGATTTGGTTTTCTCCCCCCCCCCCCCCCCCCCCCACCCCCGTTCTCCCTCCTTCCCGGTCCGGGCGAGTTTTTTTTTTCTTCTTCTTCTTCTTTTTTTTCCCCTTCTTTTTTTCTTTTTCTTCTTCGTTTTTTTTTCTTTTTTTTTTCTTTTTTTCGTTTTCGGCGCCCCCAAAAAGTGGCGCCCGGGGCACGTGCCCCCCTTGCCCCCCCCCTAGATACGCCACTGGTTGTGACGGCACTCAAGCACTATGCACACGACTAGGAAGAATATACGCACGATTAAGACTTTAAAGGAAAGAAATCTTTTAAACAGGGTGTCCCCGTCCACCTCAAAAAATGATAAAGCTTTGAGATTCTTTTGTTAACTTTCAAATGTTTGAAAAACACTGTACCGATCTATCTTCAAGAGCTAATACCGGAATGCGCGCCTTCCCGGAACTTACCGTCTAATAATAACTAACATAATCTTATACGGTCCCCGATCTCTTTATCAGTCAGCATCCCATCAGCTGTGGAATTATCTCTCTGAAAGCATCAAACATACTGAATGAATATTTGAATATATGCTTAAAACTTAACAATATGTTCATCCAAAAGTCTCATGTCTTAGCACACATACAGCTGGCGTTTGTTATCTAATGTCTGAACATTCTGAAACTGTATCTTCTTCTCTTCTCTCCCTCTTTCTTTTCAACGCTTAGAGACGTTTTCATGCGATAAGTGCTTTATGAATACTATAAACCATTATTGTTTTTATCATCACAACATGCCTCTTGGAGGTTAATATCACGTCAAGTTCTATTCTGAAGCCGTACACTTCTAGTACTTTTCTTTGGATTTTCGCCGTCCCCAGCAATGATGCTTTTTGGAGCGTTTGCACTTGGTCAGGCACACCCACATCAGGAATCAATTTTCCCGTTTCAGGGTCGCTCATCTATACCTAATAGCTATGGTGAAAAAAAAAAGAATAAAAATCCGAAATTTTATCAACAAATGAGGGACGATTCCACCAGTAAGTCGATTATTCACGTTCGTACTGTCGTCTTTGTTTACACAAATATACAACACGCATGTGCCAATAGCCGCATGTTTCACTCGTGTACATCATACATGATCAAAGCTTCGGATCTATTTATAGTCTAGATTAGAAGTCACAATTTTGTGATTTCCGCTAAAAGGACCGAGGTGTTGTGTAAAACAGAAAATAATAGGCACCTACGTTTTTATTTACACACTCCACTGGCACGGTCCCTTGCATGATATGGTTCATTCTCGTAGCCGACTTTCTGACGTAGATGGCGGCCTTCTTCTTTACTGTGTTTTTGCATATGATCTCAGCCCTAAGGGTGTAGAGTGTTTTAAAGATCTGTGGTTCTCGCTTATATCCACAGAGCTCAGTAATCTTACACTCCAGTACTAATTCCATCCAAAGCTTTGACTTGAACTGATGGATATAATTACATTCTAGTGCAACGGCGGCATGTAAATTGAAATATAATATTCCAAGTTCCGATGTCTTAACCGTGATGGAAACAAGAGAACAACTTTGAAGGGGGGTACTTTATTGTGAGGATGCAATTGCAGTTCAAATAATACAGATATTGAACCAAAATATCTTTATCCCCTATTACGACCTGTAATGATGAGTATGGCACGCCATATCCTTTGTCATAAAGCAAAAAAGGATGAATATTTTTTTTTCTTTCCTTCTTTAAGGGATGGTACAGTTTAGGTTGAGGTTGGGGATCCACATTTTTGTTTGTGTGAGATACTTAGAAACTACTTATGAAATATTAAAGAGGATAAAATTCTAAAAAGAATAATAGTTAAAGTTTATTTTGATGAGAATTGTTTTTGAAATGGATGAAATATCCAAAAACAAAGTAAAAACAAAGTGGTCCTGATAGATGGTGGGTCCCATCTTTAATTAGGACTTCTTTGTTTTTGGATATCTTAGCTATTTCAAACCGATTCTCTTAGAATAAGTGTTTAATTCCTCTAGGAATTGTACGCTCTTTAATATTTCACAAAAAGTTATCATAGTTATCTCACCAAAAGTTAAAACCTGAATCCCCATCTCAACCAAAACTATATCATTCCTTTAAATCCTAACTCAGTCAGATGGGTTGGACGTAGACCTTTATGTAGAACGTAAGAATTCGATTTACACAATAGCAAGAGTTTTCGATAACGCTGGTATGCAGTTTTGTTTGTATGTTTTTTGGTTTTTTTTTAAAGGTGATGATAAGAGGGATTGAAGGAAAAGATATATTATTGTTACATTATTTTCGACGTTAAGAAAGTTATGCGCAGCATAGAATATCGTCAGTTACAACGGGCAGAACAGCATAAAGACGATGATTTATTGACAATAATAAGATACAATGTTTTGCGTGTAACACATCATTGCTTTCACCAATAGTGAAAGTGACATAGAAGCACTGATGATCGTGCAATTGCGTTAAATTGTAAACTCGTAAAATTTTTGAACTACAGACCCTCCAAGTAACAGGGGCCCTGCCATTTCCATGAAAATCATCAACAGAGCCATCCTGTGACACTGCCCCCTCAGAACATCCCCGTGTGTCCACAGGGAGATTAAGAATGATAATAGCGATAATTAAATGACGATGATATTTAAATAATGATAATTATGACAGTGATATCAACAGTAGTGTGAGTATTACCAGTAATAGGAGTGGTGGTAGCAATAGTAGTAGTAGTAGTAGTAGTTGTAGAAGTAGTAGTAGTAGTAGTAGTAGTAGTAGTAGTAGTAGTAGTAGTATAGTAGTAGTAGTAGTAGTGGCAGCAGCAGCAGTTGTAGTAGAAGCAGAAGTAGAATGTTGCAGTTATCTAAAACCACTACCCTCGCGCCTCATTGTATGCGATGTTCGTTAAATATTCCGAAGGTTCGTAAATTCGAAAATGAAATAAGGTTCCCTATTCCGAAGGTTCGTTAGTACGTATATACCTTCTTTTCATGTTCGGATTATCAAACCTTTGGAATAACGATCTTGTTTGTGTGTTTGTTTTTTGGTGTTTTTTTTTTCTTATTCCGGATTAGCAAAGCTACGGAATATCGAACCTTATTTCATTTTCAGATTAACGAACCTTCGGAAAACTAACCTTTTATAGTTTAATTTCATATTAACGAACCTACGGAATAACGAGCCTTATTTTATTTTCGGAGTAACGAGCCTTCGCAGTAACGAACCTTCGGGATGACGAGCCTTGCTTAATTTACGGATTAGTGAACCTTCTGAATAACAAACCCTCGAAATAACGAGATTCAACCCCCATAGTAGTAGAAAAGAAGATTTCTTTAAAAAGAAAAACTTTTGTCAATTCTCCATCTTTTATTTAATAAATAATAATTACGAAGCCTCAAAACCTATGTAAGAGGGAGGGTAACGTAAGGAAAAGAAATTAAAAATCAAAGTCTAGATTTAGATGAGAGCATTTTCTTTTCCCTTTTCTTATGGGAAAAATGACAATAACCAACATCCGTAATATCGGCTTTTTAAAGCTCGGGATTTTGATGGTTAGTTTTAGGTGTTTCGTCGTCCAACAAAACAATGTACGTGCTAAAGTAGAATTTTCATTACCTTATATAGTTGCCCTTTTAACATTTTCCAAATGATCTCACAAGACATGTTTGTTAACCACATTAACCAAACGTCATGAGGATATATTTCGGATATATATAAAGAACGTTGCTTAAACTACCTATGTAGAATTTCCATTTAAATTTTGAGTTTTCATGCTATTTGACAAACAGGACTAAACGTGTGAAAATTCGAGATAAAGACCGCTGCTAGCTTTAGTTCTAGTTAAGGCAAGCTAGAAGATGCTACTGGTATGATAATACCCTTGGGAGGCTTGGGCTGCCGTGTAGTTGATATTCTTTATTTCAATGTAGCAGTCAACACTATTAGGCCCTACTAAATGTAACACTTATTCAATTTTTAACACTTTTTAAGCTAACACCACGATTAAGTTGCAATTCAAAACTTTAGAAAGTAATGCAAAATTATCATCAGACTGATGAAAACGACAATCGTCCTTAAAAAAACTTACTTAATCCTTTTTGTTTCAATCATCAAGTACGAAATATGTAATTACTCCATCTCAGCGTGTTGTAAACAAGCTCATGTTTCTTACCAAACTCGGGGGAGAGGTTACAGCATTGTAAAGGGACTATTGTGGGCCTCCTGGAGCAATTGTTATGTTAATCGCTCATGGGTAGCAGGGCTTCCCACACTAGAACTCCACGCTTGGGAGGATAGCAACAATAACAGCGCTGGAGAAGCTCGAGTCGACAATAATGAGGTCTCTTCGGTCCGTGGACTACGGGTAGGAATACGTACGGAGGTAGGCCGCCAATACTGGGTGTGTTCGTGTATGAACTCATCCCCTCTTTGGGTGGAATACAGTGGGTCTGGTATGCCAGGGCGTCACAGGGAAGCAGTTACGCCACTTCAGTGGGTTTTGCACACCCAGATTTTGCTTCTCACTCAATCCTATGTGTGTCTCGACGGAACACATGACATTAGACTGGTGGCAACTTATTTTCTTTCTCCTCCAAGATATCTGATAAAGACAACTGCCAGCCAAGAAGCTAATCTTGCCGAATCTTAGCTCATGGTTGGTATTCCTTCTGTTCCAGGAAAGAACCACATTTTCGTCATTGTGAAAGAGAGGGAAACAGATAAAGACATTGCCATACAACCAGACCCGAAACAACTTTTGGAAGTGGAAGTGCGCACATACCTTCCGCGTGTAACTATTTTTTCATCGTGGATTGATCCTGAACGCATTATTTACATATGATTTTGTGATTGGAAAACACAGATTATCGGAGGGGGAGAATATATTCGACTGATGCTGGAAGCATGGAGGGCTGGAGTGTAAAATGCTGCCGAGTACTTGCCTTATGTTTATCACTCACTCTGGTAAGTCTACCTCAAGAAAACGGTTTTGCAGTAGTATGCAGTAACTAAGTAAGTAAGCATGGCAGCAAGCAACTGTTCGAGGTTTGAGTGTAACATCATAATGTACTTATCTAAAATGAGAATACACACGCACACACACATACCGACGCTACATGATATGATATATATATATATATATATATATATACTTGTATATGTTTATAATATGTAATTATGATTATAATTACAACGTACATGTATTGTATGTGTGTTATGTGTGTATGTGTTTGTTACCTGTTGATTTCTGCTAAACTTCAGATTCAGATTCAGATTATTTATTGACATAAATACAGCTTTCAGTATAATTATTATCATACAATCATACAATTTACTGTATATACTCGCAATATACAGTGAACAAATACATGATAACCAGCTTATTGTTTATTATAATTCATCGTATTTACAGATCAACAACAGAACAAAAGAGTTAAGAAAACGTGGGGTCCGTCCGACCTGTATCATTTTCCTGATCACCTTGAAATATAATCCCTATATGAATATCATTAATAAAGAGGATAAATGATATTTCCTAATATTTACAAAACTTATTTCAAAACATACTCTTACATACATAATCATGTCAGATTTATTCCTACACCAGTCATCTTGCCAACTTTTCTATGATTTGTTTATCTTCATCTCTGCACCCACAGCACCAAACCATAAAACTGACAAACATCACACTTTCAGTCAATGACTTATAAAATAACCATAAAATTTCCCAATCAACATTAATTGAATTTATCTTCCTAAATAATTACATCCTTTACATAGCCTTTACACACCTCCACACACACACACACACACACACACACACACACACACACACACAAGGACAGTACACAGAAACCCTTTAAACTCTTCTGAATCATACACTTTGATTGACTTATTTTTTGTTGTATTTGAAACTAATAAAAAACAGACAACAATCAGCTGAATCAGATAAAATATAAACATTATGACCATCTGAATCCTATTGGATCAAACAAATTAATGGCTTGTCGGTAATATCCTATGTCTATCTTTATCACTCACGCATCTATAGTATTTTCTACAATTCCATTTCTTTCTTTCTTCTAGTTTTTACTTTGCTATATAAAAAGTTCCATCATTGTTTTGGAGTTCCTTCTTGATACTTCTAAAAAAGGTAAAAATCGGATAAGCACACCCAGATTCAATGTATATATATATTTGGTCATATAAAGGAAGTGATCTGATCAGCTAAAGACCACGTGACAAAGAGTGCTTCGTCCTATCATGCAGTCGCAGGATAGCATGAAATGTCTCTGTGTTCGACGTGACTTCGTTAGATGGAGTGCAACAAAAACAAAACCAGTATAACGGAAGTTTCATCCAAATTGGATATCAAAAAAAAAAAAGGAGGGAAATCCAATCTCCACAATGTTTTCAATAAACAGTAGCCTCGACGATTAGACGAAGTAATAACGACATCATTTCACAACTTTACCACCGATCTTTAAATGAATTTTCACTAAATATCGTTTTTGTTTTATATGAAATCAAAAAGAGAAAATTGCATGCCTACCATTACAAACAACACTTTTTGTTATACCTTGACAATGATAACATTAAAAGAGAATGTTGTAATTGTCATATTTTGGACTGAAATATTTTTCCATAACCCATTTCTGTATAAACCAAGCAGGAAAATTGTAAAGGTAATTTAAATGTCATCTTAGTAGTAACGTTAAACTGTTCAAGTGAAACACGGTAAATTCTGAGATTTAATAACACTCGTACTTCGTGTCAAATTCTCGTTAAAGTGTTTGCCATTATGCCCGTTATTTTTATTTTTTTGTATTAAAGACAGTTTGAACAAGATATGTGGCACTACACTTCGAGTAACATACAATGATGTGCGGATAATAAAACTCTCATTACAACTTCCCCTCTTCTCAGCCAGACAGTTTACTGGATGGCTTTCATCCAAAGCAACTTTCTCTGTGCGCGTCAAATTTCCCTTTGGCAAATAAAACCCTGTGCCCACTGTCAGTTGTTGTATTAGCATTGCGCAGGAACGCATAGTGTGTGCCTAAACCAAACATGCCAATTTGGGGCTTATTTGCCGTAGAGATCTGGATCCGTTACACTAAACCAGAAGAGATCACTGAATTCCAACTGATGCTCGTAAAATTCCAACTTCCAACTAATCTCAGCCTTAGCAAGGCGCACGACTTTGCCCATGTCTGCTGGACTGGACCAGAGAATAAACACTGAAGCTTAATGATAATGATAAAACAAAACATAGTTATTATGATAGCATGCATGATCGGTATAACTCATACTTACTGTATTAACAAGGCTAAGGCATCTCTAATTTTATTTTCACAGACTCTGATTTCCACATTTGCCACCCAATTCCCTTGAATGATGATGATGATGATGATGATAGCAATGATAATAATAATAATAATAATAATAATAATAATAATAATAATAATAATAATGATAACAGTAATAATATATATATATATATATATATATATATATATATATATATACAGTATATATTTGGATACTTGTGTATTATGTTCTACGTTATAAACGACTTACTAGGAGGATCGAATACTAGTATTCGATATGCTCTCCTTCCCCCTCTCTACTCTCTCCCTCTCTTTCTCTCCTTCTCATTGAGTCAGGAATTGGTTGATGCCTTAAGATATAACTATAATTATTAGATGACCTGGAAAATGGTTCAAATTGATCAACTAATTTGCTTTTAAGTTATCGATTTTTGGTTCCACTATTTCTTGGTCCCATTTCTAGTTGGTCTTGAACATCAAATGCTCACAATCATCACGAAAACTTCAGTTTGTTTATGATTTGAATACCGATGCATTGATTTTAGTATAGCTCTAATCCGCATTCTCGTAAGATAAATGCCATCTGCAAATCGACATTGTTTTAATAAGAGTATTGAGTATTGTCAAATATTGTAGGTTGCAATGAAATAAATCGTCGGTTGAGAATGATAAGGGCGTTAAGTTGCCACTAAACCCATAGTGTTCAAGACCACTTAACGCCCTTCTCATTCTCAACAGACGGAATGTAGTTGTCATGACAATGTATAAGATGATAAAGGCTGATTGGCTATCCGCTGTTGCTTCAGTGTCCAGTGACTGCAAGTCGCAATAATCCTAAACATTTTTGGATGAAAAGTCCTTTAATGAAAAAATAAGATGTATAAAAATAATAGCGTATACTTTGTACTGAGAAATAAGAGAAATCAAAACAATCTTTCAACATGTTTTAGTATTATCATACTCTTTCTCCAGACTCTGTGTAAGCGCCCCCATTGCCTTGAAAAAGAAAACTCTTGATCATCATTACTGTGAGAGGTACCATTATAAAAACGTATTCCTGTGGAAGATGCTATTACTAGAATGACAGATGATAATCGTCGCAAAATGGTGGAGCCCAATGTAATTGCATGTTTCAGCGTAGTGTAGGCACTGCGTCACCTTGATCATTAAACTTGTGACGTCAGGAGTCGTCACAAAGAAAACTCATGAACCGGAAAGAAAAAATAGATCCGTCCTTGGACTCCGCTCCGAGTATACAAACTCACAAACTCTTCTGGCAGTGATGTTAGATCTTTTATTGGAAAAGATGACCCACACGCAAATTGAATGATTTTCATTTGGTAACGCACACAAACTTATTCGCAAATATACTTAATTATATACGTGCATAGCGATTTTTAAAGACACGGAGTCGTACATTAGGTTGTATATGCATGGATAACAACATCTCATAAGACAAAATGTTATATATATATATATATATATATATATATATATGGGTAGATAGACCTGTTATATTTTTTGTTTTGATAAAAAAGAGGGAGAAATACCGTGATGTCATAACTGTAGTGATGATTATCAACACCTTGCAGCCTGCCACTCATACAACATGTTCGAAAGTATTTTGTTGTTACACGAATATATAGCTGTAATCATTATCCTCATTTATGGCTGTCAGACTCTAAATGAAGCATAAGATAACACTTCATGAACCTTACCAGAGAGAGTGCTAGTCAGGGACAAAAGAAAGAAGTGATGACACGTTTTGCAACTGGCATCCAAGTTATAGAGGAAGAAATAAGCATTATATTTTAAAACACGTACTAGGTACTATGTGATTAGAGCATTGATGAGTTAACAGACCAATATGTAATATGTTTCTCTGTAAAAAGTCTGCGTTTGTGTATGCCTGTTGTGTGTGTATGTGCAATTTATAGATGGGGTTTGTTTGTGTAGTGTGCGTATCTTTGCGTTAGTGTCATTATAAACGGTGTTTTTTTTTTTTTTTGGTGTGTGTATGTGTGAGTGCGTGCGTTTGTGTATGTACAATTATGTCTTTTTGTATATGCATATCATATGTGGGGTTTGTGTGTGCATTGTATAATTGTGTGCCTTGTGTGCATTAATGTCATTGTGTTGATTATTATTGTATTTACAAAAGAACGAATATTTTCATGTGTCTGTGTGTGTGACGGGGAGGGGGGGGGGCATTTCAACGCAATAAAGTTCAATTGTACATATGTACAGCTTGACACACTCGATTAACCAATAATCATTGTCAAGACGAGTTATTTGCCATTTCAAAAGTCACATGTCTGTCAAACAAACGCAGTATACATACCTTGAAAGACGATGGTATAGACAATTATCTTCCCTTTGTTTTCATTTCACGGAACGAAAGATGTGTCTATAGTTTTGGAAAGGCATAAAAAGAGATTTAACATTTTTCCACTTCCTCATGCATTTTTCACAACAAAGGTAAAGCAGCATATCGCGTAACACCGATGTTACAGAATGCACCCACTTTGTTAAACCAAATATCATGTAAAACGTATCTGAAATGCTTGAAATTTATATAAGGTGGCTGAAAGTATGTTTTTCATACACGCAAGAAAAAAAAAGATAATCTTTTATATAGCATTATCTTTTCTAATACAACAATTTCGAGTACATCCCAGTATTGGACTCATGATGCATCGAAATATTTTGTTGTAACATTGTTCCCTATCCGTGCTCATCCATGTATGACCGTGGTATACAGGGCTTATTTCCTATCACCACTCATTCCCTGCCAATTGTACAAAAAGTTTCTCCTACGTGACGCATTCGTTTATTCGAAACTTTGACTCCCAAAACTGCTGTTAAAGAGGCGTTTACTCAAAATTTGGAACCGTAAACAAACGGTTGCTGGTCCATTCCTTTTCTCAAATCTGCTATGCGGTGCTTCTTCTTCTTCTTCTTCTTCTTCTTCTTCTTCTTCTTCGTCTTCTTCTTCTTCTTCTTCATCATCATCTTCTTCTTCTTCTTTCTCCCCCGATGTGACAATATTGTGTTGTTGTCCGACTTAAATGGAAATGGTTCCTGAAGGACAAGTTCAACTTAATATAAGCGCAGATTGAGTGAATGCAGCAATACGTAGAACATGTTAGTACATGTAGAACACATCGGTGAAAGTTCGAGGAGAATCGGACAATCCGTTCAAAAGTTATGAACTTTTGAAGTTTCAGTTCCGCCACATTGCTGGATGAGAACAGTCTGTGATGCCCCATGCTTAGAACTGTGTAAAGAAAATGCAAAGAGAATTCTATAAAATGTCTTCAATTCTGTGTGTGTGTTTGTGTGTGTGTGTGTGTGTGTGAGTGAAAACTGAGCATTCATTTGACTTGTTACTGACCTATGTTAAGGGAAATATTATTGTCCATGCTTTCTGAGAGGCAAATCAAGTGCTCTTAAATTATGCGAGAAAAGTAACAATAATGTGGAATTTACTTTATGATAACGATTTTCTTTATATCATTCTTTGTATGTGACATCACACCCTGTAGTAGTCTTTTCATCCAGCGTTACAGCACTGAAACATTAAAAAAGAAATCAGAACATTTTGGACGGATTGTCCGATTTCCTCAAACTTCCACTTCATATTTGTTTTACTAATATTATGCTACATCCACTCAATTCACAGGGTAAACTTGTCCTTTGAGCACCCGCATCCCACCTGTCTCAAACTTTTGAAAGCAACAACAACAAACAAAGAAGGACTAAGCAAAGCACTAATTCTTTCGAATGCACATTCAAATGACGATGTGTGAGAGAATCATTCGAATTTTAATAAAAGAGAAATATACAGGTGCTTACGCTTGAATGATAGGTGAAGTTCACATGTTATGTTCGGTCAAAGGAAAACATAAAGCAGGATTCGAGAAAAAAAACTGCAAAATTCCCCCCCCCCTCAAAAAAAAAGAAGCTCAAAATTATGCTAAGATCATGTCAACACTCACATATTTCGCATACTTATGCGCCT
Organism: Diadema antillarum; assembly: GCF_040938485.1. Classification (NCBI taxonomy): domain Eukaryota; kingdom Metazoa; phylum Echinodermata; class Echinoidea; order Diadematoida; family Diadematidae; genus Diadema; species Diadema antillarum. The sequence continues at coordinate 2,838,025 of NW_027271172.1, forward strand.
TTGTCATGACAAATTCATAACTTACCGCACATCTCACACGAGTCCATGAATTATCGGTTGAAGCTTCACACAAAAGCATTACCACGGTGGTCTATTCTTTTCTTTGATGTTGAAAAAATTGGTATGCGGGTTCCGTCGTCTGCCAAAAGCTTGCAAATTCTTTCTTTTGTTATCCACTCCGTTTCATCTTCGTTCATAAAACTTGCACCGAGGGTGTCACTCTGCAGCTGCATAAATCATCCGTAGCAGTATACTACAGTATTTACTCTTGGTATACCGAAAATTCAAACTATTTCAATAAAGTGAATTCACATGAAGCATCCATGGATGTGATTTATACCTACGAGCCAAATCTATGTCAATACAGTCTGGGGGTATCTAATAAAATTTTTTCAGACACTTCAGCTACTACTTTTATTACTAATTTTACTACTACTACTACTACTACTACTACTACTACTACTACTACCACTACCATACTAAACTACTACTACTGATCTTACTACTACTACTATTACTAATACTTCTACTACTATTACTTACTACTACTACTGCACTATTACTATACTAGGCCTACAACTTTACCACTTTATACACCACAACTACAATTGTCATTGTTACTTATCATGGTGACAGCAAAATTACTATAAGTGGTTTGAATCAGTCCATGAATTGAAACAAACGCGAAATAACATATGCGTATCTTTCAGTAACAAGTATATCATTATCAGATGTGTGCTGGCGTATGCGATATGTCTTGCTCATCGGCCCCAAACCCCTTTGTAAATTCCGGCCTTTGATTTTACAGCATCATATCATATTTCTTTAATATCAAATAGCTTAAGTTATTAAGACATAATATCATATTTGGACAGGTCGTATAGAAGCCATCCCCGTTCCGTCTCTTCTTGACATCAAACCTCCACTACAGAAAGTAGATGACATATAATACTTGTTGTGATTCTATGAGCCTTTGGACGCTTTCTAGGAGAATAGAGGAGTTCCCTCGCAGATTATTTTTAGGACAAACGGACTTTGCCATAAAGTCATAATTGTGCATAATTACCATAAATAACCTTTCAATTTCCCATTCGTTCGTTGCAATATCCCTATATGGCATTACTGTTAACAACGATGAACAAAAAAAATAGTGATAATAAATAAAAGATCCGGTATGAAACTTCATACTAATTCAGATTAAATATATACATATATATATATATATATATATATATTATATAAGTGAAAGATGGGCCCTTCTAATAATAATAATAAAGGACATTTATATTGCGCAGCTACTATAATAATATACTCTACTGCGCATTACAAAATGACATGCATACAAGAAATTCAAAGAGAAAATACATTACTTCAAAAGATGACTTTTTAACCTGGCCTTAAACTCATTAATTGTAACTGCTTGTCTTACAAACGAAGGGAGATTATTCCATGAACACCAATCATGAACACCTGTGAGGTATGAATTATTTTCACAAAACCTTCAACAACAGTATGGGCCTATAAGCAAATGGATGTGCATTATGTGCTTGTAGGCCTTGCACATAGCTGTCTTTGCATGCCATTAGAAACTACCGAAATGAGCAGTTACGTACATAGTGTGCTCCATTTTGCCGCTGAGTACACCTTATTATGAAACGTCAGTAGGTGCATATAATGCCTCTCTGTGTTGGTCGTACTAGCATGGCCTAACCTCAAGTTTGCACACACATACCAATACAGGGAGGAATAATAGCTCTCGGCATTTCACGCAACACTGCACTTCCATTCTATCAGTTATTGAAAAATGAGGAATACACCTATCGCTTATGAAAAGATGAGAATAGAAGGGGAAAAAAGCAGGAAACGAAATGGCCGCACCACACCCTATCACCCAACACCAAAGACACGAAATGCAGATGACCTCAGAATGGTAACTGCGAGGTCATGACAGAAAACACATCACGTTCAGTGTTCTGTGACAATTAATGTACAGTCAAGTGTCATTTGTACAACGAATTCAACGAATTTGGTGGTGAATACTTACTAGGACCACATGGGATGACTCACCTCCCAGCAGTGATGTAGTTTTGTGAGATCACTGAAAGTTACATCCTAATTTGCTCTTTTTGTATAGCAATAAATTGTATACAAAGTATGTAACGCAAATAAACAAGTAAACTGACGACAAACACGCACTGGACTAGACAGGGTACTGTATTTAGAAAAGGGATTATTCATCCGCTGTGATACAGTAATTGGGCGTATTTGACATTTCATCCCTGTACTCACCTATACAGGACCCACACATACACACACACTTGCGCGCGCACGCGCACACACACAATACTCAGTACTCACGTAAACTCATGCACACAGGCATACACCAACTCTACAATCACGCTCATGCATGTACAGTTTCCCCCAAAATATTAAGCTTAGATTCATTCACTTATATTGACAGGCCCTACATAAAAGTCAATTCACTTTAGTATTACTGTACAAACATGAAATATCAATTCCTTCTCTAGGATAACTCAAATGATTTTACACTTTCATGTTTCATTTTTTTTTTAGCAAAGAAAATGACAGTAGTTGAACAATTACCAAAGAAAAATAAAATGGAAATAGGCCTATTTTATATCTAAAATAAAAACTCTTCCCTCACACAATCCTCCCTAGCTAACCTAACTTCCCTTTCTAACCATACAAATTGATACAGATGGTACTACTACAGTATAAGCTAGTTTATGCACACTTCAGCACACACACACAAACACACACACAAGTCGTCTCTTGCTGTTTATGATATAGTCATGTATATCAGTTGCATGGACAACTGCCACATTGAGAATGTAATACCAGCTGCAATTTCGTTCTTCAATGAGAAATTGAAATACAGCTACTGCTTTACACCATGTTTACACTATACTGTTTTTTTTTCTTTTTACTTATAAGATAAAACACAGCTCGATTAGATACCGTTCCCTCACAGACCGTTATCAACGTTGAGTGATGTTCCAGATAGAGCTTTTCAACCGTGTTTCCGTGAAACCGTGAAAAATTGAACTCTCAGCTCATCCATTGATCCATTTCGTCGGTCATAATGACGAAACCGCTTAAACAAAACTTTCAGCCAATCACAAGTCTCGTTAAATACACTTCGTCGTGTATTAATGATGCTTTTGATTGGTCAGAACTTCTGATTGCATTTACGTAATATTATCCAACGTAAATACTTGTACATACCATTCGATCCTATACACACGACCATGGACGCACGGCGGTAAACGAATGGGTCGAATTGGGTCCGAGACCCACCACCGGACCACCGCACCGCCCCTTGGCCGGCCCGCCCTGGCAGGTCAAGGTTGGAATGTGGCGTGTGCACGACACCATGATTTTGAACGATAAGATGCCCGGTGGTGGACTAGTTGAAGATCTTGACGGTACTCTTGACTACACACAACTCCCAAAGCGGTATCCTGCATAATGTTGGGAATACGTATCAGAGTGTTGCCGCATCATTTATACCTGTACCGGTATCTAACGTTAGAATTGTTACTGTTACTAGACCCTAGCTAGTCCTAACTCCTAGTGTTAGTCGCATCATGTTTGATCGATGATCCAAGATCGGTCTGTATCTGTCCGTCGAGGAATGTTCCGCGGAGACTGCGTCTGGCTTAATGGCGAAAAAAATTAAAAGACTCCTCCGAACAGACGGATCTTTCTGTCTAACGTTAGTTTGATCGCCTTGATCCCTGACTGTGGCTCGTTGATCAGCAGCATGCAGCATCATTCTCGCACAACACGGCTTCCGTGTGTGGGAGGGAGGCAAAGCTCAGTGTTGATACCCGAAACGTTGACCCTAGCTATCTGGCCTAACGTTAGAACAGTGGCGTGAGAAAGTTGTATGTCTTGTATGCAATGACAATGTCTAAAATTTGCAGACCACGGACCATTAGAAGTTCTACACGAGTAAACAATACCTGCATCTGCATGCAAGCTGCTGCAGCTGGTGCATGCAGTGGTGGTGGGACCTATTTCCCCAATACGAGTACGTATGCTGATATAGCCAGTGTAGCATGTAGGCTATTAAATATGACAATGTCATCATCATCATCATCATCATCATCATCATCTGGTACAGGAAGAAGGCGTTGGCCTGTAATTCCCGATCACTGCTTCTTGTTTGGCCTATACTTAACTGAGTACGATTATGTATGTATTAAGATGTAACGTTACAATATGTACAGAGACTTCAACTCTCCTGTTTTTGACGGGAGATCTCCCGTCGAAAGCCCATTTTTGCAAAATATCCCGTTCTGGCTCTGTGTCTCCCGGTGGAAAGGATTTCTTATACTTACTGCTATCGTATGTTGAAAAAATAAGCCTTAAAGTGAGATAGCACCAGAGAACATCAGAACCCTGGGAACTTCGCACACAGGTCTCCTGTTTGCCAGGGGTTTTGGGCGGGAGAATCTCCAGATCAGAAGGTGCTTGGGGTTGGAGTCTCTGTATGTACGGTAGGCCTTATTATGTCTTGGTCAGAGCTTTTTGATGTGAGAATCTGTGTAATGTAACGTTACATCGTTAGGTTGGAGAAATTTCCACATAGGCTCAGCTCAGCAGCTAGCTGTGGATGATGTACCACATACCCCACAGCCATGCAGAGTTTTGTCTATTCATCATTCATGCACTGCATGCAGACTTGTTTGGCTCCTTGGGTTCAGTTTGAAATAATTTGTACTTGCACAGTTTGCTTTGTGATCATGATATACAAAAACTAAGTCTATTGTATAACCTTTTGTTTTGTTTTGTTTTGTTTTGTTTTGTATTTTACAGTGTGCCATTCCGAGCGTCCACTCCCAGTGCGACTCTCGTGAGTATATAAGATATTCTCTCTTTTTTTCAGTGCAAAATTAACACAAACTGAAAAGTCTAGATCTTAGTTTTGTTTTTCATAAAGCAGTCTGTAGGCTCCTACTATTACTAATATAAATTACAGTACACTATGTACCTTTGGCTAAGGATGCACAAGCTGTTGAATTGTACCTGTGGAGTGTATAACAATATTTGATTAACACTGTTTTGTACTGACTGTATTAGCCAAGTAGAAGTTCAAAGACAATAGGCTATTTTATTTGTTGATGCCAGGTGTTTGGAATTCACAACCTTGATAGAAAAGCTGCAGGTCAAGTAAAACTATAACAGTAAACTTCAGCCAAGGGTGTACAATCAATCAGCAATAAACAGTGTGTGCCCAAGGTAAAGATCCAACTGATGATCTGCTTGCAAAATATCAAACATTGGTTTTATTTTCACTGGGACTCGTACGTACGGTATATTCAGCCTAACTAACATAGATTTAGAGGAATTCATGCAACCTGTAATAACAATCTGTCTTTTATATGATCAATAAAATAAGGGAGTTTCTGTGTATTGTGATCTAAATGGATGTTTTAAAGGACAAGTCCACCTTCATATACATAAGGATTGAGAGAATGCAGCGATTAGTAGAACACATCAGTGAAAGTTTGAGGAAAGTTGGACAATCCGTTCAAAAGTTATGAATATTTTAAGTATCTGCGCAGTCACTTCTGGAAGAGAAGACTACCACAGTGTATGATGTCACATGCGTACAACTATGGAAAATAAAAAGAGAATTTCACAAAACTTTACTTTTTGAATAAAGTGCACAGTTCTTTGACTTGCTACTGACGTATGTTAAGGGTAATATCATTCCCCCTGCCTTCTGAAAGAGAGAAGTCGAGTGTTCTTTTGTTATGGGAGAAAAATGGAAATATGTTGAATTTTCTTTATTCTTTCTTTATATCGTTGTACTCATGTGACATCACAAGCTATAGTAGTCTTTTCATCCAGCCGTGACTGAGCAGAAACTTCAAAAATTCATAACTTTTTAACGGATTGTCCGATTTTGCTCAAACTCTCACTGATGTGTTCTACTAATATTGCTGCATTCACTCAACCCACATGTCTATGAGGGTGAACTTGTCCTTTAAGTATTTGAGGCGAACACAGCGATTTGCAGTTTCATCACTTGCTTTGAATTTTTTTGTGGATTTTACAGAAACTGATACGTTGGTCTGAACCAATTTGCACCTATTGATAATATTTCCAGTCTAGTTTGTACTCTAGGAGTAGAACAATAGGTGGAATGAGGTTGAACAAACTTTCTTGTTTTCAAGAACAACCTTTTGTTCTTGGTGTTGCACAACAATTTTAATTAACAAAATTCCTAATACCTTTTATCATATTATCTGATTTTCAGTTTGTGCAGTGATGATAATTACAGATCATTACAGAGAATTACAAAAAAAAAAGTAAAAAATGATATGAGGAATGCCAGAAAGATTATTTGTAATTTGCACTTTCCACTAAAACAGAAGGTAAAATTTTGTTGCAGGAGAACTGATATGTTTTGACACCATAACTTTTGTTTTGCAGTCACCATAGACAATGTCCTCATCTCTATGATCGATGGAATGCCTGTCATCGAACAAGCTTCCAATTCACTGTCTGTTGGTGTGATTGTCGGAACCTCAAATCTTGTGGACATGAATGGCGTTGACGTCACATGTACCGGCTCTTGGAGAACAAACTTTACCCTCGCCTCTGGAACGGACGCGACGGACGCCAACATTCTACTTATGCTAGGCTCAGAGGATTATCTTTCAGAAACCATTGACCCAGGCACACTTTTCCCTCTGCCACCAAGTGGGAATCCATGTAAGTAAATATTCATCCAGTAAGTGTATAGCATTGAGTGTTGATAAGATTGACGTTTGGTCTGTTGTGCCTATATATTCATGGTTGACTTTTACTTGTTTTGCTCTGCAGGCAAACCAAACAATAAAAACCAATTGATCATGGTGATTGATTTAAAGACGATAGTGTAATGCAACCTGCCTAGAGATGCTTATATGTACACTGTAATTATGGTTTCCATTTCACGTAGTTGAGGACTGGGATGATGTTTCACTACAGTCAAGAGTCGTGGCACAAAAGTTATCAAGCCTGATAAACTGTACATTCAGCGCAAAAGTTTGCACCCGAAACTATGATCTATATGGTGTGTTAATAAATTTTAGCAATATCTAGTGGAGGTGTGTAAGAGCACACTTACTTGATTCTTATATCAATGACTTGTGTAAGTTGTTGACCTGCGACTTCACTCCACAAAACCTGGAATTTAATTCACATATTCAAATGCATGCAAATAATACTCAGATGAACTGTGTCGCCTGCACTTACTGACGATATCATATGACACATAATGAAAACTTCACCCGCCTACTCTTTTACCTTTAAAGTAGCAGTTGATTTTAAAATGTCATATGTTGTCTGTTTTTGTTTGAAATGTTTTTAGTAATTTACTGTCATGTTTGATGTCCCCTACTGTTCGGAGTTTGTTCACAAGATCACATTTTCATTTATTACCGTTACAGCACCATTTACATTTGCTCTTACCGAGTCGTGTGACGATGCAACATTGCTGTGCGCAGATGTATATGCATCAGGAGGAATAACGCTGACATCACGAGGCAGAGCGTGCATTGCTCTGCAGTGTCGAGGTAAGAAGTGGTAATATCATCCTCCAAGAGTCAGCAAACTCAATACAAGACAAAGTCCTGACCTATGTCTGATATTTGTTTTGTTTTTATGTGTGTATTTTTTAAAAGTTGGCATATTTCTTTTTAAGCAGACCTGTTTTCATATGCCCCATGATAGATTTATTTTATGGCCATTTTCTGTCCAGTGACATCGCTGACTCTTAGATTTCACACATTTGAAGTTGGGCTACAAATCACCATTCTCTTGAAACCCACATGTGCACAATATTGTCAAAGACAATGGCCATTGATTTTGTAATGTTTTTGTTTTGTTTTTGTTTTTGCTGATCATATTTCAAGTAAGCTGTTTGATTCATTATGTGAGTGTATGTTTGCTGAGTATCAGTACGTTGTATACACATTTTATCGTGGTGCAATCTTAGCCCTTGTATCATATCCCAAGAGCAAAGCACATTATCAGATCAGTGTTGTATTTTATTTTAGGGGCTTTTGCAGATGGCACAGGTACATTGTAGGCCAAAATTCACAGAGGTATACTAGTTTAAATAAAATCATGGTTGAAATTTAATTTGCTGGACTGTTGAAACAAGCATGAGCTGGACAGTTTGTCATACCATGCACAGCATGCACATGCTAGCATTCATTACCCTATGTATGTTGGCGTGCACAATGTATCATGGAAATGTAGGCAGTCAAAACTTGCATAATCTGTGGACTGAATTTTTGCTCTTTCTTTTTCGTGGGGTGTGACTTCCAGTCATAAAATGGAAACACAATATCTGTAAGTATCTATAAAGGGATGCAGATATCAGTAATGGAAACAGTTTTAAGTCATTTTGATCAATATACACCTGTAAAGATGTTGACAAAATATTGAATGTGTCATCTAATGTGTTGGAGCTCAGTGGAGAGTATTTCCATTTGGGGTCACTTATTTAATGGTGTGGCAAAACCTGTCATGTACTTCCCTGATGTAAAGACAACAGATTTTCCGGAGGAGTTATGCCTATCATTTCCATATTTTGGGGCTGTGAAGTGTTCTGAACATTGTGGTGGAAACAATGCAGATGAACTCAATAGTAATGATTAGAATTACAAAAAGCTGTACTCATTTTGACATCGATCACATCTTTTCTTCATGGGAGTCTGTGTAGAGTGCATTCCCTGGAGCACAGAAACGCATTGATAGTGACTTCAGATGGTATGTTTCTTATGTACATACACATTCTTGAACAGTATAGAGCTAAGTATAGCACTTCCACACTATGCCATCACCTGACTAATCATTGTAGAAGTATCAATTTGTATACTATGTAATGTTTTATCTCGGGTTCATCTGAGAGATTGCAGAGTTGATGTATTCTCCCAAAATGTTCTCTGATCTTATTGGGGGTGCTGTCGTTCCATGAATGCACTGTTCAGCTGATGCCACCACACAAAACGTACCATATTCGTGCAGTCGTGTGATTGTCAAATGGATTCAGTCTTTTTCTGCATCTTTTCACTGCAGGTGTGGTCATAACGTATGTCAATCCTGGACTCACTGCAGCATTCTCCCTAAAGCAGGGTCAAATGAACAGTGGAATTCAGCTGGCAGTCAGTCTGGAATCAGATCCAAATTATGCTTCAATCTCGGGTAAGTCTTTCTGTATTGCAAGGTTTGATGCTGTCTGATGCTGTCTTAGCCTTATTTTAAACACATATGGCAAAACTAAAGTTGACTGGGAGAGAGCTAAATTTTGAGCAGGAGAAAATCCAACTTAAGCGCAAGACACACAGCTAGAGTGGAAGAATTTAATTCAAACTCAAGTTGGAGAGCAGGAGATTTTAAGGAAAATGTCCTCAAAGCTGGAGAGTTGGTGAGTCTGAAAAAAAATAAAAGATTTTGTGTTGCAATGTTGGAATTCATGTAATTGTGGTAATAACGTTTGTCACCATGATCGTAATCATATTGTTGAATGTAGTGGACTTATTACCATACCAATTTATTCTTATTTTAATTGGTCTCATGACCACACACCGTTGATATCGATATCATCATTTTGTGGATACCAGGCACGGACTTGTGGGACCCACTGGTGTTCGGAAACAGCTATCAGAAAGGTAATGGCACCAAGGTACCAGCCACGCGCGATCTGATTGCTGTGTCAAACTATGGCATCAATAGCAGTGCCACGTCCACATGGCCATTGGTAAGTTGATCATTCTTAAGTGCGGTTTAGCTATCAGCAATGATTAGCGACCAGATCATCAAGTGCACCTTTTCTATAGTGTTTAACCGGTTGAGGACGAGTCCCGAGTATACTTGGGCAAGTGTCTATGGGAAATGCGTGTAGTAGCAAAATTGGTCCGTCCTCAACGGATGAGGGCATGGCTGCAACATTTTCAACTCTGCTAGAAGGCAGGAGCAGTTCTTCAGTAGCTGCATACATTTTAACTAGCACTGTACATATGCCCTCACAGCAAATTATTAAAAGGTATATCCCTGCACCTCACACCATACTAGTACGCTGATACGCTACATGGTGGCCTGTACTTTATTGAAATAAGAAGATGAAGAAGAAGAAATTGCATCATTAAGCGCAAGCAACATCTTTGTATCAACCTTTTATGTGTCTTGTTCACCGATTAGCATGTGCATGTGGGATGCTTTCCTCCCCAATTTGCACAAATATCTTGAAACTAGTAGTCAGTGAATGGAGATGACCAAATGCTCCTATAATCCCTATTGTGTCATCATGGCCTTCCTCTGGAGCTGTTTCACATGAGTGGGCTTGCTAATTCTCTACAAGTACATGTAGGTCAAGTTATTAAATGCTGATGAAAAAGCTGAGCAAGTTGGTCTTTATACTTACTTCCTGATGCTCCACTATCCTTGAAGTTAGCTAATTTCAAATGAACTTAAAAAGTTCAGCCAGCTCAGCATGAACCTTCTGTGCTTGGTGGACACCATTTTTATGGTTGATAACAGTTGCCTCAGACTTTATAGTACAAGGTATCAGTTGTGGTAATGGGAAGGGTTGGGGGGGGGGGGGGGACTCTTGCTTGTGTGTGGGTTGTTAACCCTTTAACTGTGGGGACCAAATCTCTTGGTCCTATTTGAGGGGTTTTATTTGCCCCTTTGTAGAAGAAGCACACACACATTTTTTACATGTACATATGGGCCATCAATTAAAACACATAAAGTCCTGAAAACCACATTTCTGTTGTTTGGTGTCATAGACCTATTAATGTTTTACTAAGTCTTTGATTGGGTTTGGTAGGGTAGAATAAAACATGATCTTTCATGTGAAATCTGTGTTGTTTATTACTAATGGCTACTTCTTTTTTTGGCAGAGTTTTCAAAAGCTGTGTAATCTCTAAACCCATTGCTAATTCTCAAATTGGCAAGATGCATTTGAAGAGCAAAAGCTATTTTCTCTCTGAGATTGGCAAATTTCTTTCAAATTTCTTTCTGATTTTGTGAATATTCAGTGAATCTAATCTCTCTCCAGTAAAAACTGGTATTATCCCATTGAAGACAAGTCCCAAGTATACTCGGGTATGTGTCTATGGGAACTGTGTGTTATAGCAAAATCAGCCTGTCCTCAATGGGTTAGGATGGGCTCAGAAATTAAGAGTTGCCAATTTGGTTAAGATTATAATTTCTCCAGCAAAAATTCCCCAAGGACTTGCTGGGTTATGAAGGTGAACTTATGGCCCTGCGTGAGTGGCATCATATGTATTGATTTGTTCATGAAGCCAACTGCCCCATTACAATTCCTGCTCCCCATCAAAGCTAATACCCGATTAGGAAATGTATCATGTAAAGAGAAACCCAAACAGTTTTGTGTAGACATATGCCACAGAAATAAAAAGGGAAATGCGTTTTAAAGGAAAATCAGTCTGTCTTCAACAGGTAAAGAGTTCAGCAAGCATTCTCTGTCCAAAATGTGTGCACTCAAGTTTCATCCATCTTCCTCATCAAAAGAGCTGATGATGTTTAAAAGATAAAGTACTGTATACGCTATAATTGTCGCGTACATAAATTTTCGCGAATTGCCGCTGTCACACATTTTCGCGAGTGGTTAAATTCGCGATTGGGGGACCAGAGAAAATATGAAGTGGCAAAGAAAGTGTGAATTTTCAACTTACTAGCAAATAAGAATGATACTAGTTATACACTGCATGAAAAAGACTTGCCAAACTCTGCGAACTAGTAAGTTAGAATTCAACATTTTTGAAGTGGTGAAGTCCATCGCGCTAGATTTCTGACGAGTGGTCCCCTAGATTTCTGACGAGTGGTCCCCTTGCGATAATGGATTGGCTCTCTACAGTATTCGTCAGTAGACGTGGACGTGCGTAAACAAGCTTAGCCATTATGATCTGTTCGTAAGCCGTGACATGGTATACTAGAACTGAAATGTTCGTATCATCAAGGCAAGGGATTCATTTTGGAAGGTAATATTTTCGTGTGTTGTTAATTTCGCGAATAGCTCCCGACTCGCGAAATTCGCGAAAATAAAACCCCCGCGAAATATATAGCGTATACAGTAGACTGTACATAAAAAGACAGATACATGTACACATCATGATCCACATGTAGTAAATGATTGATTTCTTTATGAGGGTCCATGAGCGTAATTACATTATTTTGAAAAGGCAATGATCTGAATAAGTAGTTAAATCCAACAAACGATTTCATCGGGGAAATTCAAATGCTGCAGACACTTTCTGACAAACACTTTGACTCACTTTCACAACTTCACAGATGTCTGTGGACCTCGACCTCTCAAACTATGGCTGCCCCTCCTCTCGTTACCTGTGCGTTCAACCGAGACGGAACGCTAGCAGCATGTCTGTCTTCAGTCTCCAGTTCATCCCACAGTCAGCAATGTATGGCTGCGTCAGTATGGAGTGTCTTGGTAAGCCTCAGTCTGTTTTTCACAGAGTTTGCATGCATAGATATTTGTATGCCTGTGTACGCACATCTGTAAACTGGTACTTTCATGTATGTAGTTGTATTCTCGTAATTGCTTATTTTCATGTTGCAGGCATATTAATTTTAAAATCATCCCTTAAATGATCCAGTACAATCAATTTTGTAAATGGATATGCTCTGTAGTTGAGCTGAAGAGTTAGTTTGTTTTAGTTGAACTCTTTACAAGGCTAGTAGTGCAGGATACATGAATAAATAATTTTTTCTTGAAGAAGAACAGCAGAAGACGACCAAAACATGATCAATGAATAGCGTCTACATCCTACTCCATTGTTGTAGAAAAGTGAAGGGAAAGTGTCGTAAGTACCTTCCTGTTATTTTAAAGGGAAAGTATATTCTTCACATGTGTTCCCCACCTCCCCCTTAATTGGTCAAGGTCCTAGATTTCTTTGTTTTCAGTGAATGTATCTAAGAATGTACCTCGATTACTAATTATGAGCGCTTCCCTGAAATTCATGAACCTTCTTCAGCCATGCTCTCTTTTGTTGACAGGTGTGGAATTTGTTAGTGGTGTGTTGTCTCCTGAGAACAGTGTGGCAGAGTATGCTGGCAGCCACGAAGTCACTCTCTCTGTCGCATTCCAAAGTGATATCACCAAAGGCAGCATCAGGGGTACAAATCTGTGGAAGTTGAGGGTTTTTGCATCCAGCACAGCGGATGGAAGCGTGGTTCTGTCCCAGAACTATTCTGGTCTTTCGGGTGAGTAAATCTCGGGCAACCTCTCTGTCTTCCGGTGCCATTGATTCTCAAAAAGACTCTTTAGATCCAAACAGCCTCAATAGGCGGCAGTCTGTCCTCTCCCATTTGTGGTGTTTTGGGATAGATTTCCACCCAAACTTACCAAGTAGGCTTCACTCTGCCAGCTATCTCTGGCTTTTATCAAGATTTCAATTTTTGTGTCTCCACCCAAAGGGTGCCAGAGGCATTATTAAAATAGAGTGAATGGTGTGTATGCGACCCATTTCAATTTGCTTCATGGCAAGAAAATGGGAATGATACCCACCAAGTAACGGTTCGTGCCCACTGACTGTAGTATCGAACCAGCCATTGCCAATTGAGAGAATGTAGGTAAATACCCTTTCCTTACAGCCCAAATGCACATTCAGGAAGTCACAAATAATAATGTAACATGGACTGGTCTTGAGGGGGATACGACAATTATTGCCTGAATTAGAATTGTATTGCCCGACTTGGGCAATAGAATTCTAGTGAGGGCAATTAATTTCGTATCCCCCAAAGTAGACAGTCCATATCATTATTATTACCCATTTCAGGCATCTTGAGCAGTAAAATAAATCATTACAATGTAAACTTTTTATAACTTCCCCATTGCTGGTATTTCACTCGGCGCCTGCTCGAGCTCTTCACCACACTGCTCACTCCATCCCTATACAAAGCTCAGGACGCGGCACACATATAACAGCTATTACAGAAGGGAGGGAAATACATGGTGTAACAACAACATGTCACACATTCTGGCAACAAAGCAAATCACCACCACCAATGATAACAAAAACTTTATTCTTCCCTCGCCTTACACGGCATCGTCCCAGTCTCGATCCCTCTTTTTTTTTTCACAATGTGGGCTGAACAGGCCACACCTACTTTGTACAAATGCATATTCATGGCACAGGCAACTTACATATGGGAATTTGGCCTCTGTCATGAAACTCGGGTATGTCGCGCACATAGAAACAGCCAACTCACACAGTAACAGTGATCGTCCTTTAGTTTTAAGTGTTAACCTATGGGAATTTGCCACTCTGCGAGAAACTCTCATCAACAGCAAATTTTCCTCACTGGGAACTCAAGAGCCCAGATGCTCTACTTCCCTCGTTTTTGAAACGCAAATCCCATAGGCATTTGCAAAGGAGGGGAATATGAGAAATTCACCCATCTTCTCCCTGCTGGCATGCAATCCCGTGCTTAATACGAGGGGAATACAATTTCATAGAACCACAGCTCAGATGCCTGATACGGGTAATAAAGTGTATATATTTTTCCTAGATTTGAGTCACACAGATCTTTGCAATGCAAGGCATGCAATCAAACACATACAGGTGTATAATGTTTTTTGTACTCCATATGTTTCAGTGGCAGACACAAATGCTGCAGTGGAGGCTGGGAACAATCTCACTTTCAGCCAGGTTTCAGCTGTCCTGGACCTTTCAGCCCACAACTGTAGCTCTCTCATGTACTTGTGTGCGGCCGTGGAGAAACACGACAGCCCCAGCATTGACTTTGACATGGTCCCGCCCGGCCCGGTGTGCGCCCCCGTCCAGTGCGTTGGTGTCATCTTGGACTCCGTCACTCTCGCCCCGTCTCAGGACATCGATCCACGCTTCCCCATCAAAGAGCTGGTGGGGGGAGTTGGAGTCAACTTTGTGTACGTGGATGTCACGCTGCAGGCAGCGGCAATCAGCGGCAGCATATCGGGCGATAACCTCTGGGAAGTCACCGTCTTCTTGAGCAATACTTCTAGCTGTGACAGCCGTATTCTGAGCGCGACAACAAACGTGCCTAACCCCAACATTGACCTCTCAGCTGGTGAAACCATAGTCTTGAGAGATGTAGAGGTATGTGGTCCAGACTTTATGATGATTATCAATACTGATAATTTTATTGAGTATGTATATAAAATTCCCACTCAAAACCGTATATTGGGTGAAAAAAAAAAGGTCACTTAAATTAGCAAATATTGTGGTTAGAGCTCAAAATCATGAACACATTCATTGGTGTTCTACTATAAAGGATATTACATATGCTTCTAACCGAGTACTAGTATTAAACCAACTTCAGAAATTTTGTATACTATGCCAAAGCATTCCAATTTGCCTACATCAGAATGCTTCAAGGAGAATTCATTTCGCCTTCTTGCTCCAACTTTGGATGAGAGTGACTTGAAATATGACATCCAAATATTCAACATACGTTTGTATCAGTGACCTGACTTTGGCTCACTTTAAGCTTTGGCTTGTTTTCCCACAGGGCTGTCTATTAAATGAAGAAGAGAAATATTATGATGTGCTGTCTTATGTATTGATGTTCTGTGACTATTTTTTTTTGTTTTTATTTAAAAATATTCTAGTCCTGACATTGCCCGTGACTTCTATACTAACTATTCAAGAGGCAACGCATAAGAGAAGTGTGTTAATGGGGAATGAAGCCCAAATATAAATGTGGATTGAGTGAATGCAGCAACATTGGCAGAACACATTAGTGAAAATTTGATGATCCATTCGAAAGTTGTGAATTTGTAAAGTTTTGCTGCTGTTGTGACTGAATGAGAAGGCTACGTTTTGCGACATCATAGATGAATCATGATATATGGAGAATATGACAAAACTTTATCAGCATTATGAAAGAGCTGTGTACTTCAGTCTTCATGAAAGCAGAAAACCCTTAAAATATGTCAGGAATTTTTTTTAATTGTATATGGTGTAATTCTCTGTATGTTTTCTTTATATTGTTTTCCACATGTGACATCTCTTCCAGCAATGTCTGCACAGAAACTTTAAAATGCATAATTTTTTAATGGATTGTTCAGTCTAGTCAGTGCTTATGTGTAAATGTAGGTTTATTCTCCTTTAATGTTGCCCCCCATCTTCAGGTTCGTCTTGACATGAGCAACACAGTGTGTAACCAGGCTCCCTACATGTGCGTCGATATCGCCACTTCAAGCTCATTCGCACCCGTGAGCGGAATGACCCAAGGAGCATTTGATTACCCTTGCACAGGTCAGTAAACTTAGCAGTAAATGTTGAGTGCAAAAACAAAACAAGCAACATCACAGACTGTCATTTCTGATAGGGTGTTGGGAAAGACAGCCTTCAATGGCGTAGGGCTCATGCACCAAGAGTTAGATGGAAACCAGCAACGTAGTTTGAGCTATGTTGCATGCATCGATTCAATAAAAAAAAGGGTCGCTTTTTTCCAGTTTGTCAGCTTGGGATGGGAGTGAGGAACCTCCCTGTCCTCAAGCTCCAAAGCCTGTAATGTCAGTAACTCATTAAGAACAAGCTGGTTTGCTGTAACACTTGTTTTCTATATACACCTGCTCTAGTATTTTTGGAACGAGTTTGCAATGGGTTAAGATTCCTCCTGCATTTCAGGTATCCTGTGTATGTTGCATGCATGGTATTGTTTGTTTATTACAGCAGTCATTAAAAACAACTTAAGCATGGTATGTAATTGCACAGGTGTCCATGAGACAGCTTAAGCTGTGTGGGACTAATTTTACCTATTGCCAGATCTAAGCAGGGTTTCCTGCTCAGATGATTTGATGCAGTAATTGATTGCAAAGTGACTTCTTTGAGCTGGCAGGTGACTTCTCCATGTAGGTCACCATGGAGATGGATTGACTACATGGACTGCAATGTACCTTACATTCAACAATCCCACTCTATTTGCCAGCTAAGAGTTACTGTATAAGCCGTTGTTTTCACAAGGGTTTAATTTTCGCAAATTTCGTGATTTTTCAGTTGGACCGCGAATTTAACAACGTGCAAAAATGTCACCGTACGCTGAGGTAGTGGAGCGCTTATGTAGGTCAGTTCGCAAAAACAACATCTCGCAAAAATGTCCGTGACCTCCTCTTTCACAAAAATATCTATATGCGAAAATAACGACGTATACAGTATTGAGTTTGCCCCAATTGAATTCACAGTTAAACTTGTTACCAATTTCTTATTATTGTTTTAATTTATTCACAGGCGTGGAAATATCAAACTTGAACCTGCTTCCCACCAACCCCGATCCGGTAGAGATAACTGAGAGGGAAGATGTCGCGATCACGGTCAACGTCGTTCTGACGGCTGCGTCGACTGGGGGTAGTGCCATCGGTGACGACCTGTGGAATATTGCGATGTATTTTAGTTCCTCTGGAGATGGTTCGACTATGGTGGTGTCAGAGAATGCTGCAATTGGTGCCTGGGCTAATGAAGGTAAGTATTCAATCAGGTTGCAATTGAATTCATTGGTCGTGTCCATAAGTACTTAATAGAGGCTACCATAGGAGCAAGATGCGTAAATGCAGCAGCACATGTTTTCACATTAATCTGTATGGGATCTTGAAAAGTTGAATGTTGGTAAAGCATGCTAGCTGTATTCTAACGCTGCACACTGGCACTGGTCCGATGGTCCATGACCAGACTGTTGGACCAGTAAGAGACTAGTAAAGAATGGAAAGAACTGGGTACCAACTGGTCTGACAGACAGATTGGACCAGTAGAAATAATGGGTTAGTATGTAGCCTTGCATATTCACACGGTTGCTCTACCATTAAGGATAGTAGGAATTTTTTTTTTTTGGGGGGGGGGGTGGGAGGGAGGGGGGAGGGGGGAGGGAGGGAGACTTATTATCAAGTTATGCACATCCTAACCATGATATTTCTTGTTTGTGAGAGTGATCAACTTGTGAATGGTAGTCAAGCTTGCCGGCGATGGACTAGTGATGGTGCTACACTGAGGCTTTGATGAACAAAATTAAAGTCGGAGATGACTTGATCATACAACTGCTCATGGTTACATTCATCATTCCGTACAAACCTCCTTGTGTGGTCTCATCATTTTTGCTGTGACAGATTTAACGTCTGGACAGTCTGCCACGCTAACATCAGTCATGGCGACGATACGACTGGACTCCACATGCGACGAGCTGCTCTATCTTTGCGTGCAGCTTTCCAAGCAGGCCTCTTCGTCGGTAGACTTCACATTAGATCCAGATTCCGTGCTCGTCGACTGCGTGAGTGTGGCCGCCTGCAGAGGTAATTATTAGCCATTTATAAGGGTTAATCATAGGATAACACGTAGCTACTGCTTCCCACTCGTACTGAGCTCTACCAGTGGACACTTTCTTCGTTCATTGTGGTTCTGCTTAGCAACTGTTATGTGAATAAAAGCAGTGCCACCATATCAACAGCTAATACAATTGTTGATATTATTGTTTGGAAGAATCTCAACTCCATGATAAGACCCAAGGGAGCTTGCTCCTTTGATCATAGCATGGAGTTGAGATCCTGTCAGACAATAATTTTAACAATGCCCTGAATAAAAGCAGCCCACATCTGTTTTGTATTCCAAATAGAATTCAATTGAATTTAACTTGATTGCATGTTCGCACTAGCCAGTTCACACATTAGGTGCTGCTATAGGCGTTTGCATTGTAATCATATTGGACTAGAGTCTCTTCTTCGAGATCCTGATGGACAATAATCTTAACAATGCCCTGAATAAAAGCAGTCCACATCTGTTATATTCCAAATAGAATTGAAGGAAATTTGATGTGATTAATGGCTTTCGTTCTAGCCAGTTCACACATTAGGCGCAACCATAGCTACATGTAGGTGTTTGCATTGTGATCGCATTGGACAAGGGTGAATTCTCGCATTCTATGAGCCAAGCACTGACATTGCACATATGTACATATAGTGTACATCCACATACATGCTCAAGGGGGCAGTACAGTCATGTGACTGAGGCAGTTTGGTGCTATAGGGCAGTTTGTGTGCTATGAGGCTGGAGGCAAGTGTTGAATTTCTGCCAACAGTTTCAACTTATCTGAATTGAAGATTCGTTTTTCGAGGTATACTGTATACGCCATATATTTCGCGAGTCTGAATTTTTCGCGAATCAAAACTTCCCGATGATTTCGCGAGTGGGTAAATTCGCGACCGTGGAGTCCTTTACTGAACACAGAAATGTGTTTGTGTACATCCTATTCATATCGGGATCAGAGTCAATATTTTCGTGTGTCTTTGATTTCATGAATTGCAGCTGACTCGCAAAATTCGCGAAAATAAAAACCTCGCGAAATATTCGGCGTTTACAGTATGTGATATGTGATATTTGTGATAAGCACAATATTAACCTGTTGAGGACGAGTCCCGGGTGTACTCGGGCAGGTGTCTATGGGGTATGTGTGTTGTAGCAAAATAAGTCCGTCCTCAACGGGTTAAGAACATTTTCTGTGTCCAAACCAATGGAGTAGTTGTAAGGTGACGACATCATTTGCATTTTCATCAAGATCAGCTTAAATACTGGCATCCTTTCATTACACATGTTTGATATTGTTCTGCCTTTGAAGAAGATGTTCTGACATTCAAGGATGCCAGTTTTCAGGCAAAAGCCTGAATTCAGGCCCTGGCATTTTCAAAGTTCAGGCTTTTTCGTGTACAGGAGCTTCATGTAGATGTATTTCAGGCCTTCTCTTTCATTCTAACTCGCATCCCTGTGACATTATGAATAAAGATGGTGGTTTGCATAAAAAACATTCATCTTCAAAAGTCTGTGATTGCAAAGGTAAATCAACCTGCTCATTTGCTAGCTTCAATATTTTCAGAGGTTAGTTTCGCTGAGTCGTTGACACTGTCTCATTTTCGAGGCTGCTTGCCACACTGACACTCTTCTATCTTTCTGCAGGGGTGAATATTTCTGAAACTGATGCCGCCGTGGCTGGAAGTGGCTCTCTCAACGTGGTCGAGAACACGGACACCACCATCGACACGGAGCTAGAGTTGATGGGGAGGTCTTCGGCTGACAGCGCATCGATCAGTGGGACCGATCTCTGGGCCCTCCAGGTGTTCACCAGCTCCAACGAGATGGGGTCTACCAAGGACAGACTCCTCCCGGATCATCGCTTCTCTGCCAGACAGGTGCGCCCTCAAGCAATCTGCACTCTTAGATTAGCCATGTATTCATGTTCATTCATAAGAGAAACGTTAATATTTTTGAGGTATTTTATCTGTGTGTGTGTGCATTTTCAATTTCTAATGTTTTTGAATTAGTTTTGGTTCTTTTTTTAATCTATATAAGCTTATTCAGATTTCGTAAATGCAGGATGTTTTGTGCTGTGGAAATTGTGGCATGTTTAACCCTAAAAAGGCCGGGGGGGGGGGGGTTGAATCAACCCCCCCTCGACATTTTTTGTGACTACTCAGCCGTGCGAAATTTTTTGACCGCGCCGTTCGCTGACTCTTTACTTTCAAGTCTCGCGCATCTTTTGATACCATTTTCGCGAAAATCGCGCGTACCGTTACGACGCTGCATGACGTTTTATACATGCCTGTCAGGCCAAAAATGGCTCAAAAACGTGATTTTGTATATAAAGTCTATGCAAATGGAGTTTTCTCTTCTTATTCATAAAGATATGATTATTTTCACTTTCATAGGCTGAAACTAATTAATTTTAGCATAATTATGCTTGAAATAGGTTCTGTCATAAATTTTGCGGAAAAAAAATAAAACAAAAGGTCGAAAAAACAAAGAAATACATAAGAAATTCATAAAACAATAAAATACATTAGAAATTTATTTTGATACCAAATTTTTTTTTCAAGTACATTGTTAGGAATGCTACAAAGAATGTTTTCACCAAAAATAACAATTCTAGGAGCTTTAATTTCTGATTTAGAGCAAAATGTATGATTTTATGCATATATTAGCATAATTAATTATTATGACGAAAATTTCCATTTCTTTTTGTATAGCGTGGTAGAATTCGCCACAGGCAATGCGCGTGCCAAATTTCATGGCGATTGCGCGATCGATGGCCGAGATCTCGGGGGGGGGGGGGGGAGGGGGGGTTGAATCAACCCCTCCCTGGCCACAGAACACCCAAAAAAGCCCGGCCTGGTTAGGGTTAACACTTTGTGAAAAAAAAAAGGAAGAGCAAGCATTGGAAATTAATCCCACATATCTTTTTACGCTTACAATAGATGTCTACAAAGAAGACATTTTACTCCTGTTAGTATTGATCTTTTTGTACAAGTGAAGATAATATTGGTAATGGTGATAATAATAATAATAATAATAGATAACTCTAATCATCAGCAGCATCAGCTTGATCATATCAGTGATCATGATGATCATAAATGCAATTTCAGTGATTATGATACTGATTATCCTGTGGTAAGACAGCTTTGTTACAATCACCATAAAGATTGTTATTGTTACTATCACATGAGTTAGTAGTAGCAGTAGTACAGTAGCATTGGTGTTAGTGTTGCATTTACTACCTACCATGGCAATAGTAATTGTTACACAAGTCTGTAGACAGATTACTGCTTATACATGTACACTGTATCTCCCTTTAACCCACTGGACACTACATTCTGCAAAGTACAGTCAAACCTGTCAATAGTGACCACTGTTTATAGCGACCACCTGCCATATGCAACCACTACACACAATTCCCCACAAGAGAAAAGCCATGTTAATGACCCTGTCTGTTGCAGCCACCTGTCTACAACAGCCGCTTCTTTTTGTCTCCCTTGGGTTGCCGCTATAGACAGGTTTGATTGTATCACAGACAATGAATACACACAAGTTAGCAGCAGTTATGTTAGAGTTAAACCTCCCCTGCTACTCTCCGTTCTGGTGCTTTCCATCAGGCTGGAACCCCAATAGCCTCCAACAGCCCGTTTGCCTTCACCAATGCGACAACGAGCGATGTCATCAACGTCGCTTTCAACATGTCCGGAGTGACTTGCGAAATGAGCAGCTACCTCTGCCTTGAAATCCTGAAGAACAGTGGTGCCAATCCCGACTTCACGCTGGTCGGCAACACCGTCGGATGCGTTTCACTCAACTGCAAAGGTGAGACTGGTGCAAGGATGCCATCTTTGGAGTGTTTTTGGCCAATTAATGACAGTGAACGTAACCTCTGGTAGAGGCAAAATACTGTCTCTCGCAGAAGACATAAAATGGAGGTCCCATGAGAGTCACGACCCATGCACATAAAAGATCCCGCTTCATTCATCGCAAATTGCCTTACATTGATGTAAATAAGCACTGAATTGATTGGCGTTTTAGTGGCATCCCTGACTTGCGTTGATGTAGGGCAGTTTGTCAATCAGTTGCAATAAAAACGTCTTGATAGAAGAATTTCATGAATTTGAATAATTACACAGTACCCGCAGCATGCTATAAGAATTAGAACCAGCACTTGATGTCGGGCGAAGCTCAGTGGTCTAGTGGAGTGGGCGCCTGTCTGAAGATTAGGAGGTCTTAGATTCCAATCCTGCTACTACTAAAACACAGATCAATTCAGTACTTATTTACATGTACATTGATATACAGTATTAAGGCAATTTGTCTGTCCGAATGATTAGGAGGTCTTAGGTTCGAATCCTGCTACTACTAAAACACAGATCAATTCAGTACTTATTTACTTGTACATTGATATACAGTATTAAGGCATGAAATCTTTGAAGGCTTCCGTGGTGGTAGAACGTTGGGTGGTAGAAGGCTTCACGATGCACCACGTATTCTTTCTGGAGTAAGTGAGTGGCCCTGAAAACGGCGAGAACATGCTCGTCGAAACGTCAGGATTGGGTAGGCCCTTTTCAGGGCCACTCACTTACTCCAGAAAGAATACGTGGTACACCGTGAAGCCTTCTACCACCCAGTATTAAGGCAATTTGTCAATCAGTTGTGATTTGACATTTTTTCTGCAGTCTCATCACTGAGTGACTATTCTAGCCTTGTTATACATGTGCATGTACATGTATGTCATTTGACTGATTTAAAATTTATACAATATTGAAGTGAAATTTGCATTCTAAAAGGAGAGTATGCCTTGTGTGTAAGTGCCTAATTCTTGCTCAGAAAGTCACATATGTTCCATTTTCCAACCATGCTTTGCCGAAGTCTCCTTGAGTATTGATACAATCCAGAAGGGAGTGACAAGTAAAGCCTATAACTGATGAGAAATCTCATGTACGTAGGGACATCATGAGAAATGCTCCTTTCGATACAACTCCCACATGTTTCCTTCCATGAAATACACACACTCACACACATACTGTGCGAACAACACAAGACCAGGTGTACATGTCTGTTGAAATGTACAGGTTAAGCTATGAATAGCTTTGTTTTTGCTTTCTGAGAGGGCAAGATATATCTTAAATACAGTGTTTTTGGTTTGTTGTTGTTGTCAATTTTGACAATTGAAGCAACCTGCATTCAGGTTTTGCTGTAAAGGTGAGAAGACCTCGCGTCTCAAAAATGACAAATGTTCAGGAGAGCAAAGAACCTGGCAACCAAAGCACTGTAACAAATGGGATCGCTTTTCCTTTGACATGCCATGATGGCTTCATTTTGGGGATATTAGACAGCTAAGATTTGGACAGGACATCACTTGACTTACTATCTGGCAGTTAATCCAAATATGTGATTTTCACCAAGATTCAAGCAACAAGGTCTTGTCACCCCAGCGACGTTTGTGTGATCTTTCTGTTCCATTTGGGTGTTCTCCGTAGGTGTCATTGTGACAGAGGCAGATTTGAGCATCACTCAGATACCAAATGGAAATGTCTTGGTCGAGGGCTTCCCCGACCAAGTCGTCGACATTCTCTTCAACGTCACCACCAACAGCACGGGAGCAGACGCCCTCGGAGCAGGCCTCTGGCAGCTTCACGTCTTCACCAATGCCTTTGCCAATGGCTCTGGCGCCATCCGTCAGTTTGAAACCACCTTGACGGCTGGAGATTGGGCTGATACGAACATCACGGCGGGGTCAATGGTCTCTCTGCCTGTGGAAGTGAATGTGGACCTTTCGTCGAGTCTCTGTGCTGAGGTAGGTTCTTTGGCCAAACTCCACCAGACACATTTGATTTACTGATGGCATCTCCATTTAAAGGGGTGGTATAGTTTGGGTTGAGATGGGGCTTTAGGTTTCCAACTTTTTGTGAAATAATGTGAAACCTTTTGTGAAAAATGAAAGAGCATGCAACTTTATGTGAGGGGAAATCAAAGTTTATTTGATATGAATTTGTTCTGAGATGGCTGAGATATCTAAAAACAAAGAGGTCCTAGTGAAAGATGGGACCCAAGTTTTATCAGGACCACTTTGCTTCACTTTGTTCTTTGATATCTCAGTCATTTCAAAACTGATTTTCATTAAATAAACTTTAAATTCATGTTAGAATTGCATGCACTTTCATATTTCCTATACTGGTTTCAAATTATCTCATAAAAAGCTCAAATCTGAATCCCCCATCTCAACCAAAACTTTACCATCCCTGAAGGCTAACCACAATCAAACTCAGAAATACTGATGTGAACTTTAAAGCATCACTCAGTTATTAGTATAAACCAAAGCAATGTTTCTTTATTATATGATATCAACATTGATGCTGTTTTGAAGGGGAAAAAAAAATCTAAAATGTGGAAAAAATGTTGCTAAAATGGGGGGGGGGGGGATGTTGCTTTCCTGAAGATTCATGAATTTTTTTTAAATAAATAAAGGGTCACCTCGTATTATCCCAGGGATGAGATACTTTAACCTGTTGTGGACGAGCTGATTTTGCTACAATAACATTTCCCTTAGATACTTGCCCTAGTATGATTGAGATTAGTCTTAGATGGGTTAATAAAACATAAAAAGGAGCCATGGTTCTAAATTTGCTTGTTAACTCGTGCATTACCAGCAGCAATCTGTTAGTTGTGAGATGGCCAACTCTTTTTATCGTACTGTATCATTGCAGGTCAAGTATCTGTGTGTGGAGCTGCAGAAGGGTGCGTCTCCAAGCCGAGACTTCACCCTGATGTACCAGACCAGCCAGGCTGACCTTCTAGACTGTGTGCCGGTCACCTGTGAGAGTAAGTGTCCAGGAATACACAATGCAAATACAAAGTAAAATAGATGATCAGTGAGCAAAAACAAAAACAAAATCAAAAACAGATGCAGGAACGAAAGCTAGTAATGGGCCAAAACAAAACACATCAAAACAAAACAAACTCAAACAATCATGAACAAACATAAAAGCACAAATTCCTGAGGTTAAAACTGAACAAATTCATGCTCTGTGTAGGATAAATAGCAAAACGATCCTCAAGTTCCACTTGTATATTCTTAGGATTCCTCAGCTGTATAAGCCCATTTGTAATAGAATCTGATGCGCTGAATATTAGTTCTTGTAGAAATTGCAATATTTTGGAGGGAGCAATACAATTATGAAAGATCTTTCATTGATGGCTGCCAACATTTGTCTCAGGATGGTTTACCTGTCTCAGCTTGTCTTAAGCCCTGGAAAAATTTTTTTGATTTGTTTTAAAGTTTACTGAAAATTTTACCCTCCTCTGTCTCCCACTGGCCTGAAAGAGAATTCCCCTCGTTGTTGACATTGATGTTATAAAAATGAGTGAATCTGAGTGAATCGCTGACATTAAAATCAGACCAAAATTAGACAAATTATGGAACCCTCACATTTACTTGCAAAACAATGATATCAGTGGCAATTTTTGTACATATCCAAATTCAGTGAGGCGATGATTGTAGTGACTTCACAACTGTGCTCTTGGTATGTATGGAAAGGAATCTTTCAACTTTTTGATCTCTTTTTTTTTTTTAAACAGCTGCCGGCATTTCGCGGAATGGAATGTCCTTTACTCCCGAGCGGATTGTAGAACACCAGATGGCCCCCGAACCGTTCACGGTCTCCGTGTCCTACAAATCGGAGCCCGGCCGCGACAACGTCACAGGAACTAATTTGTGGGCACTGCGTGCATACCTCAGCGACTCGGTCAATGGCACCACGATCCTCTCCCAAAGCGAGGTGCAGCTCGGCGAGCTCGCCAACGCTCCTTTCTACTCCGGCAGCACCCTCAACTTCACCAATCTCCCCGTAAACATCTCGCTAATGGATGTAGTCTGCCCGGAGGATGCTTACTTCTGCACACAGCTGGAAAAGGGTGATCCCCAAAACACTGGGTATTCACTGGAGATCCTGCCCCAATGTCTACCCATCCAATGTGCTGGTAAGTTTGTCAAAAAAAAACAAACAACAACAACAACAAAATAATGAAGAAAAAAAAATCAGAGAAAATTACAACACACATTCACAAAAATGTCATTTGGTATTGCCATTTAGTCTCCTAAAAATTCTCCCATGTGAGTAAATATTACAGATGATTTAATCTCACACAATCATAATTATCTGGTCAGTGGCTGATGTTTCATATATTCCTGATATTAAGCTGTGATGCATTTTTCATATTTCTTTTGTTTACCGCCAAACAATGAACGGTTTTATTGTATGAAATTAATTTGGAATGGTTTTGATTTACCTCTTTGGTCGAAGCTATCCAATTTTGCAATGCAATGCCAACTATCATGTTTACCGAATTATTTTGTTTTGTTCTTCCGACATTCATCCCATGTTGATATTATGTGTACGGCTTTTGGCTTTTAGATTTGCAAGTTGTCAAAGGGTCGTATTTGGCACCCAATCTCATCAAGTTTTTCTCTTTTTTGTTGTTGTTTTTCCTTACCTGTTCTTTCTTTTTCCAGGCGTCATTCTGAATTCCACAATGGTCGCAGTCGATAGCGCCAACCTGCGAGAGTTTGAGAGCGATCAGCCCATTGCCCTCTCCCTCACGCTGAATACCGTTGAGGATGGCGCAAGCGTTTCTGGCATGGACTTGTGGGATTTCAACATCTTCTTGAGCAGCAGTGATACCATGTTTGATAACCGCCTGGCCGTAGAGGTAAGTCTGCTTCTAGGCCTGGGTTGGTATTTCCTTTCAGGTGCACTGTTAGGGGCTCAGACATAAAAGGACTTATATTAGCTACTGGTACTTGAAGACATACATTCATCCTCCAATTGTGTAAATATGCATCGGCATTTGAATGTTATTTCCCATCATTCATGTTGATGGTGTTTATCAAGATAATTTGAACATTCACTGGGCACCAGAAATATCAAGCAACGGGAAGCAAGTACAGATTATTATTTATAATCGTTGAGAATTCAACTAATGTTCATACAGCTCTTCACCTATTGAACATCAAGACCATCTGTAAATCATTAAAGAAAATCAAATATTTGAATATTGTAGTGCTCAAGAAGGTCAAAATAGTCATTGGTCTGAGTGTGTAATGTAATGCTTGATTGAAAATTGGACATCATGTGTGAAGGCCGGTGGTCACAATGGCAAGTCTTGACCAGTGGATTTTTTCACCTGTCTGCAGATGGTTTCCCTCTCAGCTCCAAACAACGAACACACCCTGGTCGCTGGCACGCCCCTGGCTGTGTCAGGCTTAGATGGCATCCTGGACCTCGCAGATGTCGGTTGTGTTCAGTTCAGCTACATCTGTGTGGAGGTGTCCCGTGCGGCCAATGCCAGCCAAAACTTCACCCTTGAATTCTTGCAGCCCAGTTCAAACATCGGCTGTGCACCCATCAACTGTCGAGGTATGGAAGGATGGGATTATGCCCTGCTCAGATAATTTGAAGAGGAAGTACATGTATCTGTCATTTTTCTGTGTGTGGTGTGGTTTTGTTTTTTGGCAGTTTTGTTTTTGATCTGCTTACAGTTTGTGTTTTGAGGTGCTGTCAATCCACCTTGTGTTTTGAGGTGATATCAATCCATGTGTATTTCACTAGTCAGTACTTTCCCATATTAAGGCTGTTGTTTTTAGTGTCATCATATTCCTGTGAAATGGTGGTGGAGAAGAGAATGCAAGCTGCATTTTCATCCCTGGGTGTCCCTAGCTCATTTGCACAGTTATAAGTACAGGCATAAGGATTTAAATCATGAATCTAATACTGGACGAACTGAAGGTTTTGCTTGCATGCAGATACAGTACTTTCCTAAATTGCTGCTTGTCAGACATTTTTGCGTGTTATTTATTTCGCAGTTGCAACGATCTCGTTAAATTGTCACTTCACCTTTTCGCAAAACAAATGAGATTGAGTACAGTTGTAAAAAGCAATACTGGTACATGTACTGAATGTTATTATACAAATGATGCACAGGATAGAGTGTGTTAGTGAAGGTGCGGCGCGCTCGAGAGTATTGACAATGGTACGACATGCACGAGGCGCAGCCGAGTGCATGTTTGCAACCGTTGTCAATACTCGAGAGTGCACCGCACCTTCACTAACGCCACGAAATAATCCTGTGCATCATTTGTTTTATAAAATGGGTCGAAAACTAACAGCATTATTCACATACCTTTGTGGGTCAATACCAGTCAGCTACATGTAGCACTCGTTCAAAAGTCAAGATGTCCGAAGTTCGTCCCAAACATTGCTACGCACGTCGCACTCGGAAATCCCGCACATAAGTACTGTACGTACGTATAAGAGTATATGTACGCCACGTACTGTTATGCACAAGAAAGGCCGCCGGCTGTTGTGGCAGCCCGCGGTCCAAACTAGAAGTTGTTTACAGGATTGACAGCGCGTATAGTAGCGCGTGACGCACTTGTAACAACTGATTGTGAGTGCGCACTGCTAGTGTAAACATTGTGACGTACGTCAGGCCAGGGAGGTGGAAGAGAGATTCTTCTTAGTGCATACCTGAAGAAATTAATGCACGCACACGTGACTCATTTCAGCGCTTCCAATTGGCTACATTCTTGAACCCATTTTATAATAATACATGTAAAACAAGTAGTGTGTTCTGCATTTAAAGTACTGTACATAGCATGTTGTATAGCTCATCATTGCCTATCTAGCATATTTAATTATAGACCTATAGTAGTTACTAGTTACACACAATATTATCTGTAATTGATGTAATATTATTTACAAAATTACACATATTTCATATTTTGGTTTTGCATGTTACACTGTTCACAAGCGATTCGTGAAATTCACAAAAATATAATGTATACCCTTGTGCAGTATAAAGAAATGACAAAAGTATGGCACTCCTACATGTAAATCGTTTGGTTGCAATCTCTTGGTACTCAGTTGCAGCTTTCACTGCTTGCTTCCTTGTGACCTCTCAGGTGTCGTGATGACTGATGTCGCTCTCAACCTCACGGACGGCGAACCGGTGCTCGAGCGGGCGACCAGCCAGGACGTGTCCTTCGACGTGACGCTGATGTTCGGCCCTGAGAGCGCCCAGTTCTCTGGCAGCGACTTCTGGCAGCTGGACGTCTTCACGAACACGGAGAGGGACGGTCGTGGGGATCGTTGCGCCATGCATGACCCTCTCTTCCTGGACGGTAACATCACCCGAGGCCAATCCATCATGCTGGCCCCACAGATGCTCAGCCTCAACTTGTCCCAGTGCACCTGTCCAGAGATGCCCTTCCTCTGCGTGGTCGTAAAAAAGAATCCGCAAGCCAGCCGAAACTTTACCCTGGATATCGCTCCGGAGGGTTTCACCGCCTGCGAACCTATTGACTGCACAGGTGGGGGTAACCTCTCTGTCCTTCCTAGTTTAAAAGCTAAAATTCCTTTCTGATGACATGAAGTTATCAGTTTTTGTCATCAGGCAAAATAAGCAACCCCGTTTATGTGCTCAAAGTCTGTATCAAACATGATGTAATCATGGAGAATGAATACCACAGACTTTATTTTACAGTTGTGGGTAACTAAATTATATTTTGTATAACTACCAATGATGGAGTTTCATTATTTCTAACAAATCTGAATCTATAAAGGTTGATAGAAAACCAACAATGTCATATGCCTGGACAATGAGACTGAAAGTGGACAGTAGCCACAAATTGTACTTTTGTGGTTTATGTTGTCTATCTGTAGCAACTGCGAAGAAGACTGAAGAAATTATAGAAGAGAAGCCTTGTTTCACATCATAATGACTTTGAACCTTTTCAGTATGGAAACCATGCATGGCTCTACCTCATTTTCTTCATTCATATCAATTGATGCCATGACAGTGGAAGAAAGATACAGCAGACCTACCAAGTATTCTGAATTTTGAGGAAAGAAGCTAAATTTTAAGGAAAGAATCTGAATTTTAATCATTCTTAGTTCTTGTTTCAATTGGAATTCCCTATTTTTTCCTTGCGATAATTTTTCTACACACTCCTATGGAAGCTGCTCTTGCTTTCCTACTCTTGAGCCAAATAAGCCCCAGTTGTTAGTCTGAAAGATATAAATCTAGATATTGTCTTGTTTGAACTTTAACAAATTGCAATTCAAGGTTGATGCTTTGTGTGAGACGTACAAGCGTTGTCTTTGGATGTTCCTAATTGTCTTACAATACAATGGCGCCAGTGTGAAAACATGGCCATAAATTTGACTCCTGACAGGGGCGTCTGGGAAGGATACATGAATGTAAAAACTCAGCTGAATTCTTTCATCTCCTGTTGAATCGTGATGTCTTCCCATCTAGTTTGAGATTATCTTGGTCTGTGGGCACGTTTATATAGGAAGTTCCATGCAGATATTAATTTGGTCTTAATCGACTATATACTTTTGTAATTGTTTTCTTTTGTGCAGGTGTAAGGATAGAGAGTGTTGACCTGAGTTTACAGCCTGGGTTTATCCTCTTTGAGGCCCAAGACAGGCCGGAAAGCTTCTATGCTGACGTCTCCTTGATGGTGGATCCACAGTCTGCCGGAATTAGAGGTAAGTCATTTTGTGGCTAGCAATCCCGTACCTTGGCATAAGTTATGTAATGCTGTTCACATATCAAAAAGCTCTGCGAGTGCTTCTTTATGTAGAATTGTTCTCTGTAATGATGTATTTGTACAAGTGTTGGTGGGAAACAGAGCAAGTATACAAATGCAAACAGATCCTTTAAAGGGGCTGCATCTTAAAGTAGGCAGGCAGTCAAAGATGTAACATGCATGTAGTATTAGCTGCAGTAGTTTGGTCAATGATAATTTTTACACTGTCCATTACTGTTTATAAAAGAAGACTTACTTTTCCTAATGTATCTGTGCAGGGATCAAATATTATTTTCGATAGGGGGCAGTCAAAAGGGTATTGTGATGCTTGCCTCTCTAGTTTGGTCAGTAATCACTGCACTCTACCTACAATATTTTCTTCTTTTTTTTCACACATCATGAACCACTCATATGCGTTATCTGAAACCACTCCTACTTTCTTTCCAATCAAAAGGCTTGATTATTATAGTTTTCTCAAAACTCAGTGGGGTTGCTTGTCTCTGTGGTATAATATTGTATCTTAAAGTCTGGTCTTCTGCACATTCCAGATCAATGCTTTTTGGGTGCAAGTAGTCATTGTAAAGTTTATAACAAAAATAGGTAGGCTAGTAGTGCCAGTGGACACATTCTTTAAAATCAGTATTAAAAAAAATCATGGCAAGATTGCTTTTCACTCATGAACTAATATGAATCAATAAAAATTCTATTGAAAGCATACATGTAGTTAAAACAAGATTTATTGGTAACTCACTTTCTTATATATTTATGTATCTTTCATTCAACTCAATTTGTTTTTTTAAACAACCAATTCCACATTGTTCTCATCATATGCTACCACTTTGTTATCATCAGCACATTGTTACATACATGTAGCTCAATTTTTCTTTTATATTTCTACTATCAGATTATAATGGACAGATTAAAGTTTGCCAAAGCCACCTCTCAGAGCACAGTGTACCTCTCCCCCACCACCCCCCTTTATTTCTTTCCAGGAGCTACTGATGTTTGGGCACTAGAGTTCTTCCTAGCCTCCAGACCCGATGACTATAACGAGCAAGCCATGCTCACGGAGATGCAGCGGAACCAGGGCGTGTCCAACGTCACCATTGAGTTCCGGAATCTCACCGTGGCGCTGGGCACCTTCAATTACATCTGCCCTCTGAGCGGGATGGAGAGACTGTGCGTCCGTGCCAGCCGGTCAAACAACATCAGTCCCGCCGATATAGATATTTCGTTCGTCAATGACACATCTTGTGTTCTACTCGCCTGCCAAGGTAAGCGTCATGTTGTTGTAGTTGTTGTAGTTGTTGTTGTTGTTGTTGTCGTTGTCGTTGTCGTTGTTGTTGTTGTTGTTCCCCTTCAGATTTTGGCCGCCGATGGTGCGATTGCTGCGAAATTTTGCCCGAGCATAGAGCCGGATGTCAACTACAAGATTATATGGTCATACAATAGACAAATATTGATTTTCTATTTTTGGTAAATCAAATATGCAAATTTATGCATGAAATCATGTTTTCCCCAGTTCCCCAGTTAAGATAGGGTTAAAGGTCAGCTGATGGACAGATTCGAAACTGAATTTAGCGGCTTCTTTCTAATCTCTGTGTTATGAAATTTAGAGGGACCAATTAAATGGTGACAGGTTGGTAATTTTGCTACAAAGTTCTTCCAGGACTTGAGGGGTTGATAAACACAGGCATGGTTTGAGTTCCAGTGCGTGTGTGAATTGAGGCATAAATGATGCAGAACACGAAATTCCTTGGTGCATGTAGAATGGATTGTACATATTTACGTACATGTACTTTAGAACACAGAATAACAAAAGAATAGAATATCTTTGCAAAATTTGCAATTCTTCTGATTATTGGCTCCTTTGTGAAATGTGTAGATAAGTTAATGTTAAACTGTAATCTTGTTCATGCAGTTATCAACTAAAGCTCTGCCAACATACAATACATACACTGTATATGTACTGATGAGATTTCAGAACAATCATATTCTAAGTAAAAATATGTCTGTAAGATGTGTCATCATCTTGGTTCTGTTTGATAACCTCTAATCCCTGGAAAAATGTAATCTTGATATGTGATCCACTTTTTTCCCTAAAGGGGTTGACCTCACGAGCCTGACTGTTAACGTCGAGGATGACTCAGCCTTTGTGGAGTTTGAAGCAACACGCACAATCGTCTTCGACATCACTGCCAATGTCACCGACTCGAGCACCACCATTACTAGTGGTGCCAACCTGTGGTCTGTCCTCGTCTACGCAGCTGTGTACGAGAACGGAACCGGCGAGCGCTTCAGCGAGAGCCAGATTCCCCTGAATGACCTGTCGGCATCGGTCGCCCCCGGAGAGCTGGTGACATACGACAACGTGACCTGGAACCTCGACTTGTCCAACTTCGTGTGTCCCGACAGCAACACGTTCTACATGTGCGTAGAGCTCTCCGCCAACGCCAATTCTACTCCAAGATTCTCCCTGTCAGATCCCCTTCTCACCTGCACAGAAATCGACTGCCTAGGTAGGTCTTTCTACAGACTCCAGATTTTGTCTAGTGGTGGCTGAAATCTTGAAGTCTGTGAATGTGAACTTTAGAATGTTGTGAATTTCCTGACTCTGTCAGAAAATCTACATTTGTGTTTTGAGATGTAATGATTCATCCTACTGTTGTTGCTGCCGATGATGATGGTGATGATTTTATCAATTGCTATAGTAGTAGTAGTAGTAGTACTAGTAGTAGTAGTAGTAGTAGTAGTAGTAGTAGTAGTAGTAGTAGGAGTAGGAGTAGTAGTAGTAGTAGTTGTTGTTGTTGTTGTAGAAATTGTAGTGAGAGTTGTAATGATATTTTATGACAATAATGATGGCAAGTTTATTGATGATGATGATAATAATGAAAAATAATTATTGATATTTTAAGGAGAGATTGAGTATATTGAGAATTGAAGAAGAGATGTCGAGAAGTAGAATCTTCTTTTGCCCCCATGCAATTCACATCAACTTTACCATGTTTGTTACACTTAGTATATTTCTCAAAAGACAAAAAAAAGAGAAAAAAAGAAGCCATGTATGCCTTGTCCAAACATATCTTTGACCGTGAATACTGCTTGTGTTATTGTATGCCTTAACGTACAGAACATACAAGTAAAGGGATATCATTAAAGAGGGAGTGGAAAACTTGAACATGACTATCCTTTTCTAAATATCTCTTTCCCACTGTGAAGGCGTTGTGATAACACTTCTGAATTTGACCGTCGTGAGTGGCGATCCAGTCTTGGAGCGGACGCCCAATGATGTCGTCCTCTCTGTGACGGCAACGTCCAGCGCAGCGGGCAGCAGCATTGTCGGGAGTGGTCTGTGGAGCCTCGACATCCTCGTCTGCGAGTTTGACCAATGCTCCAGTGGCAGTAGCAGGAGGAGGAAGAGGACCATTGTGAGTACAAATAGATGGGACTGAGGGAAACATGTTTGCTCACCTTGACTTAATTGTTCTCGAGTTTACATAGATCGCTTAGAATGACAGGCTTCAGCGGAGGCCACGTGAAAAAACTAGACTTCCATTAACAGCTGATACCTCTGCCAGCTTTATCTAGCTTGTGTATAGAAAGGTCTATTATGTGGTATAAACTTGCAGTGTCGCACTGATGGTTTGTTTCACACAGCTAGCTTCCTATTCAGTTAACCTGTAGTAATTTGCTTGCTCATTTAATGCGATGATTTTGTCAACAGTGTCAGCTGGGCTTTTATTTTTTATTTTTTTGTTGCGTTGTTCAATCAGGCAGAAGACATGATAATGATAATGATTGCATTTATATGACGCTTTATACGGGCGTTTCTAAGGGTATTGGTGCTATGTTTATATATGAAAAGTAATAGGTACGATAACATAAGGACAGTGCAAAACCAAAGTAGCAGTAGCAAATATGTTTGCATAAAGTTTCATGCGCATGCTAGTGCTATCCCCACAACAAAGAAAGCATATTCTGGGGGGGGGGGGGGAAGCGTTAATGATGAGATATAGTTATGACTTTCATGTTTTTGTCTTTTATCTCTCCCTGACAGGGTTATTATGATCAGGTCACAGCTAATTTGACCTCAGCTGAGGCCAATGCTGACCTTTCTGCTGGTAGCAGCATCAGCTTCAACAACATAGCATTGGCCCTTGACCTGACCACCCTCACCGTTTGTCCCCAGAGTGAGATTGTATACATCTGTGTGCAGCTGGAGCAGGGGAATTCCCCCAGCAGAGACTTCAAGCTGTCAGGAGACCTTCTTGCATGCCAGCCAGTTAATTGTGAAGGTACATTGTTTAAAAAAAAAAGACATCGACGTAAATAAGCACTGTGTTTTTAGTAGTAGCCATGAAAAAAAAATCATGGGCGTACATACTCGAGCAGGATTCCAACTTACGTCGATGTAGGGCAATTTGTCAATCAGTTGCAATGAAAACATCTCGACGGAAGAATTTCATGAATTTGAATGGTGCAAATATATTGATTATTTTCCCAGGGAGGTGTTATAGATGAAGGGGAAACTCCTTTAATCCATGCAAACATACATTAGAATTCTAAAATATTACAGTGGGATGTTGAACATTTGTCTAATATGCTTTCATTCCATTTTCATTGTCGCTTTTTCTCCAAAGACAAAATTTGGAGACAAATGAAACATTCCATACTTCATCAAGGCTGTATTTCGACTTAGTAATTCAGAGTTCTAATTCCGTACCTCCTCTTAATGCGGTATCAAAATTAAGTGAAAATTAGATCTCTTAAAATCTTCTTATTTTTCTATGATGCAATCCGACTACAATGTACTTGTAGAAATATCATGAAACATCATTGAAATGCATGTGATTTTCCATTTAAACAGCCTCAGGGGACCCGAACCGAAATAATGTACAGAAATTTTTATTGCTTTGAGATCATGTCAACATTTTTTTTTTTTCCAATCGTAAAGTTAATTTTGAAATGGCAATCTTAATGTCAGGTACTGATTATGTGTTTCATTCAAAAAATAACAGTTGTAAAAAATATTTGGAAATTGAAGGGATGGGCAAAGAAGTATCAGTGAAGGATTCATTGTTTGGTGGTCTCTGTCCTAATCATTGTCCTTGTCATTGTCTGTGTCATTGCCAGGTGTCCACATCGCCAGCGGTGTGGTTGACTCATCGACGGGGACGCTGCAAGAGGGGAATCCCAGCAATGCCGTTTCGCTGCTCCTCACATTCACTGCCGACGTCGAGAGTGCCAGCGTGTCTGGAACCAACCTCTGGGACATCGAAGTCTTCGGGAGCCGATCGGACCAGCCCGGCGAGACCGAGGTGGGCCTGGTCATCGCCGACATCGGCAGTACCACCAACGTCCCACTGGCGGCTGGCGGATCCATACAATTTCAGGCATTTGCCACCCTGGATCTATCCGTCCCTTCATACAGAACGTGCGAAGAAGTCCGCTACGTCTGCGGCAGGCTTACCCGAAACCCGACGAGCTCCGAGACATTCTCTGTAACTGGGAGTCAGCGTACTGCCTGTGCACCTTTCCAGTGTACAGGTGATAAAAGCATTCCCCTCACTGTGTGTGTGTGTGTGTGTGTATATATATATATATATAATATATGTATATATATTTGTTTTCTTTTAGTATTATTATTTATTTTTTGGTAAGTGAGATTTGTCAAAATACTGAGTAAAGTACATGTGTATACAACGTGTGCAAATTTGTATATATACCTCTTGGGACTGTCTTTCACTTCTGAGCTTTTCATATCCTCTCTAGTAGTTGCAAAGCTTAGTCAGACTACCAGTGCAACCTCCAAATAAAAAGAGAATTACTTAAAAACAGAGATGCATAAGAGGATTGTTAGTGTAAGTTTTTTTGTGTAGCTTATGCATTGGATATTAGCGACATATGATATACAAGTGTGTACACCTATCAAGTTGCACATCTAATTACATCCTGGAAATGACCAGAACTAAAAAAGACTACAAAAGTTTGCTGAGTGCTCCCGCCAAAAGCATTCTGGGCTTTTTCTCTCCATCTTTGAGACTTGGAGAGAATTGAGGCTTATTGTCTCCAGATAAATTCTTCCCATTCAACTGAAATCTTTTTGTGTGATGCAAGAAGTATTTTTGTCATTGATTGTGTGTTTCGTGATGAAGGTGTCCTGCTCAGCGATACCAACGTTACAGTGGTCAGTGGCAATCCTCTGACTGAGGGGGAGAGCAATGAGCTGACCCTGACCGTCACGCTGGACGTCACCGATGAATCGTCCGATCTGGTGAACGTGAGTGACGCCTGGACTGTGGAGGTCTACGGCAACGCCCAGGCAGATGGAAACAGTCTGGTCGGAACAGGGCGCTTCGTGGCCAACACCAGTCAGGTTGGGGAGGAAGGAGCTAGCCCAGGTGCGACCGACCGCCAACGCTTTGTTTCCGTTTTGTCTGTCTTTTATGTATTCCATTATGCATCTTGATATACTCAAGTCTGATTACAGCAAAGTAGAGTGAATTTTTACCATCAAGTACAGCTGTTGATAATCAGTTTTGCCAGTGGCATCACCAGTTCCATTGTTGATTCTCATGAAGAAGAAAAAAAAAGGTTTGAGTGGCAACAAAAGAATTGAAGTGTGCAGTGTTTAGTCAGATCTTCAGACTTCGGAGCTGTATGCCATAATATTCCCACAAAAGATCTTGATCCTTGCTAGACCTTATTAATTGATTAACCCATTGAGGACAAGTCCTGAGTATACTCGTGCAGGTGTCTATGGGAACGGCATGTTGTAGCAAAATCAGCCCATCCTCGACGGGTTAGTGCTGATGGAAAGCACACTGGTCTTTAACATGCACAAGGTGAAATGAAACAGCAAGAAGTAGTTTTTATCAAGGAAGAATAGTAACATACAAAACCAGGGAAGGAGTAGAACTAGACAATGATTTACCACAGTGACATTTGCTTCAGTGAACTCTACCATACATGGTCTTGACAGGAATGGTAACCACACTGAACCCCATCAGTGTGAACCTTGACCTCACCAACGAAGTGTGTGGAGACGCGAATTACGTGTGCGTACAAGTCCAGCGGGGACTTAGCGCCACTCCAGCCTTCAGACTGCAGGGGGTACCAGCGGATGTTGATGGCCTCTATGCTTGTGCGGAAGTGGACTGTATCGGTGAGTTAAGCCTTTTTATGTAACGCCTGAAGAGATCCTTGTCATTTGATTGGTCGTTTGACATTGATCATTCGGCCCATTTCACTATGACG
Organism: Diadema antillarum; assembly: GCF_040938485.1. NCBI lineage: Eukaryota > Metazoa > Echinodermata > Echinoidea > Diadematoida > Diadematidae > Diadema > Diadema antillarum. The sequence continues at coordinate 2,876,221 of NW_027271172.1, forward strand.
TCATCATCCGTGCAATTGTGGCTCCATTTACCATTCATTTTTGGATCCATAAGATTTGCTCTGTTGCACGCTCACTGAGAGCCCGGCACCTACGCGTGTAAACGATTGTGTTTGCAGTGTGTAGATGCGACGGCGTGCTAGCTTATAGCTCTCAGTGAGCACTCTCGCGATCTCAGATTCTGTCTTGTTTCTAAATTAATAAAACATCAAAATAAGACAAGGATCTATTTTATGCGCTATATAAAACAAATAAGAAATGTTTTTCATTCGTGCAATGGACAGAATATTTCATTCGGTGAAAGATGAAATGTTTGATCCATTCAAACTCGGCTGCGCCTCGTTAAATGGATCATTTCATCTTTCACCTCCTGAAATGTTCTGTCCATTGCACTCATTAACATTCATTATTTGTGTACCATGCTATACAGAGACTTTAGGGCGGCGTGTGCTATGCGGTGTTTTCTAGCCCATCGGCACACAAAGAGTTAAACGGGCAACTCTGGACCAATAAAAAGTCAATCTGAAAATGAAGAGTGGAATTTTACAAGCACAACCAGTGAAAATTTGATCAAAATGGGATGAAAATTAGCAAAGTTTCGCTTGTTTTCACCACAGCAGTTCTTGAACAGTCAATATGAATATGATATGCAAATAGTGAGTCAATGATGTCGTCAGACCGACAGCTTCAATACCCAGAAATATCTTGTTGTGCATCAACCGTGATATGAGCTAGTTCTATTTCATTTTTTTTTTATTGTGACTGAGTGTCATTTTCAAACATTTAAATGTACACTGATAATCAGATAGAGCAAAACAAAACCTTTCCAATGATACCTCACTCATAACATAACAAGGAACTTTCAGTTAGTTATGATAAGAAATATGTCGTATTCTCTTATAATTTTCTTTGTTTTTTCGCAGATTTAATCTTAGATATCTAAAACCTAAGAAGAATGTTCATGCATTTAGTTAGCTTTAAAATAGGATTCTCCACTTTTTGTGACATAATATCCCATTGAGGATGAGTCCCACATTTACTCGGGCAAGTGTCTTTGGGATATGTGTGTAGTACCAGTAGCAGAATTAGCCCATCTTTGACGGATCTCCTTGTGGTCGTGCTCCTCTGTCCAGGTGTCCGCATCTACAATGGCACGATCTCGGACGTGACCATGGGGGATCCCCTCCTGAAGGGAAACGCAGACTTCGACATCCGAGTTGACGTCCAGTACGTCAGTCACGATTCGGGGGCAGGTATCATGGGAACAGACAGCTTTGGTCTCAAGGTCAGTAGGTTTGATTGATTTGCAGACAGCACAGTGCCAGAGGGGGATGCTATACTGACATATTGAGATATATATTGTACTTTTACATGTTATTCATTGCTTTTAATATACTGTTTTAGCTGTTATTTTTGCGTTCAGATATTTTTGCGATTGAGGGGGTCAAAGACATTTTCACAAGATTTTGTTTTCGCCAATTGGCAATGCGACTGTTGTGTTGGTAAATTTGAGGTCCAACAGTGATTAATGAAATTAGCGAATGTAACAGCTTATACAGTATAGCATGTCCATGCACTTTCTCTTTCTTACACATACAGTGTATGTCACAGAACTATCCAGGAAAAGCAGTAACCTTTCCCTTTTTATGCCTCCGCAACGAAGTGGCCGGAGGCATTACAGTATGTTTTCGGGTCGTCCGTCCGTCCGTCCGTCCGTCCGTCGTAGCGTCCGTCCGTCCGTCCGTCGTAGCGTGCTAACGAGAGTATGCTTGTGTGGCTAGGAGAACAATAGTGCACAATAGATGGCCTTTATTCCGTCAGGCTTGTGTGGCTAAAATTTTTGCTTGTGTGTCTATTTTAACAAAAGGGAGAACAAAGGGGTAGACACACAAGTATATCACCGTGAGGTCGTCCGTCCGTACGTCCGTACGTCCGTCTGTCCCGTTGTGTTTTTGTCGATATCTCAAGAACCGTGTGGTGGTTTTACATCAAACTTGGTATGAGGGTATATCCTTGGGGGATAATACTTTGTGTGGATTTTAGGGTCACAGGGTCAAAGGTCAAAGGTCACAGGTTATTTTGTGAAAAAAAATTGAAATTTCATGTTTTTCTCAATATCTCGCAAATGGTTCTAGGTATCTTCATGGAACTTTAAATATGCTTGTACCGATGGGCAGTGATTATCTCGGGAAGTTGGGGGTCATGGGTCAAAGGTCAGGGGGTCAAAGGTCAAGGTCAACTCCTCAAAATATCACTACTTTCCTTAACCCTAACTTACCTGGGGGGGGGGGGCATAATGGCCCCCCCCCCCTCGACAAATTCCGCGACCATTCCGGCGCGCAAATTTTTTTGACCGCGTCGCTCGCTGACTTTTTACTTTCAAGTCTCGCGCAACTTTTGAGACCAAATTTGTCGGGCCCGGGCATACTGTTCCGAAGCCACGCCCCTTCAAAAAATTTTCATCAACTCCAAAATTGCTCAAAAACGTGATTTTGTGTACAAAGTCAATACAAATTGTGTTTTTTCAATTAATTCATATAAAGATTCATATTTTTTATTTCAATGGCTGAAATCAATTTATTTTAGTATAATTATGCTTCAAAAAATGTGTATGACAAATTCCGTTGAAAAAAACACCAAAAACAAAAGTTCGAAAAAACAAAGAAATACATAAAAAGTTGATAAAACAATAAAAAACATAAGAAATTAATTTTGATACTGAATTTTTTTTTACACACAAATGTTTGGAATGTCACTAGAAATATTTACACCAAAAATCAGCATTCCATAAGCTTTTATAAGCCAATTACAGACGAAAATGAGGTTTTTTGCATATATTTGCATAATTAATTGATTTAAAATAGAAAATGCAAATTTTTTGCAAATTTAAGTTATCAGTCTTGTAGATTACATCCGGCTTTATGTTCATGCACAATTTTGCGGCGATCGTGCGATCAACGGCCGAGATCTGAAGGGGGGGCCATAATGCCCCCCCCCCCCCCCCCAGGAATTCAAGCTCGCTAAATAGCCCAGGTAAGTTAGGGTTAAAATGCAATATGCCTGAAGGTTTTTTTTTTTTTTTTAAACTTGATGTATGGCATGTATTACCCAATATATATTTTTGGGGAAGTTTCTTGCCAAAAGATCAAAGGTCAAAAGGTCAAAGGTCAAGTGAAAGTACTAAATTGCACTTTTTCCTCCATATCTCGAAAGTAACTCAAGGTATCATCATGAAACTTACATATTTATGCATGTTCAACCTAACAGTGATTCTCTTTGGAACTGTGAGGTCAAAGGTCAAAGGCCAGGTTTAGATAATGCTATTTTCCCATTTGATACTGAAATTATACTTTTTCTCAATACCTTGAAAATTACTCAATGCATAAACTTATAAAAGGGTCAAAAGTCAAGTAAAAATCATCAGTTCCCCAAATACCTGCACTCTGACATTTTAATCATTCATCCAATTGAACCTAGTTCTAGGAAAGTGAACATTCAGCACATTTGTGTCAAACCTGTCATTTTGATATTTTGCCAATTGTGTGAAACTGTCATCACACATTGTCAATACATTGTACTATAGACCTATTAGGAGAACCATGCATTATGGCGGAGGCATATCAGTAGCCGTAGCGATATATCTAGTTTTAATTTTTTTTTTGTCTTTTTTATCTCCACAAGATCATCAAGAATACAACCCCCATACAAGATTTTTCCATTCTGGCATCTACATGTACCAAACTTCTTTTGCGTATATGTTTTGTTGATGTTAGATGTTCCTGGCAAGCTATATGAATGGCACGGGTGTGATCGGCGAGAAACTGGACGCTACCATTCCTGCTGGTTCTCAGAACACACAGCTGCAAGCCGGAGCTCAACTGGACCTATCCCCGGCTAACCCACCATCCCCACTTTAGCTTTTGTCTTGGACACTGGCAAAATTAGATCATTTCAGTTACCGTTCCTCGTGTTTGCTGCAATGCCATGTACGTGTGGTGGCAGTTTGCAACTTTGTTTTTGGAGTGGTGATGTATGGGGTTGGAGATCTTCATCTGCATCGGAATCAATGCTGGACACATGGAGACAGACAGACAGACGGACAGACCTGTAGACATTTAGGTAGCAGTGTGCATGCACATTCTTGTAACAGCAGTAACAGTATCTGATCTCATGTGGTGTAATACTTTTGTCATCACATAATTGGTTATACAATGTACTCCCATCTCATCTGTCAGTGTGAGTGATATTTTAGTGGCCAGATGAAATACATGTCATCTTTAGTTTTACCTACATTTATTCCACAGACTATATATCTCAGAATGAAGACCAAACAAAATAAAAACAGACATAAAGTTGATCTGACTGAGTTAGAAAAAAAGACATTAAGAAGATGATGTTGATGACCAATTTGGTTTCCTTTTTTTTTTTTCACTGACCACCAGGTGTAAAGATTGATGACATCGTGCTCTCTTTTGCTGACACACCCGACAACATCCTGGAGAGAACTGCCGACCAGACGTTGTCCCTCAATGTTTCCGTCCAGCCCGCCGCAGCTTGGGGCAGTGTGAGCGGCACTGATCTCTGGGAGCTGGAAGTGTCCCTCCGCAACGGCAGCACCACGCTGTGGAGTGGCCCGGTCATGCTGTCGTCGGAGAACCAGAACCGCGCGGTGACTGCCGGAGAGGAGGCCACTTTTCCCGACGTCCAGCTGTCGCTGGATCTCCCCAACTTTGACTGTCCGAGTGACACCGTCGACCTCTGCCTGACCATCAGCGCCCAGGAAGATGCCATGCCATCTTTCTCTCTCGACCCGACCTCTGTCCTCATGAAGTGCGAAAAAGTGGCCTGTAGAGGTTGGTATCTATAGGCTACGTTCACAAGTACTCTCGTGAAACGTGCAGTGCATACCATGTACCTGCTCCACGGGAGCGCTTGCACTCTCCCAAAGTGTACCGTATTGTACCATTCCAGACCAAAAGGGGACCACTTCCCAATGTGCTCCAAAAGCGTACTGTAATCATAACAGAATATGGCGCAAGAAGAATGTGTGTACCACACACTACATCATGATACATAGTACTTGCCTTTGCATTCAAAAGATCAGCTCCTAATGCTGTCAATGTAATATTATGTCCTCTTTGAAACCACTCAGTTCTTGTTCTTCACCATTTTTTCTTCACTTCAGTCACCGAGATTGTCGAGAGCTCCTTCGTCGTTCTCTTCCCCGCAAACATCATTGAATATGAAGAGAATCCCGTCCGTCTGGACGTGTCTCTGACAGCGGGCGACGTGTCAGCCGCCATCAGTGGAAGCGACTTGTGGAAAATCGAGCGCGTGTTTGTGAGCAGCTCGGAGGACGGTTCGGGAGAGCTGGGTGCGGACCTCGATGTTCCCCTGATAGCCGGGCAAGGTGATACTGGTACGTAACGCAACCTCATTTAACAAACATCAGAGTCTCCCTTTGACGAGGTCAGATACTACTGAGTACATTTCTGAAGGCACATGCTCTTCAATTTGCTCTCTATTAACTTTTTATGTGCCACGTTCGCACATCCGACTCAGTTGACGGAGTGCCAACTTCGCATATTCTGCTCATGCGCACAAACCTGCTCAAACCGATTGATAAAACAGTACAATGAAAATGTTTCTCGTGCTTCTGTTCCTTTATAGTAGTAGCTTGCATTTTATGTTTTGAATTACTATCAAGCTATGTTCCCTCCTGGATTTGCGTGTAAATTCTAAGTTTTTGTAACTTAACTGTTATGTGTACAAAACTTATGCCTTAACAGTAATATTTAGCTACTGTACTGGTCATTTGTAAGAAAAACAGTCATATATTTGTCATACAATTAACATCAAAGCAAAGCTTGGCATCTTCTCTACAACATTACTCACTATATGTCCAGCTTTAAGAAATCTGTAAAAGTAACAAATTTGAAAACAGAATGTTTTCTTAAAGCATGACAATATTGGAGTCTCAGAATAATGTGGCACTCAAGGGGTTTCCACCATGGCACATAAAGAGTTTAATAATTCATTCATTTTCATTTTCATTTTCATTCATTCATAATCCATTCATTTTTAGACTTTTACATTTGAACAACTATTAATTGGTTATACTGGGTACTGGGATGAGGAATAAGAATATTTTCGAAATTGTATAACATCTCACAATAAACAAGAGTGTTGACAGAGTGCATTATTGTGCGCTCAAAGAAGCACAACAAAAAACCAGAAAGCATGACTACATAAGTTATACATAGGTGGACTTAGTAAGCAATGGGTATTGCAATATGGAATTACATCACTACATCACTAGAATGTGTGAGCCTCCCCTACCATTTTCCTTGTTCAGTGTAATGCCTTTTTTCAGAGTGTTGTTCGGTTTACCTGCACAAGAACCACAATGAATTCCACCAATCAGTACATGTACATTGTACTATCGATTTATGTTTGACTTGATGTGAAATTATATAAATTGTCTGCAATGCTTTGTTGAAAATTTTACATGTGACAGAGGATTTGTTTTGGGGTTATTTTCATCCCTCCCCAAACAAAAACAAAATAAACAAAAAAATTGTAACATTCAGTCATTGTTATTTATATCTCTTAAATTGAATTGTCTCTGCAGGTATCAGTGCAGGTGAGACGGTGGTCCTAGCCAGCGTCCAGGCCGAGTTACCGCTGGATGACGTCCCCTGCTCCAGCATGCCTTATCTCTGTGTGGAAGTCGCCAAGGGAGACAACCCAATGCCCTCCTTCCAGGTCAACTTCATCAACGATTCCAACATCATCTGTCAACCCAACGATGGTTGCCGAGGTATGCATCATCGCGACTCCTGTTGCTGCTCTTTGCCAAAACACTATGGGCTAGTACAGTTTTGTCTGTATTTATGAAGAGATTGCCTTAACCCTAACTTCCCTGGGGGGGCCATAATGCCCCCCCCCCCCCTCGACAAATTCCGCGACCATTCTGGCGCGCAAAATTTTTTCACCGTGCCGCTTGCTGACTTTTTACTTTCGAGTCTCGCGCAACTTTTGAGACCAAATTTGTCGCGCCCAGGCATACTGTTCCGAAGCCACGCCCCTTCAAAAAAATTTTGTCAACCCCAAAATTGCTCAAAAATGTGATTTTGTGTACAAAGTCAATACAAATTGTGTTTTTCAATTAATTCATATAAAGATTCATATTTTTAATTTCAATGGCTGAAATCAATTTATTTTAGTATAATTATGCTTCATAAAATGTGTATGACAAATTCTGCTGAAAATAACAAAAACAAAAGTTCGAAAAACAAAGAAATACATTAAAAATTGATAAAACAATAAAAAACATGAGAAATTAATTTTGATACTGAATTTTCTTTTACGTACAAATGTTTGGAATGTCACTAGGAACATTTACACCAAAAATCAGCATTCCATAAGCTTTTTATAATTAGGTTTTTTGCATGTATTTGCATAATTAATTAATTTTAAAAAGAAAATGCAAATTTTTTGAAAATTTAACTTAACAGTCTTGCAAAATTTTGCGGCGATCGCGCAATCAATGGCCGAGATCTGAAGGGGGGGCCATAATGCCCCCCCAGGAATTCAAGCTCGCTAAATAGCCCAGGTAACTTAGAGTTAACTCTGTTGTTACCATCAGTTACTTGTTTGCATACAGTATCAATGGCAATGACATTTTCATGTGTTGGTCAAGACAGGATTAAATTCAACCTTTCAGACATTTAGGATTACTTCGCCAGATTGGAGAGGGATACGCTGTCTTAACTTTCTCATTTGATCTCCTTGTTTCACCTAATTACTTTCAAATGTATCAGTAATTAGAATTTTCCCAATTGTACTGTAAAAGTAGAAATTTTTTGCAGTGTTGAAATTTTTGCGCAATTCACGAACCAGAAGCTAGTGTTAAAATAAAAGCATGCAAATATTTTTGCATGCCATATGTTTCTGTGGTCGATGTCTTAATTCTGCGGATTTAGAAAGAAGGGAAACTCTTCTTACCCAGCCGAGCATGAAAAATTTACTCACACAAAAGTAACCACTTTTACAGCATATCAGAAGCAACATGACACAAGGGGTTTGGATTTCCTGTGATCCCTTCCGTTCATTATTCCTGCCTCCCCACAGTTTGTACGCTCCCTGCCAGGTACACATGTATAATGGCTATAGAGACACAGAAGGGCTGTTGATGAATTAGCAGTGCTGTGAGATTGATGCATAATATCCTCTTTCCCTGGTCAGAGTCACCCCTCATTCCCCTTCTCCCATTCTCCTTTCGTAGGCATCGTCATCACCTCCACTTCCATCTCCATCGGTTCGGACCTCTCTGTTGATGAGCGTGATCCCGCGGTCGACCTCGACTTCAACATCACGGTGGTCCACGATTCGAACTTTGGCACCGACACGGGCAACGAAATGAGGCCCTGGCAAGTTACCGTCTCCTTCAACAACCAGTCCGATTGCCGTGGCGACAATTTCAACTCAACGACAGAGGGCGTCCTCCCGGACACCAGTCAGATGTTGGTTGATGGCCAGGACCTCATACTGGAGGTTCTTGCAAGTGGCATCGACCTCTCAGAGTTAATCTGTGAAGATGAGGTAGGAAAAGCTGGGTTGGTTTGCCAACGTTTAAAGCTGTAATCTACCATTTGCAGATGAAACAAAAACCCAGCATTAGTGCTTTGAAATAGTTCTAAAATTAGAGTTAGGGATTAAAAAGAAAAGACCTCTGTAAAATTTGAATTTGTATAATCGATGTTAAGTTTTGTTAAATACACAAAATGTGAACACTAGGTATATTAAAAATATTTCCAGACTGTTTACAGTTATGGTTTATTGAGAAATTAGCGTTATTGCAAAAATTTTATATGGTAAGATTTTTTTTTTTTGTAAAATGGACATGCACATATGCATAAAATGGGATATCTTGACATTTTTGTTTAAATCACTGCTCCCAAAATTAAATAGGACCTTTAATCATTTCAGGCATATCTGTGTGGCACTTTTCATAGATACGTGTAGTGTGTGTGGCCAATTCTCATTGCAGTGTGGCATCACTACTAGAGGGTCGATAGAAATGAAATAAACAAACTGATTGCAAGTCAGTTATGAAAATGTTGAAGATTTTTCAATTTGTAATAGGAAATTTTCCTCATCGGTTCTCGGCTAAGTGTGCCTGGCTCAGGTGGTGCGAATGGGGTCAGTCAAAAATGTAGATGCAGTTGTACACCTGACCTGTGGGTGGGTCCCAAACAAGTATAGGTCTCTCTGAGTACTGTATACAGCAAATATTTCGTGACGTTTTTATTTTCGCAAATCTCACGAGTCAGGTGCTATTCCTGAATTTAAAGAGACACAAAAATATTGACTCTGATCCCGATATGAATGTAACATGCATTTATATATTTGTCTGTTCAGTACTAAACTCCACGATCGCAAATTTAGCCACTCACAAAATTGTCGGGAAGACCCGACTGGCAAAAATTTAGACTCACTAAATATGTGTGCAAACGGTACATGTGTATGTCAATTTCGAGGTTTGAAGCAAGATGAGACAGATAAACTAGGTGTATCTCACCACATCAACAGAGAAATATGAATTCTCCCAGAATTTCATCAGATCACTATTTATTCCCCAGTTTTTAATTCTACATATGTACCAGAAATCAATCAGATCATTATTTTGAATAGCTCATATTAACATAACTTTTATTTCTGCTATTCAGACTATTGTATATTACGTAAATTGTAGATTTAATTATACCCCCGCCAAACGAAGTTTGAAGGGGGTATATAGGAATCAGCGGACGGTCGGGCGGTCGGGCGGTCGGGTGGTCGGTCCGTTGCAAATCTTGCGTCGCGAACTACTTCCTCAGTTTTCAACCGATTCCCATAAAACTTGGCACAGATGTGTGCCTTGGGTTGTAGATGTGCAAGACGTATTTTTTGACAGTACCCAAAATTACGTTACCATGGTAACGGCATATTATGGGCAAAAATGGGTACAAATCTTGCGTCGCGAACTCCTCCCACAGTTTTTGATCAATTTTTATGAAATTAGGTACAGATGTTCATCTGAATATGTTAATGTGCAAGACACATATTTCCGCAGTGGCAAAAAAGTGCGTTGCCATGGTAACGGCATGTTATTGGTAAAATATAGGGCAAAATGCTTCATGGCAAAACTGCTTCATCAGTGTTCTTCCAATTCTCATGGAATTCATATTGAATGTTTGTCTTAGGATATAGGTCAGCATGACACATTTCTTGACAGTGACAAAAAGTATGTTGCCATGGTAACAGCTCACATATTATGAGCCAAAATGATGGAAAATTTTGTGTTGCAAACTACTTTTTGTCTGAATGTACCAGTTGTATGTCTTGTTTTTGAAGATTTGGTTGTTGTTGTTGTTTTTTTTTTTGGGGGGGGGGTAAAAATTAACTATTCCATTTAGATTATATTCTATTCAGAAAACTGAATATAATCTAAATTTGATTTGAATGGGCTGTCCCTACTTTGCATATCTCTCCATAGTGACACACTGTATCTGGGATATTTGTGTCTGAGCAGATATCTATCTCCATGGTGACACGACTTTTGCTCTTGTGACAATTGCTCCAGTCTTATTTTCTCCAAGGACGTAGGGTTACTGTTAGGGTTGTGATAAGGGTTTTAGGCTTAGTTTGATACAAGGATTAGGATTAGGGTTAGGGGTATGTTTGTGAGTAGGATTTACATTTGGCTCAGCATGCAGATATTCCACAGCTTGGATACAATATTATTGTTACAGAAACAACAGGAAACCATCTACATATTAGTGAACACAGTGGTTAGCTACAGATAAAAGACAGGCATTGAATTTATGTCAGAAGGCATACAGATATGCATTTATTTCCAGTGTGGTAGGCAGACGGCCTTATAGGAGCAAGGAAGGAAAGGGGAGGGGAGTGTAATGTAACAGCAGAAATTTTCATGTAAGTAATCTTTTGCCCTTGGCTGGGTAAGATTAATTTTGTGTCTTATTGATTCTGTAAAATGCCAACCTAAAATACAATGTAATGTGTACCTTTATTTTGGCAATATTTTCTTGTTGTGCAGAATGCAAGAAAATTTCCACGCTGGAGAAATTTCCACTTTTACAGCATAAGCTGGGCAGCGTACTATGAATGATTGAAAATCAACCTGATCTACAGCCTGTTCTCGCTAAATATTTGCCTTTTGTATCATTAATGATTTTAATTTCATGTTTGTCAAATGCCATGATTGCTCATGTTATATTCTTAGTGACTACATGTACATGTATATCCACAAAATTACATTTTTCTCTCTGCTCCCTGTCCTTATAGTGACAAAATAAGATGCAGTTTTATGAAACGTTTTCAAGTTGTGTCAGTTTCGTCAGACGTTTCATTTTTTTTTTTCTTTATTTCATTTCTACCTGCAGTTCATCTACATGTGTGTTGAGTTTGCCAAGAATGAATCTTCACCATCAGATTTCAGCGTCATGTTTGACCCATCGACTGCTGGACTCATCACTAAAATGGTCAGATGTCGAGGTGAATAATTTGCCAGTCAAACTCTTAAGCGTTCTGTTTTGTTTGTTGTTGTTTTAAGATTGTAATGAATGTCGTGTTTGCTTTTACTTTAAAGGGACTGTACAGTACTGGTTGAGGTGGAGATTCATGTTTTGAACATGCCTAAGTGAGGTAATGAGAAACCTCTTATGAAATATGAAAGAGCATGTAATTTTAAGAAGGATTCAACATTTATTTGATGAAAATTGGCTTTCAAATGGCTGAGATATCAAAAAAAGTGATAATAATCAAAGGCGACAGGCCAAGCCTTTTCTTAGGATCTCTTTGTTTCACCTTGTTTTTGGATATCCCAGCCATTTCAAAACCGATTTTCATCGAATAAACTTTTGATACCCCTTAGAACTGCATGCTCTTTGACATCTCATAGAATGGTTTCTGAATATCTCGCAAAATGTTAAAAGCTAAATCTACACCTCGACCAGAACTGTACACACCCTTTAACCCTAAAAGGGCGGATGGGGGCAAAATCCGCCCCTCTCAATGTTTTGCAATAATTGTGCACTGCGAGAAAACCTCGCCACGAGGCTTCTTGACTTTTTTCTTTCAAGTCTTGCTCAACTTTTGAGACCAAATATACCATGTTCACGCACACCGTTATGAAACCACGCCCATCTTTATAATGGAATGTCACCCAAGCGAGCACAATTTGGGGATTTGTGTACATTTCCTATGGAAAACAGTGCTTTGTCATTAAACTCATAAAAACCTATTTCTACTAGTCATCACTTTGATTGATTAATTTACTATGGTAGAAAAGTGGTCTGTGACAATTTCAGTTTAAAAAAGAAAGAAAAAAACAAAATTAAGAAAACATAGAGATAGTGTACATAAGAAATTCTGAAAACAATAATAGACATAAGAATTTAAATGACTTTTGGAAGTTTTTATGATGTACAGTTGTACAGATTACGATGTGAGTGTTGCACATGCCAAATTTTGTCACGATCGCGCCACTGATGCCCGAGATCTTGGCTGGGGGTGGATCAGTGAATGAGATAACTATTTTGAGTTTAAATAGTGTTAATATACATACAAAGTTCTCTCCTTTGTTTCTGGTAAACTAATAAGAAAGCAAATGAAGTGTTCATGTTGCTACACTCCTTTTGATAAAGTCAGTAGAGATGATAAGTGGCATAGTGTAATGTCGTGACCACTAATGCTTTTTGTAAACTTTTTTCTTTGTGCAGGTGTTGAGGTCACTGGAGTTGACTTTGTGCTTCTTAGCGATCCTGAACATGACCAGTATGATCAAAACTATGAGGCTAGGTATAGCTTCTCGGCGAACTTCTCGGCCGAAAGCGCAGCACTGAGCTCCGCGTCGCCCCTGTGGTCCCTGGAAATCTTTGGGTCCCGCAGCGAGGTTGGGCGTGGTGCCCGCGAGGATTTCCTCACCGTCATGGATGATTTCGCGAACAATGCATCCGTGGTACCCGGCGATACCGTGGAGATTGCCATCAATGTTACGGTGAGTGAGGTATACATGTATGTGTAGAAGTGTATGTAGTAACTTTAGCTTTAATCCTTTGTGTACCAGACTAATTTCCGTTCCACATGTTTGTGTGTGAAATTTGTGGCAAAGAAAAGGAGAGCAGCTTCAGCTAGTTGACGGATTCAAATAAGACAGTGATGCTGTTTTCATAATGAATCTCATATCAGTTAGACTAGCAAAACCATAGCTTTAACCCGTTGAGGACGAGTCCTGAGCATGCGTGGGCAAGAGTCTTTGGGAAATGCGTGTCGTAGCAAAATCAAACCGTCCTCAACGGGTTAACCATTTCCTTTGCCTAGGCACAGAAAATTGTCAGGAAATATCGTTATTCAGTAATCCTTCCAGACTTGACCAAGTTGTTGGTTATAGCAAGCCTAACACAGATGCAGCAACGTGCCTCAGTCCAATAGGTTGGCCATGATGACGTGATAGGGATAAAGGGGATTAGGATTATCTCCATTCATTGACAATTGGCTTCCAGACGTCTGCCAATCAGCAAAGAGAGCAGTGCAGTGTGTGTGCGTGCCTATCACCAAAGAAAGCGCAGTAAGGGCTAAAACTCCCTATAAGTTCATTCCTCTGTTTTCGTATTTTGCCAACTTTGTAAATTTTATTGTGAAATACTGTATACGCCATATATTTCGTGAGTCAAAATTTTCGTGAACCGGAACCTCCCAACAATTTTGAGAGTGGTTAAAATCGCCTTTGTAGAGTCCTGCACTTACTGGAGTAATGTATGCGCGTATGTCACATTCATATCAGCATTAAAGTCAATGTTTTTGAGTATTTTTAATTTCGCGAATAGCAGCTGACTTGCAAAATTCGCGAAAATAAAAACCTCGTGAAATATTTGGTGTATACAGTAGCGGAATCATTTCATGCAACATGAGTGATACAGCAATCTCCATGTTGGGATCTTTGCAGAACTCGCTCAGTTTTGTAGGAGTGAAGTGCGCAGACATGCCATACCTCTGCGTGGAACTAAAGAGGGCCTCCTCTCCTTCGACACCTCTCTTTGCACTCATGGGCATTCCTGATGATGACATACTCATTGATTGTGAACCCCTTGATTGCCAAGGTAACTTGATTACAAATAGATTCTTTTCCATTTTTTAGCTATCACAGCTGTTATGATGTTGTAGTCTAGCAGTTTTTGCAATGGAATTATTTTGCAATGGAAATGCCTAGTAATGAATAATGATAGTGAGTATGATATTTGATTTAAAAAGTATTCAGTCATTTAATACTCAGATTTTTTGCCTAAAATTAAGTATAGATGGAATGAGATGATACTTGAAAAAACAGGGACAAGTTCAGTTTATGATGCTCAAACTAGTGAGTATATTGGTATTACAGTTACCTAGACAGAATATGTTGTGTACTACATGTATGTTAAAAAAAAAAAGAAACAAAAAAAAAACTCTTGCCCACCTTCCTGAAGTGAAGATGTGTACCAAAAAGCTTGAATGTTTGAAATACGTGTCCAACCAGGGATTCAAAGCTCTGACTGTATCTCTATCACTTTCTCCTGCCAGTCTTTTAAAAAATAAGGCAGTTTATCAAAATGTTGCAATGGAAACAGGAGACCTCATAAAGAATGCCAAGAACTACAAACTTATATTCAAGCATACTTCATCAACTGGCATACTCAGCTCTACTAGCAATGTAGAGTACATTGTATATTGTTTGTTAATTTTTCCATCTGAGAAGATGACTGGATAGCCTATTTTCAGCTATGCTAAGCTGGTCTACCTCTGGGCCCACTTGGATGTGAGGCAGGACCACTTGACCAGGTTAACACCCTGCTCTTTGCAATGAATGAATGAAGCAGAATCTTTTACGTGCAAGAGTTGTACCTCTTGCACACACAAGTCCTCCATTTTATGTCCTATCCAAGGGACAGGGTATTTTGCCTCTTGCTAGAGGGAACGGTATGATTACACACAACATTGCTCAGTCCAGACTCGGGTTCAAAACGGGGTCGCTTGGGTTGGAGGTAGATGTGCTACCTACTGAGCCAACTCACCACCATATGTGACCCTGCACCACAAAACACACAAAAAGTCGCCAGACATGAATTTTTAGTTAATGGTAGATTCTGAAAGAGCAGACTCGTAAGCTTTAGAATGATGTATAACTCAATTCAAATGGATTCTCCTAACCTATAAAAATATTGGGAGGAAAGCGCACACTCTGGAAAAGTTTGAACTGAGAAAAGAGGCTGTGAAGTACAGGGCCTATTCAAGTGCCTAATCTTTACTAAAAAAAAAGCCGTGCTACCCGTGCCATGAATGGGACAAAAACCTTGATGAAAGCCATTGTAGCAACAACAATGAAGGGATTATCAGATTAAGCTGAAATTGAGCATGTGTGATTAACACATTTTGTTCATAATAAATGTCAACTTTCAAAGCAGTAGCAGCATTACTTCAAGTTATTAGAGTTGAAAGTGATGAGTGTGCAAAGGATTTTCAAGAAATTAAAAGGGGCCTCTAAGAAAAACCTGATTACACTACTTTACCAGAAAAGGGGTTGTAGAAAAACTGCTGAAAACCCACTTTCCCCATTCGATTTATGATCCCAAACTTAGGGATAATGTAGAAGAAGAATAGCTCTTTCAGAAAATATGGAAAACTCAAAACTGCCTCAGTTGACCTGTTTCACCTTTCTTGAGTCCTCACATGAAATCAAGGGGTGCGACTTTTTGTTTGTTTTGTGATTCACAGTCACATATTGTCAAGCAGTGATTGATAGCCTATGGGCGTTGTGCATAAATGTAGGGTTGGTTTTACCTTAAATTGCAATAGATTTAACACACCATAAAAATGAGTTCTGTTTGACATTCTATTCCATGTATTTTTTACCTAATTACTTCTATCATACAATATGATGCAAGACAAAGAAGGGGGGCGGGGGTAATAACCCTTGGGCTAGGTTTATGAAGATCCAAGTTGCGGATTTATAAGTTCGGGGTAGCATCACTTTGGTTTGGTGAATTCTGCAAGTGGCAGGGTTTGGTCCAAATGGCTGTGGAACAGTGTCTTTAAACTTCTAATAATCCTGGCTAGTTCACAGCTAGACATTAAAGGTACATGTAAGTCTTTGATACCAAAACACATTTGGCAGAGTAAAGACACATACACCTCTGAATTCTATCTCACAGGTGTCGAGATTGACGAATTTAATGTCTCTGTGACAACGGACGGTGATCCCATCGTGTTAGAGAACAACAACAACTTCTTCTCCGGGGTGAACCTCAGCCTCAACTCCCAGGCTGACGGGCTAGGGGTGACAGGAACGGACATATGGGAGATTTGGGTCTTCTTCAACAGTGACCCCAGTGGCTTTGACGCCGAGCTCATAGCTGAGACACAGGTCACCCCGCTGCCCCCCACGCAGGTGAGCTGACATCTGGGCTGTGAGCTTCTAGGGATTTGCTGCAAGACCAGAAACATTTGCAGCGTGAAAATTTTGTGAACTGCCAATCTTAAAAAATTACAAGTATACCATGTACAAGTGTGTTGTACTAGTAATGGTAATGGTAATGGCTTATTTAAAAATTCATTTGCAGCCATGAAGATGGCTGAATTGCAGAATTTTGTACAATATCAGTAACATACATAATCATACAATCATTCTTCGGTTAAAATATAAAACTACACAATTATACATACATATATAAAATACACCTGATGACCAAAATAGCAACAACAACAAAAAAAATCAAATACACTTTATATATATACACATTGAAAGAGCTTGCGAGAAAAATTGAACATAATCTTCATGTCACCATTATGCATACACAAACTTATAGACTAAAATATATTAAATATACATTAATCTTTTTGCAGATAGGGTCAATGAACTTGGAGGTCAAGCTATGCATATTTGAGGTTTGCATGTAAATATGCGCACTAAGCATGTGCTCGACTCATGAGAGGTGCCATATACTTCACACAGTTGCAAGCTGATGATGTAAACACAGGCTTCATTATGGGAAATTGGATGATTTTTAGCATGTTTGTATGATGGATGGGAATTACACTGTAGCTGCTAGGAGGAGGTCTGCGCTCTCAGAGTGCTTTTCTAAACTAGTAGTTTGTTAATTTGTTTGTTTGTGTATATGTTTGTTTTGTGTGCATGATTGCCAGGCCAATCAGGACCTCCCTCCCGGTGGGGAGATCAGCTTTGGACCCCTGACTGTGAATGTGAACCTGAACCATACTTGCGACGGCGTGATGTACATGTGCTTTGAGCTGAGAGACAACCCCAACGCATTAGTTAACCCTCGACCCATTCTCCTGGGCAATACAAGATCCTGCGTGCCTGTAACCTGCCAGGGTGAGCATCGCACAGTAGTGGGCCCATCACTGTATGTGCCGCATAATTTGCTACGTTTATATTTTTGTGGGAATGAGTCAGGTGTTATTTGCAAATTTAAACAACACGCAGAATGCATGTTAAAGGACAAGTCTACAGTCGTTGTACCTTCATATAAATGTGGATTGAGTGAATGCATCAATATTATTAGAACGCATCAGTGAGCATTTGAGGAAAATTGCACAAAAATTAAAGATTAGACTTGCTAAATATAAGGGAAGTTCTGATTTTTTAAAAATTAGACTTGCTAAATATATGCGGTATACATGTACTTTTCTTCATGTTAAAGTCCAAAGAATTATCAGTTTCACCATTGCGATGCATTAAAAAAAAAAAATCAGTCTGATTTCCCGTTGCTGGTAGTGTGAGCAAGCCCGATCATAGCAAGTTTTATCGTGGGATTAAAAAGTTGGTTTTTGTTTGCTTGGTTTTTTTTTCCATGTGTCATGCACACTGCACAAGGCAAATTATTGTGAGGGTTTCCAAAAGTCAAGATGGACTGATTTAAAAAACTGTCAACTTTGGTTGCGTGTGAAGGGGACTAGAAATCAATATATTTTCACTTAAACAGACGGAGTCTTATCAATGCCCTGATTAGATTTTAGAGTCTTACGTACAATTGTACGTACGTCCCATGTGATATTTTAAAAGAGAAAAGCAGTTTAAATGATATAAATGATAATTGTGCCATTTACTTTCAAAGTGATCGGAATTAGCCCACTCAGAATTTCAAACTGATCCCCTCTCCTTTTCACCATTTTGTACATATTGGAATCAAATATATTTTAAGTGAACTCTTTGTGTGTCAGTAAGAATCAGAATGTTGTGGAATAGTCTGTGGACAGGTATTATTTCATTGTGATTTTTTGTCGAGCCCACCGGAGGTGAGGGGAGACTAAGGGATCGCCTGCGGCGTCTGTCCGTCCCTCCGTCGTCTGTCCGTAACGCTACAAAAACTTCAATAACTCTTTACTCTGGGCTTCAATTGCAATCAAACAAAGTTTCACATTTTACCATATATGAAGGTCACATCAAGGTCAAAGCGCTCAGGCAGGGGTCAACGAACTTTAGGGCCCAATGTTAAGTTTTTATGGCGCGTTTCTATTATGGGTCATAACTTTTGATCCATAACTCCATTTGTGACCAAACTTGGATGGTAGATGTTCCTTTGGGGGTGGATGATCACCACAAGGTCAAAGGTCACAAGCAGGGGACAACAAATTTTTAGAGCCCAATGTTAATTTTTATGACGCGTTTCTATTATGGGTCATAACTTTTGATCCATAGGTCTGTTTGTGACCAAACTTGGATGGTAGATGTCCCTTGGGGAGTGGATGATCACCACAAGGTCAAAGGTCACGGGCAGAGGTCAACGAACTTGTAGAGCCAAATGTTAAGTTTTTATGGCGCGTTTCTATTATGGGTCATAACTTTTGATCCATAACTCCATTTGTGACTAAACTTGGATGGTACATAGATGTCCCTTGGGGAGTGGATAGTCACCACAAGGTCAATGGTCACAAGCATGGGTCAACAAACTTTTAGAGCCTTATGTTAGGGTTGTTATGGCGCGTTTCTATTATGGGTCATAACTTTTGATCCCTAGGTCTGTTTGTGACCAAACTTGGATGGTAGATGTCCCTTGGGGAGTGGATGGTCACCACAAGGTCAAAGGTCACAAGCAGGGGTCAACAAACTTTAAGTTTTAATGGCGTGTTTCTTTTTTGCCAGAAATTTTAAACCTTTTATATCTCTTTTTATCTGTTATATCTCTTTTTTTTAATCTGTTATATCCCATTTGCGTACAATTTCTTGTACGAGAATGGGCGAGACACATTATGGCACTTGCCTTGTTTCTTACATTGGTGGGTTTGGCTTAATTTGGTATCATACTGGTGAAATTTAATTGATTTAAATTTTGTTTTTTTTCATATAGGTGTTGTTGTTCAGAGCACAGGCATAGCTATTCAGTCGTCTACCCAGTTCATCGAGGCTACGGAGCCCATCGACTTTGAGGTCCAAGCCAGCATCATTCCCGCCACCAGCTCAGCAGACATTTCTGGCACCTCCCTGTGGAAATTGCAGTTTTACTTCGCCGATAGCATGAACGGGTCCGCCCAGTACAGTGCTCCCGCCATATACGAAAGCTTGCCGCTTTCGGTGGGCAGCGTCCTCCGTTTCGAGGACCTCCGGCCGGTTTTCAACGCCTCCGAGGTCATCTGCAGCGATGCCATCTACCTGTGCCTGGAGCTGAGGGAGAGCAACGCCGCCGTGCCCGACTTCACTCTATCAGGGGCAGAGGAGGACAGTTTAGTTGGCTGCCAACGAGTCGATTGTCGAGGCAAGGACTTTACTTTACAGTATCATCATGGATAAGAGAATATCTCCTTATTCTCATAAATGCCCTCATTATAAGTAGAAGCTGATTTCAGTAGAAGCCACTGTTAGTACTTCTCCCCTTTGCAATATACAGTGTTTGTAATTACATTCTATATTTTGACTTAACTTTTCTGTTTAGTATCAGTGCATTTAGAAATGCTCTCGTTGTTGAAAGAGATGGTATAGTTTTGGTTGAAATGGGGGATTCAAATTTTAAATGTTTGCAAGATAATCAGAAACCACATATGAAATATTAAAGATCATACAATTCTATTAGTTTTGAAATGGTTGAAAAAGTACTCCCAATAAATGGTGGGTCCCATTTTTTATTAGGAGCTCTGTTTTTGGATATCTCAGCCATCCCAAACCCAATCTTCATCAAATAAACATTGGATTCTTTTTAGATTTGTATCCTCTTTGATAAATTAATTCATAACCAGTTTCTCATTATCTCACAAAAAACAATGGAAACCTAAGACCCCATCTCAACCAAAACTATATCATTTCTTAAAATTCTGTATGTAAAATGACATTTGTTTTCATCGTTATCATTTAATCAAGGAAACATCACTCATACGTCACACTGTCGTCATTACATACATGTAGCAACTCTACCCCTTCAAGTATCATATGATTGGTGGAAAAAAAACCCTCTGAAAGTTTAAAGGACTCTTGTGAGCTCGAGAGAAATGTTCCGAAAGAATTGAGCAGACAAACATACAGAAACAATATAAACCATACTTCTCAAAGCATCATCTCATCAGAATGGCTGACACCAAGGAGTTACCACGTTACTGAAACTACGGGTACTCAAAGTTTTAGCAGTGTGGAATCTTTATACACCTGTCTCAGATAGATACATATGCTGTGAATCAGATGCTAAGATTATAAGGAAGATTTGAAATGACCGAAAAGAGCAATATTTATTTGAATGTTTGCGTGGTGGTGAGAAGAACATGAGGAAAGATTTGTGGTTTCACAGTAACTGCCATCCTCTCCTTGCAAATATTACTGTGTGTAATAATCAAGAATTACGTGTAATTTGGGTCCACCTTTCATTGTGAGATTGGCTGCAATGTGTTATCAATGTTCCAGGTCATTTTGGAATAGGTAAGCATTCTGGGTTGTTTCTTTTTTGGAGTTGGCAGTATTACTTTGTTTGTGAAAGTGATGTTATTTTAGAATCCAAGAAACGGCCAAAATGTTGCCAGATGCTACAAATTTTCATGTGTTCTTCATCGTCCATTTTTCGTACAGGTGTGGAAGTGGCTTCATCTAGCCTCAACGTCCCCAGCAGCAAACCAGTGCTTGTCAGCAACGACCCAGCATTTGAAGTTGGCGCCGTCGCTTTTGTGCCAACTTTCTCTGCCATGTCCAGGGAGATTGACACGGGGCCCAATGGCCTCTCCGTTTTGTTCTTCGTCGCCGCGGATGACACAAACCCCATGGCCACTCCACCGGCCACGCGGGAGATCTCGTATGCTGTTGACGTGGTCGGAGGTGGCTCGGTGAACCTTGCGGAGGCGTCCCTTGTTCTGGACTTCCAGGGCGTGACGTGCGACCAGATGCGATTCGTCTGCGGCACACTCATGAGAGGTTCGGCCACGGATCCGTCCTTCACCCTGTCAGCCGTTGGGGATGATGAATCCCTGCTCACGGCTTGTGAACCTTATGACTGCATTGGTGAGACAATTAAAACTTTAACCTTTTCTCTATTTTACCTTGTCTCAAAGATTAGATATAGTTGATAAATCCATGCTTTTCACTTCAAAAAACTTTCAGTACTATATTGAAGTATGACAGCCTTAACAAAAAGTTGTCGGTACTGGTATGCTGGTAAAAAGTAATAGAAATGGCAAATCAATGAAAACTTTCTACCGTCAATACTTATTCACCTTGTTAAAAAATTTTTGAATAGAATTCCTTTTTGTCTCGCCCACCGGAGGTGAAGGCGAGACTAAGGGATCCAAATGGCGTCCGTCCGTCGTCCGTCCGTCGTCCGTCCGTAGTCCGTCCGTCGTCCGTCCGTTGTCCGTCCGTCGTCCGTCCGTCGTCCGTCGTCCGTCACAAATGTTAAAGTTTACCTGCAAGACTCTCTTATGATGCATAACTTGGCATCTGTTACAGCAATGGCAGCCACACTTGGGTGATAGAAGCACTAGGGGTATCTTCATGTTATGGTGTTGTCAGAGGTCATGTGATGATGTCAAAGGTCATTTGAGGTCATATATTAAAGACTGCTAGATAGCCCGCGCGCGATATAATGTAGCCGGCCGCCGCCGCTGCGCTTGCATTTGCATGCGCGATATGCATATTACAGTTACTGTACATTTACGTACGTGTGTACAAGTACGTTATATACAGCACAGTAGGACTAGTTGTGGTAGTAGTAGCCTAATTCGATCTTTCACGATCTACGGTAGATGTGACGTGAATTGTTTCTCAGATCTCGGATACAAATACATCTAATTCTGGTCTAAATTAGCTAGATATCGGTCTAACAGTAACATGACGGCTACCTTGGATAATAGATCACTGTTTTATCAGAGACTGAAGTGGATTAACTTGCACTGAAGAGTGTACATGTACCATACCCCATGTCAGGATCACTACACAGTAGGAACAGCACTCGGAGTCGGAGACAGAAAGGGTAGGCCTAAGTGAAAACTTCCTTTGCTAAAATCCTCTGTAGGATAATAATGATGATATTGAATGTCCTATTTTCGATTAATACAAAGTATGTGCAAGACTCTCTTTTCTATGTTAAAGTTTACCTGCAAGACTCTCTTTTGACAAATAACTTCACATAAGTTGCTTGGATTACAACCTAACTTGGGTCATAGATGCACTGGGGGTACCTTCATGTTATGGTGCCGTTGGAGGTCACAGGATAAGGTCAAAGGTCATTTGAGGTCAAACGTTAAAGTTTACTTGCAAGACTCTCTTATCACATGTAACTCGACACATGTTGCTACAATGGCAATCAAACTTGGGTGATGGATGCACTGGGGGTACCTTCATGTTATGGTGCCGTAAAAGGTCACATGATAAGGTCAAAGGTCATTTGAGGTCATACGTTAAAGTTTACTTGCAAGACTCTCTTATCACACGTATCTCAGCACATGTTGCTACAATGGCAATCAAACTTGGGTGATGGTAGATGTCTCTTGGGAAGTTGAAGGTAACCACAAGGTCAAAGGTTACAGACAGGGGTCAACGAACTTTTAGGGCCCAATGTTAAGTTTTTAGGGCCCATTTCGTTTATGGCTCATAACTTTTGATCCCTTTGTCCGTTTGTGACCAGACTTGGATGGAAGATGTCCCTTGGGGAGGTGAAGGTCGTCACAAGGTCAAAGGTCACAGACAGGGGTCAACAAACTTTTAGGGCCCAATGTTATGTTTTTAGGGCGCGTTTTGATTGTGGCTCATAACTTTTGATCCCTATGTCTGTTTGTGACCAAACTTGGACGGTAGATGTCCCCTGGGAAGTTAAAGGTCATCACAAGGTCAAAGGTCACAGAAAGGGGTCAACAAATTTTTAGGGCCCAATGTTAAGTTGTTATGGCGCGTTTCGATTATGGCTCATTACTTTTGATCCCTTTGTCCGTTTGTGACCAAACTTGGATGGTGAATGTCCCTTAGGGTGTTGAAGGTCACCACAAGGTCAAAGGTCATAAGCAGGTCAATTAACTTGTGGGAGTTATAAAAAATATTAATTCCTTGTACTCGAATGGGCGAGACACAATTCGGCGATTGCCTTGTTTAATGATATAAATCAAATTCAGATGGTCAATATTCATTTACCTTTATCTCCTCAGTAGATTATCCTTTTCCCACTCCCTTTCTTGCTGATAAAATGCGAACATCAAATTCTTCTTATTCCTTGTGATGTACAATTTCTCATGATGGACATGTTTGAAGTCTAAGCAGCTGTTGAGATAATGAGGGGATTCCCCCCTCCCCCAAATTTATGATGTCATCCATCTTGTCTGTGTCTTGCAGGTGTTACTGTGAATAACTTGGCTGTGGCCATCAACAGTGGGGTGCCCCTGCTGGAAGATGCTTCCTCACATGAAGTCAACTTCACGGTATGTCATCTCTACGGCAACGGTACTGTGAAACCAGAAATTGTTGCCTGCATTTCAAGTTTTTGCGAATTTTGCAAGAGCCAAGATTTGCAAAATGAAAATGCATGCGAGAGTTTGTGTCTACACTACATGTATGTATGCATTGATTGCCAGTGTCAATTCACAGAAATCTAATGCCGCGAAAAAGGCTGCCGGGTGCAATTCGCAAAATTTCATGCTACAGAAACTTCTTGCTTCCCAGTCTGTAATTGCCAGTCCTGGTTTATAAAAGGCTATTTTTAAAGATGGTAGCCATTTCAGCTGACAATGCAATTCTTGGCATGTATTCTACTTGAGGCAAAGTAGATAAACCTCATGATGCTCTCACCTCTCAGTGGCATTGCGAACCTGTATCATTGCTTTCACAGAGATGCCAGCTGTTAATTTCTTTTTGCAGTACTTTGTAAATGCTTTTTGCTGAAAAATACTGGAAGCGTCATGGAAACTATTATTCATCCCAGGTTGTATTACCACACGTGCCTCTGCAGGAAGAATAAAAATACTGTTTTGCCACTTAAAGGGTGTGTACAGTTCTGGTCGAGGTGAGATTTAACTTTTTGCGAGATATTCAGAAACCACTCTATGAGATGTCACAGAGCATACAATTCTAAGGGGTATCAAAAGTTTATTTGACGAAAATCGGTTTTGAAGTGGCCTAGATATCCAAAAACAAGGTGAAAAAAAGAGATCCTAGTAAAGTTGGGGCATGTACGTAGTCTTTTATTATTATCACTTTTTTGGATATCTCAGCCATTTGAAAACCAATTTTCATCAAATAAACATTGAATCCTTCTTAAAATTACATGCTCTTTCATATTTCATAAGAGGTTTCTCATTATCTCACTTAGGAATGTTAAACCATGAATCCTCGCCTCAACCAGTACTGTACAGTCCCTTTAAAGTACTTCTTTTTAGCCCTCAGAATACTGTCATGCTGTTTACAAAGTCGTCATACCTGCTTAAGTATGTGTTTCTTTGATGTTAAGCTGTGAATGTGTTGCTTACGGACAAAATTTGATTTCCACTCACTAGCTGAGCGTATCGTCTGCAACGGGCGGAGATGCCGTGGGAGACGACCTGTGGAGAGTGCGAGCGTTCCTCAGCCCTTACAAGAACGGCAGCGACCCTATCTCCATGACAACAGCAGACATTGGCGGAGATGCAGACCTTGATTTGTCTGCCGGCGGAGACATCGACATTGCTGCGTCAGTAAACCTGAATGCAAGTAACTTCGTCTGTAAAGGGGGAACTGCCTACTTGTGCGTGCGACTCTTGAAGGGAAATGCCCCTACACATGATTTTACCCTGGAGGGCGCACCGGGTCTCGAAGATCTCCAGGAATGCCAAGGATTTAGGTGTGAAGGTATGGAAGTTTTTTTTTTTCATTGTTTGAACACAGTTCAAAGAGCCTGCTGTTGCAAGTTTCTCTGTTTCACAGCCAGAAGATCAAGTGTAGGAATTGCGAAAAATTTTGTCAGATTGTGAAACAGTCACTGTGTACATGTTTTATAGTGACGTTTGAATGTACAATGTAAGTATTTCCTGCCTGTGTAAAATGGAGACTCTTGCCCTCGGGGGTTTCATAATCCATATTGAAAATTTTAATCTCTTGCCTGCCCTTTAATTAACATTGGCCAAAGTTTATTTATAGCTTGGAAATAAAGCAGTGTATGTCTATGCCACATACAACATAAAATCCCCAGGGCAGTCCTTCCTCCGTGGGCTCGAAATGACCAATTATTGTTTCACCAAAGCCCCTACTGAGGCCACATGGAGTTTTAAAGTGCATGACACCAACAAGGGAACTGAGTGTATTTGCATTCATTTTTCTCAGCTTTTCATTTATACTATGTGTTTGCACATTGCTGAACTTGATTTGCCTTCACTTTAAGGATGTTGAGCAGAAAAACACGTCCGTCTTTATCAATTTAATCTATTACAAAGTTCTCATGGAATGGGAGCATTGGTTTGCAGTAGCTCAAAAGTGTCATACAGGGAGCTGATTATCATACATATCTTGGTGCTTGTATTCGTTTACCAGGTGTTAGAATGGAAAACCCCGCAATCACATTCAGTCCCGACCTCTATCTCCTTGAGTTCAACAACGGATCGGACATTGTGGTCAACGTCAGCGTGGACATCCCAGCCAGCTCGGCCTCTGTGTCCGGCACAGACCTCTGGCATTTTGAGTTCTTCACCAGCAGTGACAGCAGCGGCAACCCAGAAACATCTGTAAGTCAGAAACGCCTTTCTTCAAACTTTCTTCATGTCCTCCTCATTTTCTGACAGCTCATCCTGTGTCCAATATTCCTTTTATCAAAGCCATCTGAATTCTATGTTTGGATAAAGGATGCATTGTACACTGTACTTCATGTTTGTGCTTAGGCCGTCTGTTACTACCTGTGTGTTTTGCTCTTGTGTTAATAATGAAAGTGACATTTATGAAAAGCTTGATCCTACCAATTGTTGTCACCAGCTTAAAAGTGGAACGACTGTGGCTTTAGTGGGTATTTAAGACCATGGTTTTTCAATTGTGAGGTGCCTGTGGTTCAAATCCACCAGAAGGAGCTATTTTGCCCCTCAGCACAACACTCTGTCCTCATTGTCTGATTCCTTTGAAGAGCTTTAAAGTCGTTGATTCTGTGTTGCTTTCTCTTAGAACATTTGAATGCTTCCTAAGTTGGCTGTTCCGTGAGTTTTATCACAGACACTAATCCAGAACACTAAAATGCAATGTAATGCGAGAGCTTGTTAATCTAATCTTGCATCTTGGGGATACTGTGCTAGTTTATATCCTATATACAGGACACTGATGTAAAAGACATGGGAAAATGTCTGCTCATTGTGAAATTTGCAATACTTCATCAGATAAGTGGTCGCATAGTTGCAATCTCAATTCTGATGTGACGAGAGTCTGAAAATGAATTAAACTGGTGTACAGACTCATGATTTAATTGTGCAGAGGATTGAATAAACCAAATCCTATACCACTGTAAAGAATTGAAGTATTACATGATGACTGATTTCCAATGCAGCCACGCGCCACTGCCGAAGGTCTGACTCCCGAGCAGGGCAGCGTCCCGATCGTCGCCGGCGAGACCTCTCTTATCACCGACATCAGCGCCAGTCTGTCGCTGGCGCAAACTTCTTGCGCCGAGGCTGCATATGTGTGCGTAGAAGTGGGGAGAGGGCAAAGAGCATCACCATTCTACACCATAAACTCCACGGCCCTGCGGGCCTGCAGTCCTGTTACATGTGTCGGTAAGGTCGCAACAGCTCTATAAAATTGAAAAGCTCCTCCTAACATCTCGTGTGTGCAGAGATGAAGATAATGAAGCCCACCATTCAGTCACCAATGTGCATTTTGTTGAGTGTGCTGAATTCCCAACAGGTTTAAAGCAAAATTATACACAAACATGGACAAGTAAAACTTTATGATGTATGTGAAACATTTCTGGAATGTAGTGGATATGTTCTCTGAGGAAATAACTTCTTCTGAGAACTGACCATCATCAAAGAAAGAAGTACTGTATAAGTGGTTATTTTCACAAGGGTTTAATTTTCGCGAATTTCGCGAATCACAGTTGGATCGCGAATTTAACAACACGCAGAAATGTTGCCATACATTAGAGTAACAATGCATGCAAGATAGCGTTGTTGTCAATTCCCGAAATCAACATCTCGAGAAAATGTCTCTCACCTTCTAATTTACAAAAATATCTGTACGCGAAAATAACAGCATATACAGTATTCTGGTAGTGCTGAATGAATCTGTCTGAGAATATTTTCAGGTCACGGTGCAAAGCTTCAAATAATCTAATTAGTTCAGTCCCAACATATTGCTCTTGTTTCTAGTTTGACACCATTAGATAGTCATTTACACAGGCCACACACAAATACCAAACAATATGACCAGTTTGCAAATGTCACATTAAGCTTACGCAATTGTACATTACATGTAAATGCAGGTTTATGCAAACTGCTGGATGAAAGATTATAAAGTACATGTATGCCATGTGTGGAATTATGATAATTCCTCATGCATTATTGTTTAAAAGCTTTATGAAATGTGGCACAATCAGAATGGATTAAAGAAATGGTTAAAGAAAGAAGCATTCCTCGAGAGAGCATTCTAAGAACTTTGATGATTAGTCTAGCAGTGCAGAATGCTTGAAAATTGTACTTTAACATTGGCCTGACTATGCTCAGTCATTCAGGAACATGGACATCACCTGTCTGGTGTAGCCATAAGTGAATGAACCCATGTAGTCTTATGGAGTTAGACAAATTTACTGAGCATATGCGGAGTACTGGGACATAGGATTTCTGGAACATTTCAGATAAGATGACAGGTGTCAAGTGTGAATAGGAGTGTATCTCCACTTCAGTGATGCATATCATTTCTTTCCGTCCCAGGGGTCAAATTGCTGGAAGTCATTCCCGAGGTCAAAGTTCCCCCCATCTTGATCGAGAACAACACCAATCAGGACGTCACTCTGAGCATCGTCCTGATTCCCGACCCCGCCATGGCGGGCGTCGAGGGCAACGACCTCTTCGAGGTGGACATCTTTGCATCGAGCAGCAACACTGGGATGGACCCACCCATTGGGATGGTGAGCAGACAACATGAATAAAGACTGAAATCCTTTAATCGCAGGAAGAATCAACCTTCCAAGAAATCATGAAAAGAAATGCCACTTGGTCAAGAGTTTACTGAGATATGTGTCGTAGATGCGCACAAACTAAACTGCTAAACATGAAAGTGAGCAAACAGTAAAGAGAATTTTTTGCAGGAAAAAAAAAATGTTTCATTTGTGTCTTCATACAACATGATGGCAGTCACAACCACATTCGCAAATGTGATAACATGATAATGCTATGGCTTTACGACTATTGGTCTATCCCCCCCCCCCCCCCCCAAAAAAAAAAAAAAAAAAAAAAATGAAGTTCATGTCATGTGATAAACACTTCTGAAGCAACTTCAAGGAAATTAGAAAGTTGGGTGTTTGGTTTGTTCATCTGCCAATAGCAGATTTGAAAGACTTTCAATATTCAACAGTGGACTTTTAGATTAAAAAAAAAATTACTCAAGTACTAAATTCTACACTGAGAGAAGAGCAAGATGATTTATGCTTCTATAAAGTTTGCCAAGCAACTTTCTATATTTTGCTTAGTTAGTGCTTCTATTTGTTTGTGTGTGTGTGTTTGTATAATTTCCTCTGTTACCTTGTAAAACTTATTTCAGTGTGATGTGATAGCACTGACAGAAGAAAAACAAATGTGTTTGTGATGTGTTACAGGCAACAGTGGAGGTGTCAAACGCTCAGAATGTCGGCAATGGAGTCATCGATCCAAATCAAAACACCACCCTCATCAACGTTCAGGCTCAGCTGAACTTAGGCGATTATTCCTGCTCTGAGCTGCAATATGTCTGCGTGAGGGTGCGGGAGGGTCCCAATCGTGAGCCGAGCTCTGACCTCGTCGGGTGCTCCCCAGTACGATGCGGAGGTAAGGGTGCAATAGCTGCGACCTGTTTCTAGGCACCTTTTTCATTTTTTTTTTTTTAGCAATTTGCTTCAGAGATATATCATGGTCCGGTGCTGTTGCACATAAAAAACAAAAAAAAACAAAAAAAAAAAACAAGCATTTTCTTTCATGTTAGATGTTTTTTTTACCGTCACTTTGTCTGTGATTCTGATAGTATGCTTCAGCATCTTTAAGACAGGAAAGCAATCTTTTAATTGCAAAAGCTGCAAAGTAATGTGTCCACAATTTTTCCAGATGGTTTTCCAAGTCTTTGTCATGGCTTTGAGATACCATGCTCCACAGGCTGTAGTTTGGATAATTTGATATGACAAACTAACAAAGAGAGTGATTTCTAGACTGCAGATTTAATCAATGTAAATTCAGGGCTATGGAGTACCAAAGGGATAATGTTACAGTCTCTTATTTTACATCTAGCCTGGTGATAGTTCCACACAGACTATCTTTGCAGGAGACTTCTGGCAGTGTGTTGAAACCAGGTACTAGCATGGCTTAGCAGTCACAGATTTTACGGTTTCGTGAGTTTGTTTAGAATGAGTTTCCATGGGGATGGATGGCTATGATGTAATACTTCAGTAATCTATCAGCATCACGATAGTTCTTTTCATTGATGCATCAGTTACAAGATTTTTTACCTTTTTTTTTAATCATGTGATTTTTCTTGAATCACAGGAGTCGTGGTGACTTCAGTCGTGCCTTCCATCGGATCCAACGACGTCCTGGAGGGCGATGATGCTCACACGTTCTCTGTCTCTGTGGGGGTTACCACTGGTACCGTCGGCATCACGACACCCGGCGATATGGCATGGCAGCTAGAGGTACGTGAGAGAAATGAGATACTGCATACCAATGAACTTCACAAGGTTCTATACAGTATTTCCACTTTAATATTCCACGAGTCAGGTGCTGTTTGCAAATTTATCAACTCTCCAAATTATCAACACTGATCTCGACATGAATGTTACGCGCACACATACAATACAGTACATTTTTCCATTCATTACTGTACTCAGCAATAGTGAACAATTTAACCACTTGCGAAATTGTCGGGAAGTCCCAAGTCAAGAAAAATTAAACTTGCTATTTAAGTACTTAGCGTATACAATAGTACCTGGCCAGTGATTTTCAGTTTCTGCTTAGAAATACTTGATGTACACATGTAACCCGATTTTATTTCAGGAGTATAATGTTTTAAGAGCAGGGGCCAGCGAGACAATATGTCAAGAGGTTGAATTCGCAATCAAAAGCTGCATTCACAGAGTGAAAATGAAGTATTATCACTTTTCAAGACAATGATAACATAGCAACTTTCCCACCTTTCAGACAATGACACAAATGGTTTTGTTACGGGAGGCAATATTTTTGCAAATATCTGTTACTGCAGAATATACCCCATGTTCAGTATTAAAAGCATTAACTTACAATGCAGTGTATTTACGTTGTCATTGATATCTTCCCTATCTCTCTTTTTATCTGTCAGGTTTTGAAAAAAAAATGTACGAAAATCAGTTTTGGAGCAGTACAATAGATATTCGTAATAATAATGAAAATGCAATATCATATTTTCAAAGAACACAACAGAGTTTCTAAGAGCTCTGTAACCTCTTCCCACTGAAATGAGACAGTAAAGAGGCCATAGATCGATAATCTGATGTGAGCACTCAATGATCTTTTAATGTGTGTTACTGTTAGCATGGTCTCCTTCAAATTTAAAGACATAATTTACCATTTTGCAGATGAAACAAAAAAAAAAGCATTAGTGCTTTGAAATAGTTCTAAAATGTGAGTTAGGGATAGAAACAACCACTGTAAAAAATTTAATTGGCAAGATCGATGTTAAGTATTGTTAAATATACAAAATGTGAGCAATAGATATAATAAAAATGCTTCCAGACTAAATCGTCTACAGTTACGATTTAATGAGAAAAATACAGATATCTCCATATATTTTAGGCTTTATCGCGAAAATGTTGTATGATAGGATGTTTTGTGGTGCAACAGACCTACACATGTTCACTAAATGTCATATCTTGAAAATTCTTTAACTCACTGTTCCCAAAGAACCGGGACCTGTAAGTTCAAAAACAATCTTGGTGACCTCTGAAGTTCAAAAACAATCTTGGTGACCTCTGAAGTTCAAAAACAATCTCATCAGTGACCTCCAAGATAAGCTCTCATTTTCTCACCTAAATCTTTTAGTGTACCCTCAGCAATTTGTCAGCAAGGGCAACATATTTTGTGGAGAATCTTAGGCCCCGAAGGTGTATGGAGACATCTGTGAGATAGCACTAAAAATCATGGACTTTTATGCAAATGCAAACTCTACATAGTGTATATGTGAAATTTTGAATTTTACAGCAAGTATTTGTCTCCAATATGGGTCAGCACTATGATTTTACAATTTTATACATCGCTTGTGAGTACCTGTACTTCAGAAGGGGCATTGCACAATTAGGTGTGGGTTTTTTTCTACCGTTACAAATGTGACCCTGCTTCACAAAACCAACAAAAAGTCGCCAGACAGAGATTTTTAGTAAAGAGCTGGGGGGTGTTTCATCAACGTTTGTTGGCGCTGACAACTTGAATCACCATAGCAACAGTCAGTGACCAAAGCATCTCAGCCAATCAAAACCAAGGATTTTGCTGAAATTGGTCAGCGCCTACAGTTGTCGGCGCTGACAAGCATTGATGAAACACCCCCCAGATTCTGAAAAATCAGACTTTAAGCTTTAAAATGATGCATTATTCAAACCTGCCTAAAGCAGTAGAAAGAAAGCTAGCATTCTGGAAAAGTATGTGCTGAGAAAAGAGCCTCTGAAGTATAGGCTATATTCAAGTGCTCACTCTGGCTGTTAGCTGCAGCTATAGGCAATGAATTGGACAAAAGAGAGGATGTAAAAGTTTATGGCAAAAACAATGAAGGGCTTATCAGATTAAGCTGAAATTGATCATGCCCTATTAACACATTCTGTCCATGCCTAATACCATTTTTCAAAGCAGTAGCATTAACTTTTAAATGGTTATTGGAGTTGAAAGTGAAAAGTGTGTATGAAAAGGGGACTCTTAGACACACCTAATCACACTATTCTAAACAAAAACAAAAAAGAGTGTTGAAAAACTGCTAAAAGCACAAATCCTCGTTTGTTTTATGTCCCCAAACTGTAGCATAATGTAGAAGAATACTTGCTATGAAGATTGACTGGGTTGACCTGCTCCACCTATTTTGATTCCTCACACAAAATCAATGCATGCAACATTTTGTTTGTTTTGTTAAATGCATGGTCACAAATAATACATTTTTTTTACAGGTCTTTGTGAGTAAGTATGATGATGGCTCTGGAGAGCGTTATGGCAATGTCACCCTCAGCGGCCTTACAGCTCCGGCTGCTCCAGACAGCCAGATTCAGTTTAACGAGGATGTCATAATGGATCTATTCAACGTGTCCTGTGATGTCGTCAATTACCTCTGCGTGGAGCTGAGCGCGCCAAGCGCCGACTTCACGCTGGTTGGGTCCTCTCAAGATGAAATTCCAGTGGAATGCGTCCAGACCGTGCTGAGGTGCCAAGGTAAGTGTGAAGTGCACAATTAGTTCTGTTTGTATTTTTTTTTGTCCATTTAGAAACTATTTTGTCCATTTAGAAACTAATTTTACTTCAACCTGTGCATTACCATTATTACAGAAGTACTATGTACACATCACATTTAATTTTGCCTTTTTTCCCTTTTTTTTTAATAGATTTTTCTAGGCAAATAATAGGATTACTTTCATTCAAAATTTTGAATTAAAATAGAGGATATGATTTCATGAAATGTGAAAGTTTTTCTTCTTCTCGAATTGTCTTGGAGATAAGAGTGACACCAATCATGACTCTGATGATGCATCCCACCCACTCTAATTCTTCATAAACCAAACATGTGTGTGTTGACTATTAAAGAAGAGTTGCTGCTCCTAAATAACAACACATAACTGTGGTTTGCAACTCATTTATAACCGTTGTTTACAACACGTGCTATTGGTCAATCTATCTGTTTCTGGATGGATTATCATCTTTTCGTGTCTTTCTTTTCTCTCCCAAGGTATCGGAGAGCCCATCGACATTGAAGGCATGACGGACACTACCTTGACTGTCTCCTGGCCAGAGTCCATTGGAGATTTTGACTCCTACAGGCTCAGTGTTGATCCGTCCAATACGGATGCCCACACTCAGCTGAAGAGTGATGCCGACCGCACCCACACTTTTACCAACCTCATCCCAGGGGAGGATTACACCGTGAGACTCCAACTCTTGAAGAGCAGCGATGTGAAGGGTGAAACCTTCTACAGCAATGTCGTGCTGTGTAAGTATGCGGGGCCACGTTTAGAATTACGCTCAAAGGCAAACCGAACTGTACCGAACCAAACCATACCGTAATGTACGTACTCTCCCAGATTGGGAGTGTTCAAGCGTTTTGTAGCAACAGTGTCAGGCACCTTGCGCACTTGCGCTTCAAACAGGTACGTGTCTCAAAACAAAAGAGAATCGGCTTTTTGCATTATGACTTGATGAATAGTGTGGTGTGTCGCACACTCTTCTCATGCCACCTTCCGGAACGGTACGCTTTTAGACCACTTTGCATTTGAGCACTACATGAGGCAAATCTCTCGTTTGAAGAAGCTACACCCCTGTAGACAATGCCAGTGTATATCTTGGCAATCAAGGACTTAAAAACCAAAGATATAAAACACCTGTTTCTTGACCCTGGCCTAATCTAAGCATCAGTCACTGCCACAGGGGGGGCACCCGCGAGAGGAGGAGATTGTTTTGGTTTTGGCATGGGCTATGTAGCTCCATGGTGCGTGTGTGTGTCAACAAACTTCTGCAATGCTCTCCTTCTTATTCCTGTATTTTCGTTATTTATGGGTCAAATTTTTTCGTTCGAAATTCAAAACGGATGACTATAGAATTTCTTAATAGAATATAAAATCTAAAAGTTTAGAAAGAATAGAGAAAATTGAGTGCACTTTGAATGGTCTGCCACAGGCAGATATCCTTATCATGCTCTTACGTAATATGACAGCTGTTGTAGTCATTAAACCCTGGCTTGGCCTCCAGGTTTGCCACGCCTGAGTAGAAAGATATTTTGCAGTGGGCAAGTACATCAACTCCCAACTCTCAAACGACAAATCGTTAGGGGGTATAGCACCCCATCAGCTTCATTTGGCGATGGGGTCTCACCTCAAACGGGGGTTTGACGCCATGCTCTGGCATGGTAGGGTACAGCACAGTACACTTTTCGGAGCACATCGGGAAGTGGTCCACTTTTAGCGTGGTGCAGTACAGTACGTAACAGTACACTTTTGGAGTATTTGAGCACTCCTCTGGCGCAGGTACATGTATGATGCAGTACTTTATAGTTTTGAAATGTGCTCAGACGCATCCTTGTTGTGTGAGATGTAATAATTACGACAGTTATGTTAGGTAATAAGATATATGTAACATCTAGAAATGTGTATTTACACATTTTTACAAAGTGTACATGTATTTGAATAGTTAATGCTTGTGATAGCTGCTAAATATTAGTTGTAGTACTATCATTTTTCTATCAGTGTTTTATGTTTGATATAATTTTTTTCAAGTGTACTTTGATACCTACACTTTTGTATCAAAGGGGATGGCTAGTAACTGATCAGTGGGCATCAGTGGGAATGCTGAGGGATGATTGTTCCAATCCTTGTGGGATTCATTTAAGAGTACATTATATATCTACTGTTGTGTGAAAATTATTTGCTTTGGAACGGTCTCATATTCAAGTAATGTGCAGATTAATGCCCCGTCACTGACCAGGCACGCTAACCTGGAAACATTAAACTGCACATTACTTGAATATGAGACCATTCTGACATGTCTGAAGCAATGATTTTCACACAACAATAGATATATAATGTACTCTTAAATGAATCCCACAAGGATTGGAACAATAATCCTCCAGCATTCCCACTGATTCCCACTGATCAGTTACTAGCCTTCCCCTTTAAGGACTATATAAATGTAATTACTGTGATCATTGTTAACATTCTAATGGACATACTGGATAATATGACTGACTCAAAAGACATACGTGCCCTCAGTACTTGTTGAAAGGAAAGTGTACATTTATTAGACCACAACACCTCTCCAATAAACCCCATAGGTTTTGACCTTGAGCTGAAACTTTACACACCCTACATCATCCATATAAGATGTCACTATCATGAGTATGTGCACATACGAATCAGTGCAGTTCACCTGCTTACCATATTGCAGATGAGAGTATTGTTTTACAAAATTAGACTGTCCCCAAATATTCACACGTTCTCATTTTCGAGATGCGTTGTAGTTCTGTCAAGAATAAAATTCTTTGAAAGAAAAAAAAATCACACTGCAAAATATTCCGTCTTTACGGTCAAACACGTATTTACATTGTACTTTTTCTTTTCTTCTCCACAGATTTGGCATGTCCGGATGTCGAGGTCACCAGTGTAACGTCCCGTGAAATTGAAATAGCCTGGTCTCGGCCCAGAGGTGCCGCTAATGTCAATGAGTACAGCCTGGCTATCAGCCCCAACAGTGGTGGCGCTGTGTACCCCGCAATCCCAGAGGATGGCAGTACTGACTACACTGCCACTTTTGACACGCTCACGCCTGCAGAAACTTACGAGATCACCGTGACCGCCAGCGGTGATAACGGCAGACGAAGCGACAGCTGTGATCCAGTCATGCAAGCCACAGGTAAGGCCATTCTCAGACCTCCCAACCATACTGAATTTTGACCATTCCTAGCTCTTGTTTCAACAGGAATTTCCTATATTTCTGGATAATGTTACTTCACATTCCTATGGGAACTGCTCTTTCTTTCCTGCTTTTGAGCCATATCATCCCTATTTTTCAGTCAGAAAGGTTGGGAGGTCTGCATTCTGTAATTCAATTCAGTTCAATTCAATTCATCCACATAAAGGAAAAAGAGAATGCAAGCATTACAATATTTACAGCTTACATTATGCAAGATACCCTGTACAATAAATGTTATCAAAAATGGAGGAATCAACAGTAGGCCTAAAGGCCGTCCAAAGGCTAATTCTCTCTCCACAATGACATATGTGACCATGCATCTCGAAATCAACAAAAAGTCGCACAGCCTAATTCTGCAAGACTCAAATACAGTGTGGTAAAGTGGATCATCCAAGACTATCTTTAGTTATATATAATTTCAGACAAATTGATTCTTTTCCTACATAATTCTTAAGTTAAGGATCAAGAGGCAAATGTGATTTTGTTAAAGCTTTTGTAGAATAATTTGTTCACAAGTAATATGATTAGATGTAAGTCCTAGCAGACCCTTTTCATTTCTCAATGACCATTTACATAGTACTCTTTGCTTTCAAATCTTATAATCTGTAAGAATATTGTGCTTCACGACTGAAAGTTGATACTAGTTAAGAATACAATGGGCTTAATTACTGAGTGTGGTCAGTGTCAGCTTAATCTGTTAATCCCTTCGTAGGGGTTGTTATTTCCTGTTTTTGTTTTGTTTTTTTGGTCCCATTCATTGCAGAGGGGCACCACTGGATGCTTGATACAGAAGACCCCATACTCAAAGTCTCTTTTCCCATCAGACACTTGTTCAGAGGTTATACCTCCCTCTAGAGTCTGCTCTCTTTGAGTCTGTCTATAACAAAAATTCCTTGGCTAGCAACTTTTTTAATGATTTTTGTGATGCAGGGTCACGTACATGTACATAATTATACCGCGTGCTGGCTAATGACCTGTGGCAAAGGAATAATAATGATCGCCCTTACCCTGACACACACAGGCAAACTACTAAGATGAAATTTGTTGTGATTTTGTGTAGCAACATGTTGTTTAATCGCTCATGATCTACACTGTCGTTGAGTTTTTGTTTGGAGGTGACATTTAGATGATGTGCCCAAGCAAGCACTTGGGTTAACTTGCCAGGCCATGCCTTCAGCATTTGTGAATCCCTCCAAACCTGACCTGGTTGTAGGTTAGCAAGCTCACTGTAGGTGTTTCAATGTGCCTTGCTCCATGCCACAGGAAAGCCAGGATGACACAATTAGGATATTAGGGAAATTGGATGCTGTAAAACCAGAAATTTCTGCATATTTGCCACACATCATTTTCTAGCTAGCATATGATGACTGATTGCTCAGATTAATTAGCGGAACTTCACTGAAATAGGATGATTGTATCATTTACGAGACGTGTTCCTGACCTTTTCTTTGCCTGCTGATTCAGACCCTGGTGGCGTTGTACTTACCGTCGATAGCATTGGGACCGTGACGGCTGACCTGTCGTGGACGGTCACCTTCGCCGATGTCTTGTCCGGATTCCGGCTAGCCGCCAATGTCCGCCCACCTGCCACAGGCGACGACCCCGCCCCAGTGTACATCTCTTCCTCGGACCGCTCCCACACGTTGACTGGCCTGCTGCCAGGCACGGAGTACCAGTTTGTGGTGGAAGCCTTTGTCAATAGCTCCGGAACATTGAATTTTGGCGAAGGAGGCACTGATATTGCCCGGACAAGTTAGTACAAGTTTCTGGCCTTATGCAATAGGAAGCTTAATACACCAAATTTGTAATTTGTAATTTGTAACACTGTCAGCAGTAAGTGCATATGATAATAGTCACAAACAAGATTATTGTTCAGTTTGTAGATACGCATAGCATAAGATAGTCTGTATACATGTCTATATAACTAAGAATATAAACTTGCAATGTTCACGTAAAATAACATGAAAGATGATCAAAATGTGAGTTTTTATCGCGAATTTAAATCTATCAAAGTCTGTAATGTGTCTATTGTTCTTTGGAGAGATTGTTCTGTAATGCTAGTGCCAATTTTGCAACAGCCATATCATCAAATGTCTTTGGATTCACACTTAATGTAAAAGTGGAAATTGTTGTGGTGTTATAACTTTCACACATTTCAAGCAAGCATAAACTAGAAAAATAGAAAGCATGGGAATATTTTTGCTTGCCATGTGTTTCTGTAGTTGATGTCTTGATTCTGTGGAAATAAAAACATGTGAGACTTGTCCTACCCAGCCAAGAGCGAAAAATTACTCACGCAAAAATATCCACTTTTACAGTAAGTCAGAGAGGAGAGATTATTATCTTTTTTTAGTGTGAACATAGATTACAAAATGGTTGATATCTGTGCTGGCTTATGTTTACTGATATAGCCAGGGGCATTTCCAAGAAGATATTTAAATGCAAGTGTAAGAACCTTAAAGCTAATACAAGCCCTTATCGGCAACCAATGGGACTGTGTAGAATATGGGTGTTCTATTGTGTGTGTCACATATATATCGAGACATGTTGAAGGTTGAGGAGGTTATCTTACGCAATACCGTATGCTTGGTTCGTGAAATTTGTTTGTTCTAGGCTTGTAAAGTGTTGCATGAGAGAATTCACAGACAAAAACCAGACGAATTTTCAGTACAGTTTTGTTTGGCTTTCTCAACTTAAAGAATAGTACAGTGAATACAATGTATATGTGTACACTGTGTTATCCCTCTAAAGTTTATAATCTGGAGCAATCATTATGTTGTGTTTGCAACTGAACTAGAGAGCATATATTTTTGATCTTTTAAGATGCAGAGGAACTTGTTCATGTAGCTATGTCATTGTAATAGTTTATTTTGAGTGGATCTTTTTTTTTTATTACAGTGTTCTTTCTTTGTGGTTTAAATATCTTGTATCAATGCATCTTGAAATGCAGCAGCTTTGTTACAACATTGTTTCATTCATTCACAGCTCCATTACCACCCAACAATATCATGATCGAACTCCAGTCCACCTCGATTGAAGTATCGTACACAGCGCCCGAAGGGTTCCACACAAATTTCTCCTTCTCCGTGCATGACTCCAGCGATGTGTTGCTCCAGGGTCCCGAGGTCACAGACAACTTCATGGTGACCTTTGACAATCTGGATCCAGGCACAGGCTACACTCTGTACTCGAAGACGATTTCAGGTGACGAGGAGAGCGCCATCACTGCGACGGAGTTCACCACCCGTAAGTGCTGCTACTTCTTGTGTCAGTTGTAGATTATCGCGCGGCATTCACAGTACTCGCTGCTTTCACGCCATTCATTTACTGTACGAGCTGAAATAGTGTTTTTGCCACAAAGTTTGCAAAGTGCCTTTCATCAGCAGTCATAGCAATCAAACTTGATAACAATACACAAATGTAAAAATGCACTAATCATTAATGTGCAAGAATATCACTTCAAAAAATAGTAAATAAAAATTAAGCCTTGCCAGTGCTGGAGCGCATGCAAGAAGTAACTGCAGTAGGTCATCACAGTGTGTGGGTCTTGATGTAGCAATATGTGGAGTGTGACAACATGCTACATGTAGTGCAGAACTTCAAGTGCAGAACACACTACAAGGAATCACTCAGTAGAAACATTCAGAAGCATTATTGAGTCGCTTGTTACTTATTCTTTATTCTGTGAAAGGTGAAGTAACGTATAGACCATTCCAACTGCAAAATTACCAACATGTACATGTGTAGCAGCAGTTTGCCAAAGTATCTGCATACACCAATATCAGCTCAAACGGTACTACGAGTGCATATTTGATATTGTTCTTTTGTAAATGTGAAGTTTGTGGCATGAAGTGGACGTATGTGGTCAATTTGTATGTGGCCATGTTTCTTCCCTTGAGCCCAGGCGTTTTCACAGCCAGGTGTGCAATCACTTCAATAAAGGAAAAATTGTACATTTTCCTAAATTTGTTGAACTGTTACTACTCGAGTAAAGACTGTGAAGGATCTATTGCATTACCAGCAAATTTGCCACGCTTTTAGCATTCATCCTGTTCTTTCACTGCACTGCATTTCCCAGTTTCTATCTGTTCAGTTCCAGGAAGGTTTTCTGAAAGCATGAATTTTGTTATCAGCATTTCTCCCCTTGATAACAATCATTGTGAGACATATTACAAATTTGATTTAATCCTACCCTGGAAATGTCTGATCCTTGTTGGTCATTTTTGACCCAAAAGATTCATAAAGATGGCAGATATGATATAATGTCTATTCACTAAGAAAGTCCTCGTAATTGAAAAATGATCTTCTCAAACTAATGCATGTTTAACAGCTGTCTATGTGGTGCCTACCAAAGTGACTTTCGATCATTGTTGTGATAGGTTACATGTACAAGTAAAACAAGGTGTCTGAAGAAGCAATGAGTTTCCAGCCACGTGTGTCATATTTCTAAACCCATCTGGATTCTGTTAAACTCAAAGGTCCATCAATGCCAGGCCAAATCTCAACCCAGGAGGTGACCTCGACCTACATTGTCATCACGTGGGAGCATAGCGCCCTCCCGCGGAGCCACTACGAGGTGTCGTACTCGCCAAACAGCACCGCTTACGCACCGTCCTCGCCACAAGACGTCATCGTGAACATGTTCACTCTTACGGGGCTCGAGCCATACCTCACCGTAGACTTTTACGTCAGGGCTGTCGTTGACTCGGTGACCAGCGAGCCGTCAGAGTGGAGGCAGAGGACCTTTTCCAGCCGTAAGACAGTGCTAATATAGAACGGTTCCTCTCTATTCGTAAACATATTTATGACTGTCAATGCATTGCTGATATCTGTTGTACTGTGAGGGCTATACACTGCAATCACGTTCCAAATTATAACAAATTCCCCTTTTTGGTTGACTTTGATACAGTACATGTAGCATCGAGTCAACTGAAACAACGGTGTAAGTTCCTTGAGAATTGAAACAAAAAGCAAGAAAGTCATATATAATGTGAAAGGTTTTGCATTTTTTATGTGCTTCAGCCATGAAGTGTCGCCAGTCTTGGTCATTGGGTCAAACAGTAGCATTAGTCACATTCTCATGTACAACTGTGTCATGTAGTTATGTTAGCCGGAACACACATTCACATGCATGCTAATCTCTGCTAAATTGTTATTTTCTGATATGAATTCAAAAAGGGGGAATTCATCAATCACATCATATTGTTCAAACACTTTAACATTTCACTGATGACTCTGTATATTAAAGGGGAAGGGCTCATAGTCGCTGAATTATTTGGTTAAGCAGAATAACTTTATGATAACTTATGATATCCAAGCTAATGGGGGAGCTGATACCTGTAGCTGATAAGCAATAACAGCCTATTGACCGATTCTGTGACGCGCTTTGTGTATTATCGGCATGGGCAGTGCCATTACTGCGGTGTCCCAGCCGACCCCCCCTCCCCACTCCCCCACCCCATCCCCTCATTAGCACGCGCACGGAATGAAAAACTGAGGCATGGCTGTTTTAGCCGATAGGCATCTCGTACTGAGTGCGCGAATGCTTGCTAAATGCGCAAACCTTTTGCACGATAAACATGTTGCCCGTGGGGTGGGGGAGAGGAGGGGGGGGTCGGCTGGGACACCTCAATTTGAGCTAATGGCTGCGCCCAGTGCCACAAATTGTCTGCTGCCCTCAACGAACCTGAATCGGTCATTAGGAAAGTTGATGGGCGACAGACACAGACACCTTGTCTACTCTGCACATACACTTTTACAAATGTGTTAAACTTTAAATTTCATTTTTTTTTCTTTACCCTCCAATTCATCCAAACATTTATGTATTTTGTCCATTAACAATTCTTTTTCTTTTCTATTTATGTATATGTTTGTTCATTCCATCATTTCCGGGTAGAGATAGCAGAAACATAATACTGAACATTGAATACTCTCCATAAATACTGTTCAGTGATTGGTCATAATATAATCACATGATTTATGCAGCAAAGATCGAAATTGTTAAAATATTGCGAGCAGCAATGTTGTGTCATTTCATATGATATCAGAATTTGACTGGCTGCTGATGGCTGGAGATTAATTGAAATGATGTATTTATTCATGTAGACCATCTAGTATACAGTATGTAATTGTAACAAATATTCTGTCAGGCTGGTCCATTATTGCATTAATCGCTTAAAGGGGGAATCGAGTCCAAAAGTAAGTTAGTCTGATAAGAAAGAGTAAAATATTATGAGTTCAACAGTAAAATTTTGATCAAAATAGGATGAAAAATAAGGAAGTTATGACATTTTGAAGTTTCACCTATTTTTGAGGAAACCATTCTTTAATGGTCAATATGAATACGCAATTGGCAAAGTGAGCGTGTCATCTCCTCACAACTTGCCATATAGTTTTTACATAAAATTTTGAATTTTCCAGTTTTTCATTCAAACGCAGTTATGCCTGACGCTCAAATCCTGATATCTATCTGATCACCATTCTGAAGTTATTCAACCAGGAATTACATTATGTACATCACGTTTCAGAGTTCAATGACAGAAACATTGAATTTTCGTCATTTTTTGTACACGATCAATGGAAAATTGTGAGGGTATGACATGGTCAGGTCAATCATTTGCATATTCATATCAATTGTACAAGAACTGTTTTGCAGAAATTAGCAAAACTTAAAGATTTCATAACTTCCTTATTTTTCATCCGATTTCAGTCAAATTTTTACTGTTGCACTCATAAGATTTTACTCTTTTTAATCAGACTAACTAATTTTTGGACTGGATGTCCCCTTTGACAATACCTCTGGAGAAATACACTGTATCTTCCCTCAGAAGCAGTGGTTCCCCTGTAGGGGATGTCAAGTGTTCCTGTTAAACCAGAAACATTCGCAGCATCAAACGCTAGGACTTACAAATTGGAGGCAACAGCCCTTTTTATGGCATGGAATTTTCACAAATTACCACTGCCATTCCATGCATTTTGTAGTCATAAATTAATGTGTGCATTGTATTTTCCCAAGTATTGGCTTTGTGCACAATAACTGTTCGTGAAAGATTCATGCA
Organism: Diadema antillarum; assembly: GCF_040938485.1. Taxonomy (NCBI): domain Eukaryota; kingdom Metazoa; phylum Echinodermata; class Echinoidea; order Diadematoida; family Diadematidae; genus Diadema; species Diadema antillarum. Next base: position 2,919,610 of record NW_027271172.1, read on the forward strand.
AGCAAAATTTTCATGTTCAATATATACAATGTCTGTACAGTATGTCCCCCCCCCCCAAAAAAAAAAAAAAAATAAATAAATAAAAAAAAAAATATAAAATAAAATTACAATCAGAGTTTGGCATCGATAGCTTCCAATATGATTAATTTGTCTAAATGCTACTTCACAGTCTGAAAATATAACATCTTAGCTCTATTTTGCAGAAAACCCCATTCAATTTGTTTAAGTGGTCACAGACAAATGTGGATCGTTTTACAGGATGCCATGGGTCTGATTTTTCCAAGTTTAGTACTTGGATGCTCTTGGAACTACATACATGGACAGAACTGGAAGGGAAGGGATTCCTGACATGCTCTACAAAACTCCTCATTTATCGTTGATCACTGAAGCAAATCAGATGGGGTTTTCTGTAAGATGTGGGCAATAAGTTATAGTACTGTTTCATATCTTGAAATTGTATTCGGATTGATTCACTATTTGTAAAGTTGTCATTGTGGAGGGTCCTGTTGTTATCTGGTTTTTTGGTTTTTTTGTGGGTTTTTTTTTGGAGACATACAGTATGACATAATTCTCTTCTTTTCAAACAAATAGGACCAGACCCTCCAGAGGAGCTAATGCTCGTGATGACATCACCCAGCTCTGTCAATGTCCTCTTCCGGATTCCCAACAGGCCCAACGGCCTCATCACCTCCTACCTCATCTCCTACGTTGGCACGCGAAATGTTAGTACTGTCTCTTTGGTCTTCGCAGCCCTTCGCTGCACTTTGGCTGCAGTACAATCCACTGTGGTCTTGAACGGATTATAAAGTACACGTAGGCAGACATCAGTGTCTAGTGGGATGGGGTACACTTGTTTATGGCATCCTGTACTGATTATACAGTGTATTAATAATCTCACATAGTTTTGTCTCAAAAACGTAGTACACTGTACATACAGTATATAAGGATGTGATATGATCACTATTATTTTGTGTGTGTGTGTGTGTGTGTGTGGGGGGGGGGGGGGGGGGGGGGGAGTAGAAATACTGTAGCTCTTAGGAAAAAACCGATGATTACTTTTTATGCCTCCGCCACGAAGTGGTGCCGGAGGCATTATGTTTTTGGGTTGTCCGTCCATCCGTACGTCCGTCCGCTTTCGTTTACGCGATAACTTGAGTAATATTTGCTGGAATTTTACCAAACTTGGTCCAAGTATGAAGTATGATAGGGCAATGATTTGATTAGATTTTGGGTGAAATCGGCTGAAGGTCAAAGGTCAAAGGTCAAGGTCAAATCATGAAATTGTATCCATTTACGCGATAACTCAAGACTGGATGGAGCAAATTTCACCAAACTTTGTTGGAGGATGATGTATGATAGGACAATTACTTGATAAGTTTTTCAGTGAAATCGGACAGAGGTCAAAGATCAAGGTCAAATCCTAAAATTTATCTGTTTACGTGATAACTCAAACTGGATGAAGCAGCTTTCACCAAACTTGGTCCAAGGATGATGTATGATGGGACAATTAGTTGAGTAGATTTTAGTGACATTGACAAGAGGTCAAAGGTCAAAAGGTCAAGGTCAAATGCTAAAAATGTTGCTATTTCCCCCATATCTATGCGATGCCCGCAGTTATTTTTTTGAAACTCAGTGTAGACATGTACTACTGCGTAAAGATTCTCCAGAGAGAGTTTCATGTCATAAGGTCAAAGGTCAAAAGGTCAAAGGTTAGGTGAAAATGTTGCAATATCACTTTTCTCGCAAATGGTTCAATATATCTTCATGGAACTTGATACATATGCATGTACTGACTGGCAGGGATTATCCAGGGAATTTAGAGGTCATGGGTCAATAGTCAGGGGGTCAAAGGTCAAAGTCAACTCCTCAAAATGTTACTATTTCCCTCATGTACTAGTATATATGCAATGATTGCATTATTAGTTTTAAAATTTAATATATGTACATGTATTACTTAATGGAGATTCTCTTGGAAATTTCCAGCCAGAAGGTCAAAGGTCAAAGGTTAAGGGTCAAAGGTCAGGTTTAAATGAAAAAAAAAAGATATATTTTGTACTGTAATTACACTCTTTCTTCATACCTTCAAAATTATACTCAACGCATAAACTTATAATAAGGTCGGTCAGAAGTCAAGTAAAAATTTTCAATTCCCCAAATATGTGTACCTGCACTCTTTAATAGACAATTATAGCAAACCCAATTCGTGGAAAGTGAACATTCAAGATATTTCTGACAAACCTGTTACTGGTATTTCGATATTTTGCCAGTTATGTGAAACTGTCATCACACATTGTGAAGACATTGTACTATACACCTATTAGGAGAATCATGCATTATGGCGGAGGCATCAGTCGCCGTAGCGACATTTCTAGTTAAGTAATTAATTCAATTGCGAGGAACAAGTGGGTGAACGCTGATGTGGCCTCCAACTATATTAGAATTTTAACATCAGTAGTTCTAGTTGTAGAAGCAGTAAGAGTAGTTACTACTACTACTATACTACTTCACAGTATGTACAGCCTGTACTACTGCAGTGTACTACTACTTAACTGCTACTAACTGCTATACAGTTTTGTAGTAGTAGCTGCAGTAGTAATAGCAGTAGTAGTAATACACTGTAGTAGTAGTAGTAATTATTATTATTATTAGTAGTAGTAGTAGTAGCAGTAGTAGTAGCAGAAGAAGAATAAGCAATACTGATAGCAGCAGCAGCAGCAGTAGTAATGCTGCATGTCTGTGAGAAAGTTATGTAATTGCCATTTTGATATAGCAACGGCAAACTCTGCACCTGCATTGCAATCATTAACCTCATTCTCTCTTTCCCCACCAACCAGGATGAAACATTCAGTGGCACACAAGTGGTACCTGCAGGTCCAAATGATGTCGAGTTCAGAGAGCCCATCGCCAATCTCAACCCCGGAGCTGTGTACGATTTTGAGGTGAATACATTTATTTTCGAAAATGACTTACAAAACTTTGACAAAGCCTGTCATCTCTCCCGTGCCAGCTTCCACTAGTCTTTAACTTGAAATACATTTGTAATCAGTTATAGAAAATGTGTACCAAACTGCTAGCTTTTGAGACTGTATAGAGCACCCCCCCCCCCCCCATATACAGTACTGTGAGTCACGGCTAGTCACATTTTTGCATACTTCAGGTAAAGTCTTGCTGATGTATTGTTTGGAAGTGACTTCAAAGCTTATTACAGCATGGCATGTTGCATGTATGTGTTTGTGTTGATTGCACAAAGTATAGTGTGCCAGTCTCTATTGATATGCCTGTGACGGTACCATTAGGAAATTTTGTGGAGATTATTGGTAGGCGAATGTGTAACCATTTCCATCTACAGCTGTAGCTCTTCGCCAATAAATAACACAAAGTATATTTCAGAGTTTTCAATTAAGCAAGGACAGGAGGAAAAGTGGCTGCGCTAAACTTACCCTCGAACGTGATTGGTTCACAATGCTTCATCATATACTGTGTGCATATCTGTTTCTTCTGTGACAGACAGTTACATGGTATACCCTTTGTGATATTTTCCACCTTAGATGGAGCCTAAAAAGACTTAAATATTTCGAAGTAGGAAAATTAAATCAAAGGGTCATGCAGGATCTTCTTCTTACACCCCTTTTGTCTGATGCAAGAAGATTGAACTTCAGTCTAAACCTGGTACCTAATCTTTGTGCCCTATTCTTCTCTTTAATAGGTCCTAGCCAACAATGAAGCAGGCTCCAGCGAACCTACGTCCGAGAGGATCGTCCTTACCGCAGGAGGTAAGTTTGTTTGATGAAATCATACCTAGATGGAAAGCTGAATTCAGTAATATGTGACCCGCCACGTCAAAAGGATCCGAAAGTCGCTGATGGCTGAGATGAAAAAAAAAAAATCAAGTTTGAAGTCAGATCATCAAAATTGGCAAAAGCATCAAATTTCTGTTTTTGGCATAATTTTGTAGTCTAACGTTTCCTCTATCATAAATGCTGTAATTTCGAAGCTCAAATAATGATCAAAGGAAAGGCAAGAAATTAGTGTTTTTTTGGGCCGTGCTTTTTCCGAGTTTATACAAAGCAGAAATGTGTCCGAAGATTTGGATTTAGTGCCACAGATATACTCTGCCCCTAGTTTGAGGAAGTGATCTCATTGGTCAGTGCGTGGCATCCTGATTACTGATTCGTCGTGCGTAGATCACTGGGGCTAAGCTTGAATGAACATCGCGGAGGTTGCTAGGAGTGTACCTTCTATTGTCAAGAGATTAAAACTGTCTTACCTCCCCTTGATCACGATTGCGTCAAAAGGAAAACTTCAAACCGGTTTTCTCAAACCGCCATTTTCCTAGACCACTTGACATGATCTCATAAAATCATTGATATCTCCGCAACCGAGTACTTTTATGAGGCGTGTTATATATGCAATTAAAGCGGAAGAGTGAGGGATAATGACATGTCATTTTCAGAAAATTGCCCTCCCCCGACTTTCGGATCCTTTTGTTGTAGCGGGTCACATATGTCTTCATCGTGTACATCATAACTTGTATGATTATATTCAAACAAGAAACACCTGTAGTGTCTTAGAACTCCATAGAACCTCATTTTTGTGTACCCTGTCAAAGAACAGTATTTACTTGAAGTTGTGCACTCGCTTTCCTTCTTTTCATAGACCCTGAACCTTCTGGTAATGATATCGATGATAACAACAGGCTAGCCATCACGTCGTCAACCATCTCGGTCGTCATCGATGAAAACCTTTTCTCTGATGTGAACGGTGACATCACGGGTTTCCAGGTCTTTGTGGTCGAGGATGGAGGTGTGTCTTCAACGATTTGCATTCTAGAAGTAGAGAGTCTTGGTTAGAAATATTTATGCCTTAATTTACTCCATTGATGTTGCCAATTGCTACCGTTCATTCCAGTTATCTTTATTCACTTCAATAAACTTTAATGTTTGTATTTCGTCTTGATGTCATGTTATTTAGTATTGGTGTGTGTAACATGTACCAGTTTTCATGTTGGGCACAATAAAAAAAAAAGATATAGAGAGCAATTGTTTTAGCAATTCCTTATTACTTTCAGCAATTCTGATTCCAGTTACATCATATCTTCCTCCTATTTTACTCGCTTCTTTTTCTCTTTCTTTATTCAGTCTTGGACCGTACCATTGACGATCCTCCACTGCGATACCAAATTGTGGTCCTCCTTCCCCAACGACTTCCCTACGCAACCTCCAACATATTTGCCCCGGCGCCGATCACGGGACGGCGCAAGCGGCAAATCGCTGGCACACAGACCCGTTTCACCATCGGTACCGAGTCCCCTTGTCCAGATGAGGAGTCCATCTGTAACGGTCCTTTGGAACCGCTGACTGCATATAGGTGAGTGGGCTTGGCCAAGGAGTGGTCAGGATGGGTCTAGGGCAATTACCCCCTGGACAATTACCCCAGACCCTAACCCTAATCCTAACCCTGAACCTAATCCTAACCCTAAACCTAACCCTAACCCTAATCTTTACTCTAACATTACCACTAACCAGTATTTCGTCGGGGGGGGGGGGGGGGGTTAATTGTCCTCTGGGGCAAATTTCCCTTATATGGGTCAGGATGTGGTCAGGACATGATCAGGGTGTGGTTGGGGTGTAACCAGGGCGTGACACCACACCCAAAGCTCTGTAAACCGCATTCAGCGGCCTGGTGGTATATACATGTAATCTAAGAGCAAGAATTTTATATGATTATCAGTCGACCTTCTATTTTGCATTTGATGATGGTTTGTGTTTTAGCAGGGGCGTCACCAGCTTTTTTTCAAGGTGGGTGCGTTTTGACACTAAATGTCACGAGATTTTTTGGACAGACATTTGGAATATAGGAAGCTGTCAATCCCTAGACTTTTACTGTTTTTTTTTTTTTTTATAGGGAAACCAAGCGGGAAGGGCACCGGCGTAGCTAGGATTTCATCTTGGGGGGGGGGGGGGGGGGGGGGGGTGTTAGTATGCGAGGGAGCGAGCAAGGGGGGGGGGAGGATGTGGAAGTGCCTGTTGTATCCAACCCCCCCCCCCCTCCTAAGGTGAGAACTTTTTGCATTTTGATGTTGTAAATAGTGCAATTTGAAGCAGGCCGCTTTGCATGTTTTTATCGACTTGAAACAGTCCCACTTGTTAAAGGTAGCAGTACATTATTTTTGATGGAAATTGTTGTCGAACAATGTGCCTATAAACTATACCAGTTCAATAAACTTATTGTATTGATTCTTACACTGATGTCATGAACGCGACCGAGCCCGAGCAAGCGGAGCGAGCGAGGGGGGAGGGTTAGAACTGAAATTGCATTTTGATGTTGTAAATGGTGCAATTTGATGCAAGTTTTTTGCGTGTTTTATCGACTTGAAACAGTCCCACTTGTTTAAGGTATCAGTACATTTTGAAGTAAATTGTTATTGAACAATTTGCCTATAAATGGTAAATTCTTACACTGATGTCATGAACGCGACCGACCCCGAGCAAGCGGAACGAGCAAGGGGGGAGGTTGTGGGAGGGGGTTGTCCCCCCTATAAATGGATTATGGAATGACAGTGTGAAATGACAAATTATTGGCAGCAATATCAGGAGAATGGCATAACGACTATACATGCGAGTGAGCGGAGCGAGCGAGCTTGAAAATTTTTACATTTTACAGTCCCAAAACTGCCGCTTGTATAGCCAAATTTTTTTTGCTTTGGAAATTAAGGGGGGCGCGCACCGGGCACAACTGCTGGCAATTACTGGCAGCAACATCAGGTGAATGGCATAACACTTAAATTCGAGCGAGCGCAGAGAGCGAGCTTGAAAATTTTGACATTTTACAGTTCAAAAACTGCCATTTGGAGCCATATTTTTTCGCTTTGGAAATAAAGGGGGGGGGCACCGGGCGCAACTGCTGGCCATTACTGGCAACAACATCGGGAGAATTGCATAACAATTAAATGCGACCGAGCTTGAAAATTTTGACATTTTACAGTAAAAAAACAAAACTGCCGTTTGTAGGTATATTTGGGCGCAACTGCTGGCAATTACAGGCAGCAATATCAAGAGAGCATAACGATTACATGCGAGTGAGCGGAACGAGCGAGCTTGAAAATTTTACATTTTACAGTCCAAAAACTGCCGTTCTTAGCCATATCTTTTCGCTTCAGAAATTAAGGGGGGGCACCGGGCGGAACTGCTGGCAATTACTGGCAGCAACATCAGGTGAATTGCATAACAATTGAATGCGAGCGAGCGAAGAGAGCAAGCTTGAAAATTTTACATTTTACAGTCCAAAAACTGCCGTTCTTAGCCATATTTTTTCATTTTGGAAATCAAGGGGGGGGGCGCGCACCGGGCGCAACTGCTGGCAATTACTGGCAGCAACATCAGGTGAACTGCATAACGATTTAATGCGAGCGAGCGAAGAGAGCGAGCTTGAAAATTGTGACATTTTACAGTAAAAAAAAACTTGCCGTTTGTAGGTATATTTTTTCGCTTTGGAAATTAAGGGGGAGCACCGGGCGCAACTGCTGACAATTACTGGCAGTAACATCAGAAGAATTGCACCAGCGAGGTGGCATCGAAGTGACCAAGCGGGGGAAGGATGTCCAAAATCTGCACTTTAGAGCATCCCCTGATTGTGCGTGTTTGTTTGTGTGTGTGTATTATGTACATGGAAAAGTTAGGAATTAGCCCAGGTCAAGTCTTTTTATTGGCAATGCAAGACATTTTTATATAGACAGGATAGACTAGTATGTAAAGCAACACTGCAAAATCAATGATGTAGCTTTGATATAACGAAGCGTAAGGTACAAAGGTGTACATTCTACATCACATTGCGCAACATTGTAGCGACTCTTTTCTCTGTTCTGAGACTGCGCACATCCTGCTTATATGCAGAATGCCAACCAGGAATCACGCTGAATCACAATCTTTTGTCGGGCCTGGGCTTTTTGAACAATGTTGCACACTATATACCTATTCAATTATGGTTAAAAGAAATCATAGAAAAATATCTTATTTCTTGATCACCCTTTCATTCAAAAGCAATTTACTAACCCTTGAATTACTATTTTGGTAAGTCTTTTTTTTAACCAGCGGATGGGGGGGGGGGGGGGCGCACCCCCCCCCCCCCTCCGTAGTTACGCCACTGCTAAGTTTTTGGTGAAATAATTGGACAGATTTCTAACAAAAAAGCAAGAAAATCTTTTCATCGCGGGAATTATGATTATGTGGGTTGAGGCAAATGGTGCGCTTGCCTTCCAATATTTTTGTGGGGGCAACATTTTTTGTTTTCTTTCAAAAGCAAGAAAATCTTCTCATGTCGGGAATTAGTTATGGGGGGCAAAAATAAAATATGCTTGCCCCTCCAATATTCTTATGGAGTTATAACTTTTTGTTTTTCTGTCAAAAAAAACAGGTAAGAAAATCTTCTCGTCTCTGGAATTATGGAGGGGGAGTGGGCAAAATGAAATGCTTGCCCTACATTTTTTTTTTTAAAATGATGCTAAGGCTCGTGGCAATATGGATTGGTCAGAAGTAACGTATACATAGACCCTACATACAAAATGTACTTGTAGTAGCACACGTACTGTACATGCAAACGTGTACGTGCTCCGTATTGTACGGATGTACAGTACGGTCGATAAATCATAGTAAATACTGTATAGAATACTAGTAGATATGTATAAAATCAGTGCTGCCAGAACCAGGGGTGCGAACTTGTTTTTGCCCACGATTTTTTTTTTTTTTTTGTCCCTGGTGCAAAATATAAAAATAAAAAATAGAAAAGAGTAATTATTTAGCGTCCCTCGTTGAGGTCACTCGCAGACTGAAGTTTTTTTTTTTTTCTTCTTCTTAAGGGGGGTGCGTTCGCACCCAACGCACCCCCCCTGGTGACGCCCATGTTTAGTGACAGAAATTGTGAAGAATCTTTTTGCACATGTGCATGGCCGTATTCTTGGAGGCATTGCTGTGATATGGAGTTGAAACTTTCTCTTCCAGAGTTCTGGTTCGAGCCTACACTGACGGCGGCTATGCCGACTCTCCTTGGTCAGATCCCATCGTGACATGTAAGTGACAGAAATTCCATTCTCTTTACTAAAATTCACTTCTGCAATGTCTTCTCTCCTATTTTTCTTCCCATCTCAAGAAAAAAAAAAATATATATATATGTATATATATATTTTGTGTGTGTGTGTGTGTGTGTGTTGTGTGTGTGTGTGTGTGTGTGTGTGTGTGTGTGTGTTCTGATTTTAAAAGAAGTTGGTTCCCAGGCTATAAGAAACACACACACACACACACACACACACACACACACACTCACTAATGCAACAGAATGCTTTGATTTTCATTGCAGATCAAGCTGGTTTCTTGCGAGAGAATTCTTTTCCCACCATATCTCCTCTGTTCCAGTAAGAGCAGCGTAAACTGTTTGAAACGAGTCAATGAATTGATAGTTGATTGCATACAGTGATGAGATGAATTCCTGTACAGAGAGTAGAGCCAGTGTGCACGAATATGAGAGCGATTGGTGTTGGGACTTCCACACATTTCCGCACAAAATTCAACTGCAAGGCTTGAAATACGTAAAAGAAAATCTGAATAAATTCAAAATCAAATTCAAATAATTTTATGAGTACAGAATTTTTCAGGAACTTTAAATCACACAAACTTCAACAAAACATTGTATACAATTATAGTAATATCCATTAAATATCAAGCAATATCAGCCCTCTCATCAGCTGCCTGCTGGGGTCACGATGCCTCGGGCAGAGCTTGCGCTTAAGTGCGTGTTTGCAAACCTTATATACATACACGCAGGTTGAACTGCCAAGTTCAGTGACCCTATTTGCCAAAAGATAAAAAAAATAAAAAATCATTCAAAAATTCATAAAACTTCCTGGATCATTACCAAAATTTAATTATCTGTTCTGTTTGCCATTATCAACTTTCCTGTAAGTTTCATCCACATGCCTTCACAATTTTTGAGCTATTTTGCAAACAGACAAACAAACAAACAAACAAACCAATGCCAGCAAAACCATAACCTCCTTGGCACAGATAATAAGTGAGAAATCCAAGACATTAGGTGATAAGGCTTTTAGAAAAATGACACCATCATTATGGAACAGTCTCCCCTTTAACGTGAGATGTATTACACATTTTGATTGATTCAAATCTGTATTAAAAACTCATCTTTTCGATGATTTTTTATTTTGTAAATAGTGATAAGTGAACATGGAAATCTTTGTATGATTTTTGTTTTTATCTATGCCCATAGAGACTATCTGATGGCATTTTGTGTTATCAATACCTGAATATCATTATCATCATTACGATTCAAATGTCATAATTTGTGCAAAGATAATTGTGTTTAGACAACATAGTTTGTGCAAAGATTTATGTGTTTATAGAAGTTCTCTTCTGGATTTGTTTCCCAGCTTCCGATAGGTCCTGGTTTGAAATTCCCATCATCATCTACGGAGTCATCATTGGCATCACCCTCTTCATCTTGATCCTCCTCTGCTGCTCTGCTGGACGTCATCGCAGCAAGAGAGTCAGGAGGTCAGTGACCCTTTGTGTGTGTGTGTGTGTGTGTGTTTGTGTGTGTGTGTATTTGTTTGTTTGTGTGATTGGTTTAACCCCATTAAGTCCTGAGGGAAATTTGCTGCTCAAAGTCATATTGGCAGCATTCAGTTGGCACCTCTGAATTTCACTGTGTAGCTTGCAAAGGAGAAGGACATACACTGTACATTGTAGTGGAAGTGGTTGAATTCATCACATCTGCACAAAATCAGAAAGACATGCTCTGATGTCTTATCTTGTAATATGTGTAGCCTCTTAAAGAATCTACTGATGAATCTAGGAATTAAGCCATTGAGGACGGGCGGATTTTGCTACAACACGCATTTCCCACAGACACTTGCCCGAGAATACTCAGGACTCGTCCTCTAAGGGTTAAGAGGCTTTTGAAGATTCTGCCATTGAAACATTTTTTTTTACTTATCTGTGACACAGGCTGTTTAAAAAAAAAGGAAGAATTATTTACTCTACCCTCAAGGAAGTAATAAACAATCAGTTGGAATAGTTATTTATAATGAACAGATCCAGCACCCAACCACTGCAATGTGTTTTTTGGGGTTCCCCCTCTCAAAGTCAGTTCTTTGCAGCTGTTGGCATTGCACAAAGTAAGATTAGATGTTACAGATGCATTTTGCAAGATTATAGACAAGTGAAAAGGTTGTGATGCATGTTTTCTGAATTATCAAAAGCAATCAACTGTACATAATCTCTGCCAACAATTAACCAGAATTAGTCATTGACAGTCATTATCGTGCTATTTCCCATCTTTACTTTGCGTGATTACATCAGATAGATTTGGCATTTGTTTTTGGTAATTAGACTCAAGAGAAATTGTATCCATATCAAACTTTGGTCATGATGCCTTGAGTATTCAAAGTTATACTGTATACGCCAAATATTTGCGAGGTTTTTATTTTCGCAAATTTCACAAGTCAGCTGATATTCGCAAAATTAAAAACACACGAAAATGTTGACTCTGTATGTATTTCTCTGTTCAGTACGTGACTCCATGATCAAGATTTTAACCACTCGCAAAATCGTCAGGAAGTCTCGATTCGCGAAAATTTAGACTCGCTAAATATACGGCATATATAGTATTCAACAGTAACACCTTTTTCATTTCTATTCCCCTCTTCTAGCACACCGGGGCCAAGAGTTAGAAACGTCTACGGGACTACCAAGTACAATGCCAATCAGAACAATTCCTCCCGGAAGCCAGCCAAGTCCGGCCAGGTCCCAGGGGACCTGTTGTCAAGGTAACATTGATACAGACAGAAGCTGTGGCAGATTCTATGCCATACTGCGTTGAATTGTTCTTTTTTGCTATGGCATAATTATTATGTCCATTTCTAGGGCAAATGAAAACAGCGGAAAGATGTTAGGAGGTTTGTAAGACTGCCTCAAATGATGGTATATTCCTATTGAAATGGTACATATCTGAAATACAGTGTAGGTCATCAACTTCATTCATTATGTATTGATGGTTGCAGAAGCATTTGGTACTTACAACTGTACAACAAACTTTTTGAACCTGGAGGTCGTTAACACTCTTGATATCAACTTTTACCACTAGATTTCTCGTAGCCTTTATCACAACATCTTTAATTTACTGTAAAACGAGAAATGTTCGCGTGCATTTTAATTTCGCGAATTTCGCGAGCGCGAAGATTCGCGAAATTAAAATGCACGCGAAAGTTCTTTTCTACACTATATGCATTGAATACCAGTTCCAGTTCGCGAAAATTTCATGCCGCTAAAAAGGCCGTCGGCTCCAATTCGCGAAAAATTCATGCCGCGAATATATCATGTTTTACAGTAAACAAAATGCTAACTCCTGATGTCTCTCAAGAGAAAGAAGTGTTACAATTGTTATGTAACCCTTTTGTTCAGCTGTTCCCAGATTCCACAGAATGTGTAGCCAAGTGTAGCACAGTTCTGGTAACAAATGTATTAAAAAAATGAAATGAACAGTACAATGTCCCGTACAAGCCTGTGTGTCATTCTTTTGTGAAAGATGTATGTCAATTACTGATACATCTTAGACACTACATGTTAGCTGCTTTTTTTCCTTCCATTGTTCCCAGATTATGTTGTTATTTTACGTGTGACCAAGAAGTCCCCAACTCTGGTAACTTATTTGATATAAACTGCGCAAACTACAGATTGAATATGCATGCCCTTTTCTTGTTTGTGTGGGTTAAAATCATGTATCACAGACCTATTCTGACCGAGCAGTTCCACCAGCACTACAACATGATGATCGCCAACAAGCAGGACATGTTCACCAGAGAATTTGAGGTATGCCTTCAATCTGCTCTCAAAATTCATTTGAATTTAGTGTATAAACCTGACACAATGAGGGCCAGATAAAGTTGCTTGATTACAAGTGTATCTGTGCTTTGTCAAATTTAGATTGCTTTGATATTTTCCTTTAATGGTTAAATTACTTAAATTGTCATTTCCTTCAAAAAGAGAAAAGAAACACTGCCATAGATGTGGTCAGACACAGGCCAAGAAATCAAGTTTTACAAAAAGTACAGTATATCAAAGAAATGTGCTTTGGTTGAAAAAATGAATAAGAGTCGAGAATGTCAAAACATCCGATCTCCTTGACTGTCAAAGCAGGAGGTTATTAAGATGTCAGACCCACAATTGATGAAAAAAAAAAAGCAAAATCAGTCAATCTTCTGTATTCCAATCAAATCACATTCCTTTCTCTGCTTTTTAGTGATATTTGTTACTATTCATGAGGTACTGTATTTGCTGCCTTTACTTTGAGTTTGATACAATGACACATTAGTGAGTTGACAAAATTTTCACCATGTTTTAGGGCAATTTTGTCTTATAGAAAAACGCCCAAATTCTCTACCTTAACAATTTGGCATATTCAGCAGAAGATTCTCCTCAATGAAGCTTGTGAAATTAGCCTATTGAAAGAAATATGATACAATACCCGAAAACTTGCCTCATACTATTCCTGCAGTTGTATGACTGTATAGTGGCTCATGTGGCTGTTGTAGTCTCATATTGCCCTGTATCTGACATATGATTGTTTTGATGTTCCTGGAAATGAAATAAAGCTTATGGAGTTAATGTGTTCTGAAGCCATCTTTAATACTGTACACGCTATATATTTCGCGGGGGTTTTATTTTCGCGAATTTCGCGAGTCGGGAGCTATTCGCGAAATTAACAACACGCGAAAATATTACCTTCCAAAATGAATCCCTTGCCTTGATGATATGAACATTTCAGTACTAGTATACCATGTCACGGCTTACCGAACAGACCATACTGGCTAAGCTTGTTTACGCACGTCCACGTCTACTTACGAATACTGTAGAGAGCCAATCCATTATCGCAAGGGGACCACTCGTCAGAAATCTAGCGCGATGGACTTAACCACTTCAAAAATGTTGAATTCTAACTTACTAGTTCGCAGAGTTTGGTAAGTTTTTTTCATGCAGTGTATAACTAGTATCATTCTTATTTGCTAGTAAGTTGAAAATTCACACTTTCTTTGCCACTTCCTATTTTCTCTGGTCCCCCAATCGCGATTTTAACCACTCGCGAAAATGTGTCACAGCGGCAATTCGCGAAAATTTATGTACGCGAAAATTATAGCGTATACAGTATGCTCCCCTGGACCTAGTCATGAGGCCTCAAATCAACCCACGTTCCATTCTCACTTTCTCACATCTCCGTGCAGAGTCTCCACACCATTGGAAAGGATCAACCCCGATCAGAGGGCAGGTTGCCAAACAACAAGAGCAAGAACCGATTTGGGAACATCCTTCCATGTAAGCGCGCCATGTATTGATAATTGTACTCTTCTCATGTGAGTGTGGTGGATTTGCGTCCGCCGGAAGGCTGAAAGTTTTAAAGTGCTCAGTTTCTGATAAGAAAAATTAATGTAATCTTCACTGTGGTTTGTGTACATGCTATGCAAACTAGTGATGACCTACCAAAACTTTTGTTTGTTTGTTTTTTATATCAGATCTACTCTCTGTTTTAGTTGATTTTATTGGCAGATATGGCACATGAATTATTATTCAAGAATTCCTTAATCCACATTTTGCAGCATTTGGAATTACATGAATGTGATAAAAGTTCTTGACACAAATGTACCATATGGCAACATGTTTCATACATGTACATCTGAGTTGTCCTGTGTGTTAAAGTGAATTCAATAATAAAGAATTTTTGCTTCCTTCCAGACATGTGAGACCAGGTATAAGCAATAATCCAGTCTTTTAATACTTCAAATATTGCCAGACACTAGATTTGATAGGCATACAAGTGTAGCTATCAATGTCAAGGTCAAAGGATAAGTATTTTTACTACTAATGAATATATTCATCTGATAAATATCGGTGTCTCGGTTGTACAGGAAGTGAAGAAGAAACAGTGAGTGTAAGCAAAAGTTTTATGTATATGTGTACATGTATCAATTTTGACTCTCTCTCTCTCTCTCTTTCTTTAACACACATATGCACAGACAATTCCACAAGAGTGCCTTTGTCAGGCAAGGAGAACTACATCAATGCCAGCTTCATCACGGTGAGGGCGTACTTTAGTACTAAAAACACTTACTATAATCTACCGCACTGTGATATTCAGGAAAAAGAAGTGCTGGAAACTGGTTATCCAATCCTAGCAAGCCAGTGGATTAAATTGAGTCAAAAGGGGCCCAAGCTTTTGATCCCAGACAGAATCTTTGTCAGAGGCAAAATTCCTCTTGTCAAACTGTGATACTGGGTACTGTGCATACAGTAATATGCCATGCCACACAGAGCATCGAGTGGGTGTATACACATGGCTTCAAAATAAGCTACAGATCACAATCATGGCTATTACCTCTTGGGATGCTGAACAATGACCTTGTTTGGAATGTGATTTCTTCTTCTCAGTTTCCCTCTTACAAGATATGCCAATCACCAACAAACTCTAAACAAACAAAAAGTAAACGCGACAACAACAACGTCAAACTCAGTATAAAGTTTAGGAAGAGTTATATTGTGAAATCGACAATAGATGCTGCCAAAGAGCTAGTACAATGTACTTTTGCATGTTGACTGATATTCAGAAAATTAACCGCACATGAAAACATTTCCTTTCATACCACAAATGGATTGTATTGTTTACCTTCATGATGGAAAAAAATAAAAAAATCACTCACTTGTCCCCTTGAGAGTCTGGATAGAGTCTGGATTTCAACTGCATGCAAAACAAGTCCCAGATCGTGAAATATAATATTACATATTCTGTATGGTGTACGAGTACTGTATAAGCTGTTATTTTTGCGAGGGTTTAATTTTTGCAAATTTCACGAATCACAGTAGGACCGCAAATTTAACGACATGAAAACATTTCCATGCGCTAGGGTAATAGCGCATTACAATAGTTTTGATGTCAGTTTGTGAAAATAGCATCTGGCAAAAATGTCTGTGACCTCCGCATTCGCGAAAATATCTGTACGCAAAAATGACAGCTGATACAGCATACACCTTGACAAATGGTTTTGATGTCATGCAAAATTAATTCACTTTTGTCGCCAGGGCTTCAACGGAGCCAAGGAGTACATCGCCACCCAGAGCCCGATGAGTCACACCGTCAACGACTTCTGGAAGATGATCTGGGAAGAGAAGGCCGCCTGCATTGTCATGCTCGTCAAGTGCATCGAGGGCGGCAAGGTGAGTGTCGGGTTTACTTTACACGCACCTCACATGTAAGTGAATAACTTGAAATAGCTCTTATCATCCATTCAGAAATTTTGAGTTTGATATGGCTTCATGATAAATACAATATGCGTGCATAAAATATAGAACAGGCATAAACCTACTTGTATAAGGGATTCTTTTCAGACCTATGTACATATGTGTGTGCATTTGTTAGTATCGTATAAGCAATGCATATATGCTTACATATTGTATAAATGTATGAATATCATGTGTGATTTTATCTGCTTATTTATTCATCCATCTACTGCTCTCAGTATTTGTGAAACAAAGCTTGGAATTAGCATGTTTTTGTCACTTTCAGTAATTGTTCTTTATCTAAAATGACCTGAAAGCACAACTTTTGAATTTAAGATTTTGATTGCCTTGTGTTTTCTTCTGCTACATGTACATTTGTATGTTGGGGTTTTGTGTTTGTTTGTTTTTTGTTTTGTTGTTGTTGGGTTTTTTTTTTTTTTTGTCTACAGAGTTTGACACCCATGGAAAACATTTAAAACAAAATGAGAACTTAATTTACTATAAAGAATGGGGCATTGCTACATATAGGAACTGTAAACATGATGTGTCTTGCACTTCAAAGATATCAGTTTTACACATGACTTCTAATTGCAAAATGTAAGTGAAAAATGACATGATTCGATTTCATTTTATTTTGTTGTGTACTCCTATCATTGCAGGAGAAGTGTGACAAATACTGGCCTACCACTGAAGACCCGACGGTCTACGGCTCTGTGATTGTCACTAAGCTTGATGAGCACATTCAGAACCACTGGGTCATACGGGATTTCAGACTGAAAATGGTGAGTGCCGTGAGCTTTTTCGAGACAAGTTTTTTTTATGTCTGAATATGTATGTGAGAGCTGTCTATGTTATCAGATGAGATTGCATAAAGATCAATGCAATATCTTCCCCAGAGATATGTACTTTTGTTATTTCGATTTACTTGCTGAATAACATTAATTCTACATTTTCAGTGTTATATGCATGCCAGCCAAATTAATTAGATACAATTCAATAATTCAATCATTACATCATTTAATCATTCAATTCAATTAATTTCATGCAATTCACTTCATTCAATTCAATTCAATTCAATTAATTTCATTCAATTCACTTAATTCAATTCAATTCAATTTGATTTATACATTTATTCAGTACAGTGGAAACTCGATATAACGAGATGGTCGGGACCGAGTCATTTTCCTCGTTATAGCCGATATCTCGTTATATCAGTAGGCATAAAAGAAGGCATAAAATAAAGACATTAATTTGCACATGTGGGACTACCCATCATATTTCAATCAATACTGATAACTTGATATTGTGTGTGAGGGAATTACTCACCTTTATGGGTAAGAAGATGTTTTTCGCCAAGGAAATCCAATATCAAGAATGTGTTTCTTATTAATTGTAGATGTTTGAATTTGTAAATTTATATAGCTTGCGATTGTATCAATGCAAGATCGTCTGTGGATTGGTATGTGGTTATCGTATGGGTGTGTGTTGTGTGGAAAGCTTGAATATGGACAATGTTGTGTATGTATGTGACACATTCTGTATGTACATTATGACTGCGTGTGTGTGAAGACGGGGAATTCCCTAAGTAGAAGGCCAATCACAGCATCAGATTGCCTCACACCTGCTAAACGTCATGATGATGTCATGTACACATATGGCCGTCCCACTACATTTTCTGCATGTATCAGTGTGCGTGCACACACATACTTCACACGTACAACATGCAGTGCTAGCTGGAGTGCTTAATGATTATGTGTGTACAAGACAGTTTTTGGCGCATCAAGCTTTACAATCTCGGAAGATGATAGCACAGGCAAAGTAAAGCTTTACCGAAGGCATTTTGCTTTACCTCGCTATAGCAGGTTTGATTTACTATGTTTTTCTTTGTTTGGAAGTCACAAAATTTATCTCGTTATAGCAGTTATTTCGTTATAGCCGATCTCGCTATAAGAGTAGCATTTTACATAGACTTGTGTGGAAGGAAATTTGGGACCGAGAAAATTTCCTCGTTATAACCGATATCTCGTTATAGCAGTGTTCGTTATACCGAGTTTCCCCTGTAATAACAATCGTGTAGAAGTACATTATAGAATGTTTAAAAATGTAAAATGTGCCATTCATCAAATGCCAGGGGCATTTAAAAGTTACAATGTAGCATTGTTTGAAAAAGCAAGAACGAAAGCAAAATATTTTCTTTTTAAAACTTTCAATTATCATTCAGGGATCGGAGGTGCGCATTCTGAGGCAGTACAACTTCACGGCTTGGCCTACCCGTGGCACTCCGCGTGACACGCATGCTTTCAGGAGCTTCGTACACAACATTCGGGAGGTGATGAAGCCACCGAGAAATACCGGCCCTATGGTGGTCCACTGCAGGTGAGCCCTATCAACTTTCTGTTGCCTCATTTTTTCCTAGTTTGCAACTTGTTGGAGGCCTTGTTTCATGAATGGCCATGGCGGCATTGTGATTGCTACAAAGACCTTGTCGCGTAATTGCTTCATGGTTGCTGTGTGGGTGCTGCCGTATTATCTGCATTTTTTTTTTAATAGGTGACAATCAATTATTGCAGTTACCAATACAATGACCTGAATTTATGCTGACAGCTGATTGCATTATTTAATGTCACTGCTGCAATATGAACTTTGTTTACTTCAAGGTGCAGTTGTAATGATGCTTTCAAAATAGCATACGCTTATTAAAGTCCAACATCAAAAAACTTGTAAGTTTTAGGTTACGCTGATAAAGTTCAAATCATAGGGCTGTCAAAATTCACTGACAAAAGGAATTGATAATGCAAGCAAAATTCAATGTACTGATGATAAAGCTACAGCTACTGCTGACAACTTTTATGCTGCTGATATGATTCATATTTAGAAAAAGAGATAGAATATTCCCTCATATCGTAAGAACTTTCTAAATGTCACATCACCAAACTCTACACATATCGATTTCGGAGCTGAAATAAGGAGGAGATATGAGAAAAGAAATACCATCTCTGAGTGAGGATGCATACCATACATGTAAAACATATAAATATCTATCTATTGATCCATCTATCTCTCAATCGATCTCTTTATCACTCTATCTTTATATATCTATCTGCATATTTACCTGTCTATCTATCCATTAATCTATCTATCTACAAATGCATTCATGATGATTGTACATTTGAGAGTATCAGGTATGATGGATACAGCACATTGTAAATGTACATTATTATCATTATCATTGTTATCATGATCATTATTATGCCAACATACATGTACATATATATCTGACTATATTTATTTATATGTTAATATGTTTATATGTTTATATGTTGATATGTTTATATGTTTATAAGTGTGTATGCATCCATCTATTTACCTGTTTCTCATTCTCACCATGTGCAGTGCTGGCATCGGGAGAACAGGTGTCTTTATTGGCCTGGATATCTTGATGCAGGAGTTGAAGGCTGACCAGAGGACGGTTGATGTGGTTGCCGTGGTTTCCAGGATGAGGAAGGAGCGATTGGATATGGTGCAATTGCTGGTAGGTTCATCTATCCTGAACTCTTTGAACCCGCCTTCTCGGGGATTCCCCAAGTTTCATAGACACCAGAATCCAATAGGGGAAGGGTGAACGAACTTGTTATCGTTGTTGTTGTTGTTATTTGAATTTATTTGGCGTTCATCATTCCCCTAATAATATTCACACCAAATCTTTATTCATAGAATTACTTTAAATGTCCAATTTTTACCCTATGTTATTTTCATTTTATTAGAAATATTTCAAAATATAATCTGTTATATCAAATAAGTCTCCCTCACTACCCTCAGTTCGAGCTGCCCAATCGATGATGGTATTTTCTGGCCAGCCCGGCTTGGTACCTTGAGCAGGCTTGAACGTCACTTGTTAGGTGAATAGTCTCAATTCAAGGGAGCTTCTATCAAACTGGCATTGTCAGGGTGATGAAGATGATATATCTCTGCCTATATTGCTGGCTATTTCCACAGGTCCATTACATCTTCCTACATCGCACTCTTGCCGACGCCATCCAAGCCCAGGGATGGGCTGAGGAGACCAGCCAGCTAGAGCCAGCTGAAAGTAAGTTTTATTGAAGACCATCTGTCCATCTATATATGTCTGTCTATTTGTATAGCCATCTACTGAGCACTATCTATACACCTGTCTTTATCTGTCTATCTCTCTATCCATATACCAATCTATCTATCTATCTATCTATCTATCTATCTATCTATCTGCATGGTGGTGATGATTCACAACAGTGGTACAGACTCCTCCAAGAGAGTTGGTTAAATGTCTGCCCCCACCCCCCCCCCCCCAAAAAAAAAGAGAAAAAATGGGGTCTTGAAGCTTTGAAGTGCTGGATTGTCGATGTCATGTATGTGTTTTTTCTATCTGTCCGTCAACCCATCAATTGTCTATCTACCTACAGATTATATACCTATCAATCTGCTTTCTTTCATATTTATCTCTCTATTTTGATATCTACCAAGCAATCTGTCTACCTATAGTTGTATCTCTATCTGTCTGTCTATGTGTATATGTCAGTCTACTTATCTATCTCTTCTGTTTTGTTGTATTCCATCTTATCTTTTCTGGCTTTCCATTTGGTCTACAACTGTATGTATCTACACTGTATCTATTCTATCATATTTATTCTCTTTATGCAGCTGTTTATCAGCCCGTCCATCTGTCTGTCTGGGTACAGATTTATCAATCTTTTCAAAATCAAATACATTTGTTTATCATCAGCATTGACTGTCATATCATGATTGATTTGAAAGAGGAAAGAGAAGATGAGAAGGATTATTAAGATTGCATGAGCTAAATTCTTCATACATAGGAAGGTGCTAGCCAATATTGAAAGGAGTAGAGGCTGCCAAATTGAGTGTTCTATTAGCTGCTGCGGAGTACGTAGTAACGTGGTGTAGGCCAATATCAAATAAGATTTGCAGCAAGAAAAACTCAACATGCATTCATGTCTTTCTTTTCAGGGATGCCAACCTTTTAAACAGTGTTGCAGTATCCAGGGGGCTGAAAAAAACAGTATGATTTACCTGTCTTGCCATAGACATATGTAGTACAAGTCCAATATTGGAAACTATGTAGTATATTCTGTGAAACCTGCAGGATTTTTTGCTCCCCCCCCCCCCTCCAAAAAAAAAGGGAAACAGTACAAAATACTGCCAAAAAAAAAAATGCAGGCAGCATCACTGCTTTGTATCTCATTTTACTGTTCCATTGTCCCATGACTTTCAACAGAGTAATAATTCATAATATGTTTCCCTCATTTTCTTGACCTATAGGTGGCAGCACCCAGTCAGACGAAGTAATCAGTGATATGTCAAACACATCTCTGTAGAAACGGTGATCTTGTCGTTTCAACATCTTCGAAGTGGATGGAGCTTTACATGACATCTTTCAATATTAGTTTGTCATCTCATATGAAGATATTTTTATCAAGTGAAAACACTTTCAATAGGTGTTCATATACATTTCACTGCACACAGCAAAGGTGATCAACGTTGTGAGAATCAGACATGTACCTTAACCCTAACCAGGCCAGGCTTTTTTGGGTGTTCTGTGGCCGGGGAGGGGTTGATTCAACCCCCCCCCCCCCTGAGATCTCGGCCATCGATTGCGCAATCGCCATGAAATTTGGCATGTGCATTACCTGTGGCGTATTCTACCAAGCTATACAAAAAGAAATGGAAATTTTTGTCATAATTATTAATTATGCTAATATATGCATAAAATCATACATTTTGCTCTAAATCAGAAATTAAAGCTTCTAGAATCTTAATTTTTGGTGAAAACATTCTTTGTAGCATTCCAAACAATGTACTTGAAAAAAAAATTGGTATCAAAATCAATTTCTTATGTATTTCATTGTTTTATGAATTTCTTATGTATTTCTCTGTTTTTTCGACCTTTTGTTTTATCATTTTTTTTCTGCAAAATTCATGACAGAACCTATTTCAACCATAATTATGCTAAAATTAATTGGTTTCAGCCAATGAAAGTGAAAATAATCATATCTTTATGAATAATAAGAGAAAACTCCATTTGCTTAGACTTTATACACAAAATCACGTTTTTGAGCCATTTTTGGTCTGACAGGCATGTATAAAACATCATGCAGCGTCGTAACGGTATGCGCGATTTTCGTGAAAATGGTGTCAAAAGATGCGCGAGACTTGAAAGTAAAAAGTCAGCGAACGGCGCGGTGAAAAAATTTTGCGCGGCGGAGTAGTCGCGAAAAATGTCGAGGGGGGGGTTGATTCAACCCCCCGGCCTTTTTAGGGTTAATTGCAGGGTGCACATTTGCAAGTTACAATCATTCTGACGCATAATTGTGAGAAAACAACTGAAGGATAGGTTTGTAAGTAACATGTATTTTATCATTAGTGAGCAAGTTGATGTTTGTCGGAAGTATATCGGAACGGTTTCGTTGTCAGTGAGCACGAGAGGATAAGCTCCACTGGCTTTGACAAGATTATTTGAGCTTCATGCAGATGTTGAGCTGAACTTCACCAGAATTTAGGTATTAATTATGATGACATATGAAATATTTATATGCACTCGATTGGTATCATTTTGATATGTGTCAAACAGATTAAGCAGTACTCTAACTAATTTTTACTTTAAAAATGATATGGGATATTTTTGTATCAGTTTAGCTGTTTCTACAAATGAATTTGAGTGAAACGATGTGAAATAAGTTTAAATATTGTCATCGTCCAAATGCACAGGATGTCTTTCTCCAGAGCTACATTTTAGTCTTTCAGATGTTATTTTTTTTTAAATGGCTATGACACTATGCACGCACACACACATACACACACACAAATGATGTAAGTATTGCATTATCTTTACACCCCATGGAAATAATTATGTCAGCCAATTATGATGTAGCATGTATGTACTAGTAACTTGTAAGCAACTCAGGTGACGGGATATATTATGTATGTGAACTTTTTTGAAAAGTTTTTGAAATATTTATCACCAGTTTCTTTTTTCTTTTTTGTTTTATTTTTTTTTTCTGCCCTTGATCTATTTTGGTGGCACCATCAGTACACAGGAAATGAATCTATTTATCAGCAGCCTTGTAAAGTACACTCATTTCCAGTAAGAACACACAAACATGTGCTCTGATTTTGTATTTCTGAGTTCTCTATATGAGGAACTCGTCTCTCTATATCATATGGCATTTTATGTTTTCTTTGTGTTTGTAGCTTCTGAAATTTCGTTTATCTTAGGCTGAAATGTCTAATAACCTGTATTGATACTCTGAAGGTGCAAGTTTTATGTGAAGAAAAGAAAAGGACAAAAAGCAAAAGATACTTCTTCCTGGCCCTCAGTGGCTGCAAAAGCCTCCAAAATTAAATAGTTGAGAAGGATGAACAATTTTCTTTTCTTCTTACATGAGCTTTTGGACAGTGTCCCACCTTAACCTATTTCGATGAAGGTATTCTCTGAATGGGTCAATTCATTATAAAATAACATGCTGCCATGCGTTTTGTTGAAGATTGATATATTATGCTCATGAAGGGATCAGAAATCATATTTTTAATATTTGTTTGCCAACACGAGTTGGGAGAGCTGATGTATATTTTAAGGTGCTGGGACTCAGATAGTTAATAGTTTTACAAAAATTTTGTAGTCCAGAAATGAAATCTACAATACATGAACATACTAACAGATGGTGTACTCGTTTTTATTCATGTACATGTGGTGTAATTCTAAATTCTATTTTCAAAATCAGTGAACTCTGGAATTTATTAGCGATTTCTCATTAATCAGATGGAAGCTTAAGTTGCAAATCAGAAGACTTGGTTCTCATCTAATGAATTTGTAACCTATTTCAAAGATGATGTCCATGATCTATAAATCAAGGAGAGTGATGGTGCAAAACGGTTCATGTATACAGTTCAAATGTCAATGTCCGTCAAAACACATGAGATGTAATCATAGTTAATGATTATAGATCAGTTGCATACTCAATAAATTGTGAAGCAATGGAACTTGACCTGATTTTAACTCTCTTTTTTTTTTCTTTGTGTGTGAGTGTGTGTGTGTGTGTGTGTGTGCGTGTGCGTGTGTAAATGTAGGCTAGGAAGAAGGGATCAAGTTAGGGATATATATATATATATATATGTATATATATATATATATAGATAGATAGATAGATAGATATATATAGATATATATAGAACATTGATGAGGCTGGAAGGTGGTTTGATATAGGAAGTACCCTGGTACATATGTTTTGTTGCCTAACAAGTGTAGTAGGGGCTGGGGGTAAATGTAGTGGGGAGAAGGTTGAATTCAAGGGGTTGGCTTGTTAGGTTACAGACACGGGTTCCCATTTTCTTTTCTTTTTTTTTATAATTTCATATGTTCTTTCTTGTGATAAAAGTAGGTACATGTACCTCTGAAAATAAGAATTTTTTTTTCATATATTTTGATGTGTAATTAGTATCGGTTATCAAATTCTGCAATGTTGTTACTGCATGGTAAAACAGGATTGTGTAACTATGTGTGTTATCTGAATGGGACCTAATAAGAAATTTTGGGGAAGGGATGTGCATGTTTACATTCCTATCTATCTATTTATTCATTTATTAATTTTTAAAATACAGAGTCAGATAAATCCCATTTTCAGAGTTTCTTTAAGTAAGGTTGTCACCAAGTAGAGAAAAATCAAAGCTTTCATTGACTCTGCACTTGCTGCCTTACAGGAAATATTTTTGAAGATACTGTTAGAATTATCACTTCTATTCTCAGTACTTTCTTGGCATTTTAGCAGCTTCATTCTCAAATATCTCAGTTGATAAAAATGAACATAACAATGTGTGTCTTGGTGTGTGTATGTGTATATTTGTGTATGTGTAAAATTATGTATATATATATATATATATATATATATATATATATATATATATATATATATATATACATATATATGCAGTATATACCATGTATACGATATATTTATCTATCTATTTACTAATTCATTTTTTATATAAATATGCAGGTTTGTGTGAGTGGATGTTTACAAGAAACAACCATTTCCCTTCACTTTTACACTTGTCTATACAAGGGAAGACCAAGCATGTATTCTCATTATTTAATGTACTGAGAAATAGATACTTCACAACAATGAAAATATGGGAATATAGAGAACGCATGCATTAATCATTAACCCGCCCTTACACTAATCATGTCACTTTATCATCCTTCATTTCATTCAACATAGTCATCCATTAACATATTTATACACATTTTGTGGGGCGGTAGTTCTGCAATAAAGCTCAAAAGAACCAAAAGTTCTAGGTCAAAAGTAGAGGGCAAATTAAAGGTCACTGTGTGGTACTGAATTGGTAATTTTCAACCTCTTTAAATTCAGTCAGGAATATCCATTGGTAATTTGTAAGAATGAAAGAAATTTCCCAAAATGACAGAGGTCAAGGTCAAAGTTTTCTAAAACTATGGTTAACTTGGAATTTTTGTGAACAGAAATACAACGAAACATATTTCCTTCACACAGAGAGGCCAATTTAAGTAATGGAGAGACTTGAAACTCAGTCATTATCATTGCATGGGCAACTATTACTACTACTGCTACTGCTATATTGTCATCATTTAATCAACCAAGATAAAGAATATAATATTATTGTACATTATGCATGCATGCACTACAACAACTACAACCAAATGATGGGAATAAAACAGCATAGAGGTGTCTTCATCATCATCATCATCAGTATACGGAAGTTAGTAGATTGATTAATTAATAAATTGTGAACTCTTCTTTATCGTATCCTGTATCAAGATACTTTGAATCATGGTTTTACTCTGTGAAACAACTGTTTCAAGTTTCAAGTTTCAAGTTTATTTTTCCACATCTCAAAAAACTGGAGTAGGTCCTTTTTATGATATTTAATGGTCGATCTCTATCCAAAGTCGAACTCGACACCAGTTATGCGCGCGCGTGCAGGCATAGCCATGCAAATGTTCATCCTTGATATTTTGTTTGTTTATTGTGTGTGTTCCCACCTGCCTGGCTTCTGCTTAAGAGCAAATATGGCGCCTTTCATCTTTCAAATTATCGGATACGCACTGTGCTTTGTGGTTCTTTCTGCCATCACAGCTTTTATAGCCTACACGCTCTACATTCACCACCAACACGAAAAGTATCGTCATATTCCTGGTCCGAAAAGAGCAAAGTAAGTTCATCGTAGCAACCCACTTCCTTCCCCTCAGTCCCATTTGAAGATTTTGGGGTTTCTAAGCGTTGTACCTGTTACATCACCACGATCTGCGATCACACACAGTCGCAGGCACGCAATTAGCAACACAGAATTCACAAGGATCAGGATCAGGACAAGGATCACAATAATCAGTTTTGGCATTTAAAGACTACTGACACTCTATGTGACCATGAGCAACTTTATCGATGTTTAATTATCGTGATTCTAATTTCTAGGCATTATCTGGAACGTCACATTCAAACAAGAGTCTCCATCCATATCCTGCATTCCTAGCCCGACAAGACGCTGTTAGTACGCTGTCCCCAACCAACTGGGATGCTCCTTTTTTCCAACTGGAACAACCTGGATGAATCTGCCCTACAAACAGGGGCATTGATCCAGTGTCAGAGGCCTAGGCCCACAGGGACAGGCAATTGAATTACTAAATGATACCACAAACCAAATGCAATTAAGACCTGATCTGATCTAAAAAAAAATTTTATGAGTGAGATTTTCATGACTAGGCATCTCGGCGCGCGAATGTGCACGCGAACGAGAGTGTGGGAGGGGTTTTTCCCCCCTGTGGCCTCCCGCAGTAGGGAGCTTTTTCAATTTTAAGCTCTTAATGGTGCGATCAGGTGCATACTTCAGTGACTATTTTTTACTTATTTTGAAAGACAAAAGGAAAATATAGGCCTACCTTCAATTGCAACTATCACTTTAATCCTTTGAGCTATGCTCCTTATTATAGGCCCAAGTTGCAGACTTCGCCCGATGCGAAAGAAAAATGGGTGCCATGCGTGAGATCGTGAGACGGACCCTAAATGCTTGAGTCTCACGCAGAATGCGTGAGACTTGGTAGCTCTGTGTCTGGTGAAATTAGAATCTTCTTTGTATTCAACAAAATCTAGGCCAAGAATTGTAAAAAGAGAAAAGATGTATTTGACTTTTCAAATAGATTTCTTTTTTTCTCTCTCACTTTCTCATTGGACTCCCAAGAAATTATAAAAGAAGGTTAATAGCTATATTTTGTAGATTGAATGTAAAACATCCTGGAAATCATCCAAAGAAAAAAGAAAGAAATTGAGCAAATCTCAAGATCATATTCCTGGCAGCCTGGAAAACTTGTTCTGTATTCTGGAGAATCATGGGCACCCAGGCCCCATTAAGTTCTCCCTTTACTCAATGGTCATATGAAGAAGTGATGACTATACTGAGTCCTACTACCTGAGATTTCTCTGCTGACCCACAGACTTGGGGGCAGCTCATGGTAATGAAGTAAGTCAACAGCAGAGTCTGGTTACGTTACTTTTTGCTGTTGTTGTTGTTTTTGTTGTTGCTGCTGTTGCTGTTGTCTAAGGAAGCTAATTTTCCCTACTTGCACGCACTTGTAATTATTTTTTTTTTTTTTTTTTGCCCGTTCCAAAGTATTTCCTTGTGTAGTATTTTTAGTTAACTCTGGTTTCTCGTGTTTGTTTGATGACATCGTGAGGAACTCTCATCTCAATTAATGATTCCTTTTCTTTCTTCTCCTCACCAATAATTTGGTAATTTTTTCTCTTTCAGCTTTTACCTCGGCAACATACCCCAGTTTGCTGAGACAAAATCTTTCAGTAAGCAGATACATGCATGGTAAGTCACAGATAAAAGTGTTTGCGATAAAGTGGAAAGTCTATATGTGTTGAAAAGAAAAGATTACTGGTATGTGCATACAATGAACACAATGAAAGAAGTGAGACTGTTATGAATAATTATTTACCAATACATGAAGGGTTCAATAGGCACATCTTTCTCCTATATATAAAATGAAAATTAGGGCCTGTATTTTCAATGTTTATAGGGCAATGTATGTCAGTGAAAAGCATTGTTGATTGTGCTGGGAGTCAAGAATGTGAGTGTGACTTGCATGCTGGTTGCATAAGCCAGTTCACAATAAGCACGAGTCTGCAATGACCTCTCCAACCACAGACTTTTGCAAAGCATGGAATAGTCTTCAAGAAGAGGGGGTTGAGAAAACAGCCATGTAGGAAGTGGTAATTTACATGTCAGTGCTGCCTGAATGGCTTTTGTTAATGTTGCTGAAAAGAATGCACATTCACCTTTAAATACCAATCTGCACCTGGTTTATTCATAACACAGTTGTCATGAAGCCCTATCTAGGTTTTGAATACTTCAGTCAAATCCATTTCAAGAGAAGGTCTGCCATGACCTTTATCTGCACATGCTCAGATTGGAACTGTGAACTGGCTTATTGTACATTAAAGAATAGTCTTTGTGCAAATTAGCCGTACCCTCCCACCCCCCCCCCCCCCCCCCCCCCCATCTAAAAATTTGCACATGAAATAGATCCACTATGCACTGGTGTGCGAATGTTTTCATATGTGACCGTGCATCCCAAAACCATCAAAAAGTCGCACCCCTTGATTTCATGTGAGGTCTCAAAAAAGGTGAAACAGGTCGACCAAGTCAATTTTGAGTTTTCCACATTTTCTGAAAGAGCTACTGTAAAACGAGGAATTTTCGCGTGCATTTTAATTTCGCGAATTTCGCGAACGCCAAAATTCGCGAAATTAGAATGCACGCGAAAGCTTTTGTCTACACTACATGCATTGAATGCCAGTAGCAATTCGCGAAAATTTCGTGCCTCGAAAAAGGCTGTCTGCTCCAATTTCGCGAAAATTTCATGCCGCGAATAGATCATGTTTTACAGTATTCTTCTACCTTAGTCTTGAGTTTGGGTTCATAAAATGATTGGGAAACTGTGTTTTCAGCAACCCCTTTTTTGGTAGAGTAGTGTGATCAGGTACATGTATGTCTTAGAGGCCCCTATTTATTTCTTGAAAAATCCTTTGCACACTCTCCACTTTCAACTCCAGATGATAACTTTTGAAAGCTCAATGCTTCTACTGTTAGCATTGATCATGGACAGAATGTGTTAATAGAGCATACTCAAGTTCAGCCTAATCTGATAATCCCTTCATTGTTGTTGCTATGGCAGTTTACATCCTGTTTTATGTTCCATTCATCACACAGGTAGCACCGCTTACAAAAGATTAACCGCTTGAATAGACCCCTTTACTTCAGAGCCTATTTTCTCAGTTCACACTTTTCCAGAGCGCTTTCTTTCCAATATTTAGAGAGGTTGGGAGAGTCCATTTGAATTGAGCTATACAGTTGTACATCATTTTAAAGCTTAGAGTCTGTTCTTTCAGAATCTGCCCTTAGATAAAAATTCATGTCTGACTTTTTTTGCTGGTTCTGTGGTGCAGGGTCACATTTTATGTGTGAATATTTTCATGAAGGTTATTATTATTGAAAGGACACAGACTTTGTCAATTTGTAGCACTGTATTAATGCAGGATGCTTTGTGCAAGCCAGACAAGAGGAATCAAAATGATTGATGGGATATGAAGGGAGGGAGGGTATTGAGAAATTTGAGAAATACATGAATATTTGGTGGTTGTTGTTTTTTTTTTCTCTCTCTCTCTTTAAAAATAATGAACAGAAGATTAACAAACTCAACTCCTGAATGAAAAACCTAGGTTACAACATTACCTGGCACAATCTAACAACAATGTATGATTTTGTTTTTGTTTGTCTTCAACTAAGATGTGGACTTATCAAAATGAGCTGTAAGAATTGAAATCATTTGAAAGCTGAACATAGTTGTAGTGTAAATGCATACATTTGACAAATATGTGCCAATATTATAATGCAGTGGATGAATTATTGTTTGCAATGTGATTTGTTCTGTCATGCCCTTGCTCATGTTTGATCTGTGAACACTTCTTGTTTTATGT